>NC_090694.1:0-307749 GCF_013368605.1 Nyctibius grandis
GGGCCCAAGATAGTTGGTTAGCATTCAAGGACTGCTTCTTCCGAGCTCAAGATCAGAGCATCCCAGCAGGTAGGAAGTCAAGAAAGGGTACCAGGAGACCTGCATGGTTAAACAGGGAACTGCTGGGCAAACTCAAGTGGAAGAAGAGGGTGTACAGATCATGGAAGGAGGGGCTGGCCACTTGGGAGGAATATAAGTCTGTTGTCAGAGGATGTAGGGAGGCAACTAGGAAAGCTAAGGCCTCCTTGGAATTAAACCTTGCAAGAGAGGTCAAGGACAACAGAAAGGGCTTCTTCAAATACATTGCAGGTAAAGCCAACACTAGAGACAATGTAGGCCCACTGATGAATGAGGTGGGGGTCCTGGAGACAGAGGATAAAAAGAAGGCGGAGTTACTGAATGCCTTCTTTGCCTCTGTCTATACTGCTGGAGGCTGTCCTGAGGAGCCCCGGACCCCTGAGGCCTCAGAAGAAGTCAGGATAGAGGAGGAGTCTGTCTTGGTAGATGAGGGCTGGGTCAGGGACCAATTAAGCAACCTGGGCGTCCATAAATCCATGGGCCCTGATGGGATGCACCCGCGGGTGCTGAGGGAGCTGGCGGAAGTCATTGCTAGGCCGCTCTCCATCATCTTTGCTAAGTCGTGGGCAACGGGAGAGGTGCCTGAGGACTGGAGGAAAGCGAATGTCACTCCAGTCTTCAAAAAGGGCAAGAAGGAGGACCCGGGTAACTATAGACCGGTCAGCCTCACCTCCATCCCCGGAAAGGTGATGGAGCAACTTGTTCTTGGTGCTGTCTCTAGGCACATCAAGGATAGGGGGATCATTAGGGGCACTCAGCATGGCTTCACCAACGGGAAGTCATGCTCAACCAACTTGATAGCCTTTTATGAGGATGTTACCCGGTGGATAGATGGTGGTAAAGCTGTGGATGTGGTCTATCTTGATTTCAGTAAAGCGTTTGACACGGTCTCCCACAGCATCCTCGCAGCTAAACTGGGGAAGTGTGGTCTGGATGATTGGGTAGTGAGGTGGATTGTGAACTGGCTGAAGGAAAGAAGCCAGAGAGTGGTGGTCAATGGGACAGAGTCCAGTTGGAGGTCTGTGTCTAGCAGAGTCCCGCAAGGGTTGGTTCTGGGACCAGTTCTATTCAATATATTCATTAATGACTTGGATGAGGGAATAGAGTGCACTGTCAGCAAGTTCGCTGATGACACCAAACTGGGAGGAGTGGCTGATGTGCCGGAAGGCTGCGCAGCCATTCAGAGAGACCTGGACAGGCTGGAGAGTTGGGCGGGGAGAAATTTAATGAAATATAACAAGGGCAAGTGTAGAGTCCTGCATCTGGGCAAGAACAACCCCATGTATGAGTACAAGTTGGGGGCAGAGCTGTTGGAGACCAGCGTAGGGGAAAGGGACCTGGGGGGTCCTAGTGGACAACAGGATGACCATGAGCCAGCAGTGTGCCCTTGTGGCCAAGAAGGCCAATGGCATCCTGGGGTGTATTAGAAGGGGTGTGGTCAGCAGGTCAAGAGAGGTTCTCCTCCCCCTCTACTCTGCCCTGGTGAGGCCGCATCTGGAGTATTGTGTCCAGTTCTGGGCCCCTCAGTTCAAGAAGGACAGGGAACTGCTAGAGAGAGTCCATCGCAGAGCCACGAAGATGATTAAGGGGGTGGAACATCTCCCTTATGAGGAGAGGCTGAGGGAGCTGGGTCTCTTTAGCTTGGAGAAGAGGAGACTGAGGGGTGACCTCATTAATGTTTATAAATATGTAAAGGGCAAGTGTCATGAGGATGGAGCCAGGCTCTTCTCAGTGACATCCCTTGACAGGACAAGGGGCAATGGGTGCAAGCTGGAACACAGGAGGTTCCACTTAAATATGAGGAAAAACTTCTTTACGGTGAGGGTGACCGAACACTGGAACAGGCTGCCCAGAGAGGTTGTGGAGTCTCCTTCTCTGGAGACATTCAAAACCCGCCTGGACGTATTCCTGTGTGATATGGTCTAGGCAATCCTGCCCCGGCAGGGGGATTGGACTAGATGATCTTTCGAGGTCCCTTCCAATCCCTAACATTCTGTGATTCTGTGAAAAAAGGGGAGAGGAAACTGAACCTTCTGAGAGACTTGCAAAAGCTGTTTATGTACTTAACCATTTAACTTTAGCAGGAGATAAGGAGCGACTCCCAATTGTAATACATTGGGAGGCAGTTTGACAGGGAGCAAGCTATGTGAAAAACAAAGGCAAAGTGTGGTATAGGGAACCAGGTACTAACGAGTGGTTAGGACCAGGGGAACTATTTCTAATGGGTCGAGGTTATGTTTCTGTCTCTACAGGCACAGGAGTACGGTGGTTTCCGATCAAGTGTATTAAACCATATGTGGAGGTGGGATTTAGATCCGGAGATCCGACAGAGAGTAGCAGAAGACAGCAGGGCAATCAGGGATGCAGCAGGAAATAATTGGCTCAACAAAATCCTGCAAGAATTAGGTGGATTGTCTCTAAAAGGATGGTTAGCCACATTATTAGAGGAAATAGTTTATGTAGTTGTGATTATAGTTATCATAGGGATCTGCGTGGGTTGTGTTAAGACAATCATTGAGAATAGTATATGGAAGTAGTGAGATAATAAATCTAACTACTTCCAAAGGGGGAAATTGATACCGGATGGTTTAGCAACAGTTTAGCAAGAGTAGGCCTCAGAGTAGGCTCTAAAAGGCCTGATCTGTGTTACCTTTAAACAGAATCAGCTTTCCTGTCAGTAATTTTCCTTTCAGCTAGAATAACAGAGAATAACAGTATGTTCTGAAGCAAACTACATGTTTTGTAGATAGAGTCTGCTTATGGGAATGTTTATAATAGGCATTATCCTACTTGTGTTACCCTGTTTGTTTGCATGTTTGCAGAAAACTGTGCAACGAATGGTCAATACAACCTTTGTGGCTCAACAACAGAGAGCAGGATTTATGGGTAACCAAGGCTGGGATTCTCTGACTGGGCTCTGCGAGACACAGGGAACCAGGTTTGAGTAAGAAACTAAAACACAGAATTAAGATTCTTGGGGAGGGGGAAGGATTCCCAGACGTAATTCCTGTCAACTACCAATCTCACATTTTACATCGCCCTCTTTATTCTTTAAATCATTTTGCCCGGGGAGACCAAGAGCGTGCCCCAATTGAGCGACATTGGGGTCCAGGGGTGCCAGAAGTGGGCCCCCCAGTCAAGGTTCGGTTCCCTGGGACAGCGGAGTGGGAAACAGGTTGGGAGCTGCTACATCACGGGAGGGGGTATGCCGCCATCAAACGGGATGATGTTATACAGTGGGTCCCTACACGCTGTTTGCGCCCTGATTTAAAACAAAATCCTAACCCGAAGTAATATGTACGCTGTCCGAGCTTTATGTTTTGCAGGAATACCTGTGGGGGAAGCCGAAACAGCACCAGCCTCGACCTTCAGACGTGAGGAGTCATGACAGTACAGAGAGTCTGGTAAAGCGGCGGGGTGCCAAGAAAGATGAGGAACGGCGACCGTTGCTGAGTGAAACAAAAGCTTTGAACAATGCGCTCATGATTAGCTTGCTTTTGCTTTGTATCTCAGGAGTTGCAGGGGAATCTTACTGGAGAACCTGGGCTCGGGATGTTGTATCCGCCAGCTACGCTTACTCTTTGATGCAAGGCTCCAGAATCAGCGATACGCTTTACTTCGCATGACTTGAAGCATGGGGAGGGGGAAATGTAGGTAGATTAGGGTACGGCGACCAGAAAATCTCGGGCTGTAACGGAAGGTAGGCGTGGCGAAAGGAGCAGGATGTGCAAGTATCGTGCGAGTTCGTACGGGACAAGACGACTATATAAGGCTGTTGCGCAGTTAAATAAACGCCATTTGTTGCATCCTCACATTGGTGTCAGTGCTCAATGGCCCTGGGGTGCGGATAGCCTCAGGCCAGCCAGCAACCGAACGGAGCTTGCCGCAGACAAGCGGCAACATTGCAATATGCAGTGGGCAACTTAAAATGAAGTAAAGCCTTGAGTGAGGGTCTTTAGTTGCTTCTTCAGATAATTATGCATATTTAATAGAGCCTGCAAAAAGCAAGATTTCCTTTCTGATATTCAGCATAATCTAGCTTTCCTTACCTACAAACCTCTGAGAATTAGACGTTCTTTTATAATCTTATATGTAATCTATATATAAGAAAGTTCACTTTTCCCCTTAATGGTTAGTAAATGGAAGATGAATGGAAAGGGGGAAAAAAGAGCATTTGCCAACCACATATGTTTAATTATTATGCCATTATTGTGTGCTGGGACAATGAAAGCTCCGATGTTTTATCTCATCAACAGAAAGATACATTAGCCTTTTGATTGCAGATTAAAACCACTGCAATATTGTGAAGGACCACTTAGTTACTGTGAGTTATAGGGTAACTAGAATGCATCTATCAAATACTATCTCATATCATGAAATTGAAACTTATGCCATTTATTTATCCATATTGTTGTATATGAGCAGAAGATGAGTAAGTGTTATTTGCTCTGCAAAACTCCATGGTGGGATATCCAAGGTAATAATTTGGACAGTCAGTGTTCTCCTGGGAGTTATTTCTGTGAACTAAAGTGCAGTTCATGTAAGGTAAATTGTTCCTCTTCACTTTGTGCTGAGTTAGAAAGTTGTTCCTTCAAAAGACAGTGTCATAAAATTTAAATATCATAGGATTTCTTGACATTGTGATTCACGAGGCAAAAAACGGCACCATTAAAAGAGAGTGAAGTAGTTAGCCCATTCAAATGCAAAGTCTGGGATTAGGGATACTTGAAATATGACCATGAAACATCAATGAAAATGTCTGAGACTAACTGATGGAAGATGGAGGGCACTGGAGATGGGACACGGTGTTAGTGTCCATTATGGTGTTACAGAAGTTGTCAAGAGGTTAAGACAACAAGAGGTGATGTGGTGCCTAATGTGGCAGTATTAAGAAAGTTGATGTGATATTTCTAAATTCTGAGTACATAACGAAAAATCAGAGAGACCTATTCCACTGTTGCCTGTGGTATTATGTGAAGCAGACATTTCATCAGGCTAAAACCTTTTACTGAGGTCACCATGTAAACAGTTAATGAAGCAGAAACACTCCGGGGATTCATTGACTGAGCACATTTAGATGTGTTCTGTATAAATGTTCAATTGGCAGTAGTGAAATTACCTCACTGATGCTTTAGAGAAAGTGTGGACATTGTACTCTTCCAGTATTAAATGGGGTGTTCATAATTAATTTCTTATTTTCTAAGCCAATGTAACAGTTTGAGTATAACTTTTATTAAGCATTACAGAGTTAAAAGGGAAGGAAAAAGCCTAGAGGTCATAAACTGCTTCATACAATTTAGAGTGCGGTAAGGAGTTATTGCTGCATTAGCGCCTGATAATGTATCTGCAATTTTCTATGGAGTTAACTTTTTTGTCACAGGAATTGCCTCATAACTGGTTACCACCAAATGCTGTATCACTGTGGGACAACTTAACACAAAGATAGTCTGAGGTGTAATTCATGAACCTAGGAATGGATGTTGTCTTGCAATATTCTGCAAAGCCCCAAATAGTACCGAAGCTAATGCAATATTTCATGAGTCACAGGAACATCCTACAATGCCTTAACAATGTCATGTCCTTAACACTTCTTTAAGCATGTTAGTATTTCCTGGGAAGTCAAAGGCTGAGAAACCCTCCACCACATTTCCTCCTGCTCTTAAAAAAAAAAGGACCTAATAAATGGAGCACTACTATGAACAGCTAAAGAGTGAAACTGTTAAAGCCTTCATGGTACTGATTTGTATTATGCAATTTACCCTGTGAACCCTCAGGTTGGCAATGAACCACTTGCTTTCACCATCTTCTCTCCATTACAGAAATAGAAACACACATCCCACAAGAATAGTTCTTTGGGAGTAAATGCCGGATGTGGAGATTTTAAGACCAGGAGGAGCTATTATGACTTCTGCGTAACAAGCCATTTAATTTTTACGTGTCAAGCCCTTGACTGTGCTAAAAACACACATTATATATGTAATTCATCTTCCAGTAGAGAGCATGTGAACTGTTTCAGTGTTTTTATCACTTCTATTGCTCTTCCTAAGAACATAGCAAGGGATCAGTCCTCACACTTGGGTTCATCTACCACATTCCTCGTGGAGGCTTGAGTATTATGTGACTATCCTCCTTCACTCAAGATCTCGATGATGGCATTGCTTCTTGAATGTACATTATTGCATCAACAGCTTCTCTGGGTTTCTCCCATTTTAGTTACAGCAAAATTCTTGATGTGCTCTTTCATGAGTAAATGACAGTTCCTCATACACAAAAAAGTGGAAAAAAAATAAAGGAATCTTTAGCTTTAAGCCCTACAAACAGTGCCTTTGAAATCCGTGAGATGTGTTCAAACAGGTAATGTTTCCTGCACTCCCAGAGACAATAGTGAAGAGTGGCATTCCCATGACTTTGTAAAGACATCCATTAGGTGAAGTACTGCATAAGTTGTAGTGAGATGGAGACTGTAATGATTCATGTGTAGCTAACAATTTGTTTAAATGAATCCTGCTATTACAGTTCCATTCTACACCAGTGCACTTCTCCAGGTATTGTATAATGGCCATGTGCCATGATAGGTGTTTCAAGAACTGGTGAATTCTCTTTTAGTAAGATTAAGTCAGTAGCCTTGTAATGAAGGCTCATTAATAGCTAACACTTCATACTAATTTAGAGAATATAATTCCTACCTAGATGTATTGACAATGTACATACTCCATTATTTATTAAAGGCAACTTAAACATAGATTATGAACCAATTTGTTGTGGAAATTAAAGTATAAACTGGAATGATTTTACAATGATTGTTTGATGTGTATGCTTATATTGATGTGTGTGCATGTGTATATATATACAAACATGTACACACACCCCCCCATCCATATTGCTAAGACGTAAAATATGATACAGAAAAATCATCCAATACATAAGTCTCTTATGAACACTTAGACTCAAGGGGCAGAAGATTCATTCAGGTCTAGTTAATCAGCATCTTGCTATCCAGCTAGTGCTATAAGTCTGTCTCATCTGTTGGTTTTCAAGAACGGGAAGGTTTTGATCCCTCTGTCACACAATTCCTCCCGTTTCTATTTGGAGAAATATGCAATCTGTTCCATTAATAAAATGTCACAAGTAGTTTCTTCCTTCCGTGCAGTTCTAAACCCACTTGACAGGTGGATATTTTGACCTGTACATGGTGCAAAGCATTGAGTCATTTTAGTAAGTGTATGTCTCCACAAAGAAAAGAAAGATAGACACTAATTAAAACCTAGGTAAGTCATCTGGAAGACTGGTAGCACACTCTGGCATTTGTTAACACAATACAAAAGTCACTAATTATAGTAGTATTGTTAGTGCCGTTGAAGTTATAACAGCCTGTCAGAGGAGCCATTATAAATCACTATATTCAGGTGTTCATAACGACAACCATAAAAATTAAAATAAAGCTGAAATTTGGCATACGTGATCTTGGTTTGTAGCACTTTTTTCCTTTAACAAACTGGGCAGGGGGTGCTTGTGGCTGCACGTATTTATCTCTAACTTCGATGTTTTAAAAACCTTACTTTGAAAACCACTTATAAAATAAGTGGTTATTTTATTCATAAAATAAATACTTTGGGATTAAAAATATGCCAGTTTAAAACCTGGTTCATCTGTTTACTGTGGTCCAAGCCATATATCTTCTGTTTTGGTCAGGTACTTAAATATGTGTGTATCTCTAAGCAGTTGAGGAATTTAATAGAAATGGTCAACTGGGAAAGGTACCATTTTAAATCTTTTCTGCATCTGGCTATTAATTTCTCAGTTCTTCAAAACACCACTTATAAGAATGAGGAAGAAAATAATGTCTCCTTTTCCTGACTCCCTTCTGTCCTTATAAACTGTCAGCTACTTGGGGTAGAAGTTGTTCTTTGCTAGTGTTTACACAGTGCTTGTCCCAGTGGGATTTCAATCTTCAGTCAGATAAAGCACAACGGGAATGCAAATACCATATAATGGAATGTTTGCAAATATTCCTCATAGTGGTGGCTGCTTTTACAGTTTTACAGGAAATCAACTACTCCTGTATCTCTGCAAAAATGGGCCAATTCAACAACAGCTGGCAAAATTAAAGATCCCAGCCCTTAATTTCTCATGGCATGTTAGTTCATAGACTCAATTAAGGAAAACTGTTTACATGTTAGACTTATACCTATATTAGAATGATTAGATTCCATAAATTATGCAGGACACCATTAATAAGTTTCATTATGTGTCAGATTACAATGTCCTCATTCCAGCAGCAGTCTTCGATTAATTACATAGCAATCACCTCAGAGCTGGCATTGCTAGAGATGGGGGATTACCCTGAGTGCCCCTCAGTGCAAGTAGTCATTAATATTATGGCACAAGGATTTGGGATAACAAATCACCCCTGGCTAGAACAGACCTGAACTCATTAAAGTTTAAATGTTGTATGGATTTAATCTTGTATTTAAAAAAGTAAACACAGGAGGGATTTGCCTGATAATAGTACTTTGCCTGATAATAGTAGATTATTTGCCTGATAATAAAGGTTTTTCTTTATCCCAATAAATCTGCTTGTGGCAACAATACAAGAAAAATAACAAGGTGACTTAATGAGATGCATCAGGTAAGTATGAAACACTTGACTTCAGGACATTTTCTCTTCCAACATTTTCTTTATCAATCGCTTTTCTTCCCTCCCTCCCTTCATACAAATAGAGAGAAGAACAACTCTTCCTCACATGACTCCGAAATCCAGAATCAAGAAAGAGTCTGGGCCAGGCTGATTATGCCTATGCCATCTCTGTTATCCATGTCACATAAAGCATCCTGGATCTTAGGCTAAATGGCATCAGCTGGCTTGCATCTATTTGATCCCTAGGCTATGGGATGAGAAGGATGCTGTGCTGGTTCATTCTTGCATTTGCCAGCCAAGGGAACTAATTGGTTCATTCTAGATCAAAACCAATCTGAACTTGCCCATATGGGTAATTTTCACACTGGACCACTGAAATGAACCAAGAGAGCAGATTAATTCAGTGGTGCGCATGTACCCACAATGTTTTCCTGATATAAAATCTGTGTCAAATTTCATTTATTTAGGGAACACATTAGGGTGCAGAAAATCAAATGTCTTCTCTGTTGGGCTTTGGGGAATACTACTGTGAAGCTCAAAAGGCTGAATATTTTTTATGTTCATGGTGAAAGTAGAAAGTGAAAGAAGGAAGCAAATAAATATGAAGTGTATAAGAAATTTCCTGAAATAAGGATTTATCCTGCCAATGCTTAGACTCCCAGATGAATAGCCTAAATGAGGATTGTACTCATTGGAAACTGCTTGTATGGGGAATGAAGAGTGAGATATACCTCTATATGGCAGCTTAGTTCTTAGGTGAGCTAAATCTTCCCCTAGGAATACTTATTTTCCCTGATAACTAAATACTGTGTTAGCAATGAGTTAAGTGGGATAACTTAAGGCTAGTGACTGAACAGAGAAGTCAGTTCACCCTTTTATCTTCCTAGTGCAGTATGTATCTGCCTGAGTCACTCTTTTATTATGGTATCAAGAACTGTTATACCCGTGAACTGTCTCTTCCTCTGCACTAGTCAACAGGTAGCATCAAGACCTTTCCATTAGGTCTCATCTGTGGAGGAGAAGGACTTAGAGATATCTCCTACCTTATTGCAACTCTTAGACCTCATGTATAAAGGAGAACCTTACCTATACCTATGGACTCAGATCAGTCTTGTCATTTCTGAGACCCTGGTCTGTGATATTTGAAAACATGGAGCCTGTAGACAGCAAAGACAGGTAGTGATCCTGCATTAGAAAAATGTATTGAGTTAGTCTTGGTCCTGTGCGAAGCCTCACCATCTCCAACGAGACTCAGCTGAGATGCCCAGAGTGTTCTCACCTACATTCTTCAGGAAATAAAAATGCCACATCAAACTTAAAGTAGACACTGAGGTTGAAATTGCCAGGGAAACAGACATATTTCAGAATGCTGAAATGCTGCCAGGACATTTACTCCAATACATTTATTGCTTGAAAGATTTTTACATAACCCTTTACCGGCCAGAAGCTTTGTCTCCATGCATCTCCCGCAGATCACTGTCTTCACACGTTGTTCAGGGTCAGTGAATTAATACAACCTGAAAAGAAGTAAAAAAAGTGTGGACAGTAACCTTATTCCTTCAGAGCCCTATTGTTCTTCAGGATATCATTTTTGTCATGCAACCAACTGAATGAGGTGTTAGCATCTGCCACTTGCTAGAATGTCAGGAAGCCTGTCCTAAACATTCATCAAACACCAAGCTTTTCATATTTATTTCCTGTGTTTTTTTAAGAGAAGTCCTCTCAAAACTCAGGGTGTTCCTGATGTTTTTTCTGGTCTTGGCCTGGTTTTGTTTTCTTTTTTAATTCTTTAGATATTCATATTTGTGACATTCAAACATCCCTCAAATATTTTAAAGGCTCTGCTACATCATGTTTGAGGTGGGACTGAATCAAGAAGAGAGGTTTCTAAACAAGAAGTTATTGAAATCTATAAAACTCCATCTTAAAAAGAAACCTTTAATTTTTAAAGTGTTCATGTGGACAGAGACAATCTGAGGCAGGGTCTGGCTCATAGTCCCCTGGGAAGCCTGTGGCAAGGGGAAGAGTTGGAGCCTGGCCTCACTTAATCAGCTTTCTACCCACTGGGTACAGGAAGCCAGTGTCCCTTAGTGTGCTAGAAGATTACCCATTTTATAAACATAAGTTCAAGTAATACCTGTTTTCAAATTTTTTACTCCATAAAACACAAATAATTACACAAAACTACGTTCATAAGCCCTTTCTGTGGTTACAGAGAAGTAGCCGGCAGCATGGACTTTCTTTCCTCCACAGTTTAAATAGAAAAGAGAGTCAAACACAAACAAAGCAGACAACAAACAACTCTGAAAAGCCTCAGGATGAAAACATCCTAGGTTACTAGTAATGTTTGTCAAGCATGCCAGAATTGTTGAAAAACAAGGATCTGCCCTACACAAAAACTCCTTGTCCAATATACCTTGCATCAGCTTGCTGCTGCTTAATCTATCCTCCTGTTTTTGCTTTCATCTTCATGCTTTCCCTTTGTCTTGTACTTTATCACAGCTAAATCTAAAACATTTTCCTTCCCAATAAAAACCTTAACAGTAGCCCGTATCTGTATTTTTTTTCAGTTCCACAGACTCAGTACAATTTAAATCTTTGATGCTACCCTGGTTTCATAAGAATGGCATGCCATTCTTGCTGTAACATTAAACTCCCAGATTGTCTGCGGAATAGTGCTTTCCTGTGCAAGACCAGATCTAGGGAACCTGCAGCACCCATTCCTTTGCAGCAGGGAATGGGTGAAGCTGCTGAGCAGTATTTCCCAGCATAGAGCACCTCTGGGTGCCCAACATGCCAGTGAGAAATGCTGTACTCTGCAAACTCCCTACTTTTGCCCATCCATGGCCATTTCATGTTTGTGGCTGTTTTCCCCATGGTAATATGAGAGCAGCAGGCTTCCTTTGATCCTGCTGGATACTGACATTGAGTGAAGGTAAAAAATTATCCTGTTATTTCTAACAGCTGATGCTGCCAGCCTGGTGGATCATACATGTACTTGTAGTTTAGTGGCAATTATGTTTCTGAGACAAACAGCCTCACTATCTCCATTTCTATATTCCCACACTGAAAGGTGTCTCAAAGCAAGCTTGATACCTGAATTTTCATATCTCCATTGGGCAGATGTAATTGCTGACTTCACTACATGCCTCTGTCTTGCTGTGTCTGTTAAAGATTTCAGCTTTATTTCTTGAATAAGTTTCCCTCTGCTGCCTTCACTTCTTACTCCAGCTCTCAAGCCTATATCAAACATCTTTTCAGATCCTTTTTTTAATTCATTTTTGACAGTTCCTGGCTTCTGAGAATCTTTGTTATGTCTCCTATAAATTGGCCTCTCTACAAAATAATGAGCAAGGCCATAGTCCTAGCAAAAAAGGAGTGCAGTAGTGCCCTCGCACTTACAGGAAAAGGTATAAACTACTGAGGGAGCACTTTGAACTAATTCATAAATGGAAATTGTCCTTTGATAGTTAGACATGGTCACTATAAAAAAAAAAATCAAAGGCAAAAGGTGACCTGAGGACATGATAGCTTTTATGTTTCAGGATAAGAAAGCCCAAAGGAAGAACCAAAATGGCCCGGGGTGACAGCGTTAGTCAGGTCTGCAGTTGCAACCTGTCTCTGTTCAAACAACGCTGATAATGTTAAGCAGGTCACCTCATTAGTATGTATGTGCCTATATACATATATTTTCCCTGTATGGGGAAAAGAAAGCATAAGGTTTGCTCCAAAAAAATGTTTCCCCTGGCTGACAGTATAAAATCTTTTTCTAGACTAGATCTTAACCTTTTAGTTCTTCAAGCATAAACTGGGGATAACAGCACTCCACTGTCTCTCAGGGGTGTTGTGGAGATAAATACATTAAAGACTCTGAGGTGCTCACCTCCCGGATAAGTATTTTAGGCAGCGCCCACAGAATTCCCAAATGTTTGCTTTCTTAAGCTCTGTGAAATTACTGGGCCCAATACTTCCTGCTGTACTTTGTCTTAACATTTGCCCCTGCTCAAATGAAATGGGAGTAAAACACTGTCAGTTGGATGGTGTAGTATTTTACACCGATGTGTAAATGTCCCCCGAGATGCAAAGATCAAACTCTCAGTGTCCATGGCAGTGTATGATACAACAATGCAGTAAAAGTGATGATAAAGAAAGCATACCCATGAGAAAAGGGCTTATCGTTGCTTCTTTACTTGGACTTCGAGAAATCACTAACAGATTCCTCACGAGAAGCAATATAGGATTTAAAGACATTTGTGTGATGTAAGCTTGAAAGGATCAGAGATGACATCTTCACTACTTCGATTTTGATTAGCTGCAGGTCATTAAACAGGCATTTGTGGGCATAATTCTGTGTGCATAAAACAACTGAAATATTCATTACACACAAAATGAATGAAAATGCACTCCAATCATTTCTGCGTGTGATGTTTTTACGTATAAAGATACAGATGATCAAAGGTCTTTCACCCCCTTCTCCTATTACAATACTGATGTACACCAGTATTTATAGCCAAGCCTAATAGGTGTCATGACTAAGTTCCTTCTTATCTTTTGTGGTATAAGAGACTTTCCAAAGAGTAGCTGTAGCTCACCCACAGGAAACTGCATACAGGCAATGGTAAGGCTACAAAATCAATCTCTGAGCCATCAAGAAATACATTTGCATGAATGTGCATGTAACCCAAATTCAATTTTCTTGTATACTTACAGTACAACTACAAGCTAAATAACCCTTTACCATTTCTTTCCACGTGACTCTTGTCTCAGTCAGTCCAGCTGTAAGCAAAGGAAATGCTTAAATATTGTAATGCTTAAATATTTAGTATTACTGCTACAACTTCCAGCTTGCATTAGCGGAACCAGGAAAAACATGTATGGTAGTAGGGCACTGGGAAAAATCAAAAAGTCAAAAAACCTCTTGCAAACAACATATTCATGATAATCAGTTTTCCTCCAGAGTAGCACATGGAAAAGGTAGAGCTGATGATGGCTGATTGCCTACTGAGAGCTACAGACCTTGCATGACAAAGTTAGATACAGTTTGCAGAGCTGTCAGTCTGGCAGCAGTAGCAGAAGTTTGTCACGAGGAAGGGAGCGGTGTAAATAAAGAGCTTCTGTCTCTAATCTCAGGCAGAGATAAGCTCCTTGGGCCATTTTTTTTTAAACATGAGCAGCTAAAGTTAGCAAGTGAAACCTCTATTTAAGCAATTAGATAAAGTGCTAAGCTTTCAAAAAGTCTTGAACACATACAGAGTGACTTCAGTAGGAAATTCCTGTCTGTAGTGGCTACATAACTCAGAGTTTTGTTTGGTGGATGGATGCTGGAATATGCTGAAAATGTCTTCTCAATAGGAAAAGGACTTCACAGAATCACAGAATCACAGAATGTTAGGGATTGGAAGGGACCTTGAAAGATCATCTAGTCCAATCCCCCTGCCGGAGCAGGATTGCCTAGACCATATCACACAGGAACGCGTCCAGGCGGGTTTTGAATGTCTCCAGAGAAGGAGACTCCACAACCTCTCTGGGCAGCCTGTTCCAGTGTTCGGTCACCCTCACCGTAAAGAAGTTTTTCCTCATATTTAAGTGGAACATAAAATACAGAATCTTCGAGACAAATGCAAATCAGGCCTATCAAGTCAAATGCAACAACACCTCCAACAACCCCACAGCAAAAAAAAAAAAAAGAAAAGAAAGAAAAGCAGCCAAAATAAAAGCAACCAGAAGCCTCCAGCTGAACACATAAACAACAACAAAACTCCAGGATAGGCAAGGTAAAAAAGAGTTTACCATTGCTAAAGACAGTAGACTTCATAAAGGTGTTTATGAAGATGTTTACAAAGGTTGGCTTTCTTTTTTTTAACAAGAGTCTGCTTTGTGGAAATGTTTAATATTAAAGAAAAAAAAGCAAACAAGAAAATTTATGAATCCATGAAAATGGAAATCTTCCAGCCTTTAGTTGAAAACCAGAATATTCTGGCTCAGGACTCAAATACTGAAGCCAAAGCCCAATATATTTCTCTCCGCAGTGGTTCATGGACTTTATAATTCTGAAACTTTTTTCTTGCATTCTTCTTACTACTTGGGAGGAATATAAGTCTGTTGTCAGAGGATGTAGGGAGGCAACTAGGAAAGCTAAGGCCTCCTTGGAATTAAACCTTGCAAGAGAGGTCAAGGACAACAGAAAGGGCTTCTTCAAATACATTGCAGGTAAAGCCAACACTAGAGGCAATGTAGGCCCACTGATGAATGAGGTGGGGGCCCTGGAGACAGAGGATAAAAAGAAGGCGGAGTTACTGAATGCCTTCTTTGCCTCTGTCTATACTGCTAGAGGCTGTCCTGAGGAGCCCCGGACCCCTGAGGCCCCAGAGGAAGTCAGGATAGAGGAGGAGTCTGTCTTGGTTGATGAGGGCTGGGTCAGGGACCAATTAAGCAATCTGGACGTCCATAAATCCATGGGCCCTGATGGGATGCACCCGCGGGTGCTGAGGGAGCTGGCGGAAGTCATTGCTAGGCCACTCTCCATCATCTTTGCTAAGTCGTGGGCAACGGGAGAGGTGCCTGAGGACTGGAGGAAAGCTAATGTCACTCCAGTCTTCAAAAAGGGCAAGAAGGAGGACCCGGGTAACTATAGACCGGTCAGCCTCACCTCCATCCCTGGAAAGGTGATGGAACAACTTGTTCTTGGTGCTGTCTCTAGGCACATCAAGGATAGGGGGATCATTAGGGGCAGTCAACATGGCTTCACCAAGGAGAAGTCATGCTTAACCAACTTGATAGCCTTTTATGAAGACATAACCCGGTGGATAGATGATGGTAAAGCTGTGGATGTGGTCTATCTTGATTTCAGTAAAGCGTTTGACACAGTCTCCCACAGCATCCTCGCAGCTAAACTGAGGAAGTGTGGTCTGGATGATCGGATAGTGAGGTGGATTGTGAACTGGCTGAAGGAAAGAAGCCAGAGAGTGGTGGTCAATGGGACAGAGTCCAGTTGGAGGCCTGTATCTAGTGGAGTCCCTCAAGGGTCAGTACTGGGACCAGTTCTATTCAATATATTCATGAATGACTTGGATGAGGGAATAGAGTGCACTGTCAGCAAGTTCGCTGATGACACAAAACTGGGAGGAGTGGCTGACACACCGGAAGGCTGCGCAGCCATTCAGAGAGACCTAGACAGGCTGGAGAGTTGGGCAGGGAGAAATTTAATGAAATATAACAAGGGCAAGTGTAGAGTCCTGCATCTGGGCAAGAACAACCCCATGTATGAGTACAAGTTGGGGACAGAGCTGTTGGAGACCAGCGTAGGGGAAAGGGACCTGGGGGGTCCTAGTGGACAACAGGATGACCATGAGCCAGCAGTGTGCCCTTGTGGCCAAGAAGGCCAATGGCATCCTGGGGTGTATTAGAAGGGGTGTGGTCAGCAGGTCAAGAGAGGTTCTCCTCCCCCTCTACTCTGCCCTGGTGAGGCCGCATCTGGAGTATTGTGTCCGGTTCTGGGCCCCTCAGTTCAAGAAGGACAGGGAACTGCTAGAGAGAGTCCAGCGCAGAGCCACGAAGATGATTAAGGGGGTGGAACATCTCCCTTATGAGGAGAGGCTGAGGGAGCTGGGTCTCTTTAGCTTAGAGAAGAGGAGACTGAGGGGTGACCTCATTAATGTTTATAAATATGTAAAGGGCAAGTGTCATGAGGATGGAGCCAGGCTCTTCTCAGTGACATCCCTTGACAGGACAAGGGGCAATGGGTGCAAGCTGGAACACAGGAGGTTCCACATAAATATGAGGAAAAACTTCTTTACGGTGAGGGTAACTAAACACTGGAGCAGGCTGCCCAGAGAGGTTGTGGAGTCTCCTTCTCTGGAGACATTCAAAACCCGCCTGGACGCGTTCCTGTGTGATACGATCTAGGTAATCCTGCTCCGGCAGGGGGATTGGACTAGATGATCTTTCGAGGTCCCTTCCAATCCCTAACATTCTGTGATTCCATGTGGGTTTGATTCTTTGGCTGACCCACATCTCCCATGGTACTTGGTGATGAAGAAGCCCTTTGTCCCCCATGCTCCCTTCACTAAACAGTGGCTTCCAAAAAATGGAAACTTTCCATAGGACAGAAAATTATGGTCTGGCTCTACATTTTACCTATTTTACGGTCAAGGACCTGGTGAAAAAGAAGTGCATAATAATTTGTTATCTCTCTTCTTCTGCCGATTCCTGATTGCTCTAAGACTTTTTGTGATTTGCAGCTAGCTTTAAATGACCTTATCTAGGCCTTTTTTTCATTATTCCATGTCTAAAAAAAATATAATATAGTTAACTTCAAAATCCAATCTTCCGCTAAGCTGTGGTGTGTTTTTTTTGTTGTTGGGGTTTTGGGTGTTTTTTTTGGTTCTCGCTTGTATTTAACTCTTTGCTGTTAACTAGATTCTCATTAAATAATTACATTTATTAATTTCTCCTTGCGCGTAGACTTCTATTTTTGATGGCAGTTTAGTCCAGGCCAAGGGTGTTTGTACTGTGTTCCTCTACATACTTGCAGATCTAAAACCTGGGGACCCACCATGGTCATGTCCCAGCCTCAGGGCAAGTGTAATCTCTGTCCTGATGTGTTGGTGCCTCATCTTTGTCTCCTTGTATCTTAACATACAAGATGATTAGTGCTTCAAGTGCTGGTGGGGAAGAAAACCCCATTAAAAAAAGAATGAAAACATAGGTCAAATCAACGGTATTTTCCTTAATGGGGAAGAGCATGGTGTTGCTCACAGCAGCTGAGAAAGGAGGAAGAATTTTATAAGGTAAAGGCCTAAAGACTGAGATAAAGAGAGTTCTATTCATAAGCAAGAGAGATGCAAGTGGGAGAGGAGTGAGTGAGGAAAGAATTCAGGACAAATGTCTCAAAGCAGCTATGGAAAAAAAGCTCTTCAAAAACACAGAAAATGTTCTGAAAAGCTTGAAGGGACAGGAAAGATGTCACCAAAGTTGCCTAGAAGTCAAGAGCTGCCACGTCAAGGCAGGCTTTAAAAAACTAAAAAGTCAGGAAATGTCATTCTTCCTAAACATCTACTGAGACCCAGGGGCACAACAAAAGAAATCCACTACAGCTGCATGGCATTTGGTAAATTCCTGTTCTCATGTTACGTGCCAAAATCCTTTCTCTTTGCTTCTCTAATTCATGTCTCAGTGCATGGAGGCAATCCAGACACTGAAGGGACTTTTGAGCTGAAATGTCAGTTAGTTAGGAGACAAACCTTAGCTCATGATGGGAAGACAAATATATAAGAAAAGCTCAAAATACAGAGTAGCGGATAAAGGAACTAGGATATGAGAGAAGGTAGCAGACAATAGGCAAAAAAATGAGGCTAGTTTTCCAAAACATGCAAGTTTAGTAATTATAACTAGAGCTATAGCTTGAAAGCAGACAACAAAGATGAATATCATGTCATGTGAAATCAATGTAATCCTATCGTTTTGAGTAAATAAGTTTTTGAGGTTCTATAAAACAGAAACTCAATGGAAAAACATTCATGACTTTTAATTTTTGAAACATAAATGATGAAGTGTGATGTGTGTTGCCTCCTCCGGGCAAGATGCATGTGTGCATGAAAAGCATATCTTTTCATTTAACTAACAGCAAATATGGTTCTGCTTGATTTCCAGAAGCCACATAAGACTGTGCACGGGCTTTCTGAACTGGCTTACAGGCCACTGAAGAAATACAGAGGAAACAAAAAAGGATGTCACTTTGCTTAGCCAGTGACAGCAAGAATTCCCTCTGCTCAGTTACCTGCCTGTCCTTCTGCGCGTTGCAACCATCATACCTCCGGAATAAGATATAGCACTTTTCAAGACATTGTGGCTTACTATTTGGTGCTGAAAACCTTCCTGGTGGTCCAGGTATGCCAGGATTTAAGACAGCCCATGCTTTCAGCAGATGCTGTGCTGTGGACTGGAGAGCTGGGAACAGCTGGCACAGAAACTGCTGCAAGTGCATGATGCTACTCAGGGACCCTCCTCTGCAGGAGAAGTCCTCCAGGGACTGAATTCAGCAGTTTACAGGTGTTTTGTGCCTCTGAAGTGTCTTTCTTGTGCTTTCATGTAAAGCATACCTGTCTCCGGGGAGTAAATCTTCCTTAAAGAGGGGGAGAAATTTGGTATTCTTATTCATTCACTATCTTTGTTTTACCCCTGCTAATTACCCCTCTGGAACTAAACTGAACAGAACATTAAACCACTTGTCCTTACAAGAGAAGGGATTTGAGTGAATTAACCTGCCAGAAAGATATCTGCGAGGTACATTCTCTTATGGGGAACATCTTCTCTGCACCTTTGAATGAAGGCAAATACAGAAGATCACCAAAATGAATGCTTTTTACATTTCAGTTTCCATTTGTAGCGTTTGAAGAGACTAGGGCAGGATAATTTGGGTCTTAAATTCAAATGTTAAAAGAATAACCTTTTCAAAGCTTGACGTTAGTACAAATTTCTTTTTCTCATTTTCATTCTCTCATCTTTAAAGGTGACAAATTTGATGCAGTATTATTACTCCAAATGGCAGTATGGCATGCTTGACAATAACCTGTGAAAACAGGGAAAAGGAATGAAAGTACATTTTTTTGTGTACAGAATGGGCATTGGATAGAGGACTTCAGGATTTCTGTTCCACTGAGCCCGTTTCTTCTCTTATTTGTCTTTCCTTCATAAGCTCACCAGTCTCCCTGAGTATATGTTTAAATGTGCTTGTGGCCTCCAGGCATTACCCTACACCTAATAATCCCAAAGTAAATACCTTGCATGATTGATACAAAGCAAGAAAGATAGTCTGCCTTCATTTAAAGTGGTATAAAAAGCTCATGTAGGTTTAAGAGGATACAGCATTTCACTCCAGATGTTCACAGTTCTTTCAGTTATAGTAATGTTATTAGTAGTAGGTGTAACATTCATGTATTAAAACCTTTAATAAGAAAATGTTCACATGATTGGCATCAGATAACAAGAGCAAAATAAAGATAATATAAATGGTAATAGACTTAGAGGCCTCTCACATAGTCCTTTTATCAATAGTTCTCAGTTTCCTACAGAAGTAGTGATAATCATTATGTCTGTTTTGCACATTAGGAGTTTGAGTAGGTTAGTTTCACTAGATTAGATTACCCAACTAACTCCACTGTTTAAAACAAAGGACATTACTGCAACGAATAGCAAAAATTACTCTTGGTTTTCAGACCATAACATCTTTTCCCTTGCTTAGGATGCCAGCAGGTTAGCATTAACACTCTTGCTTGTCCAGATCACTGTTTTATTTTCAATAATAAAATAAACTAATAAACTAATCTCATTGTTGTCTCTACTACTTTGGATGAAGTGACATCCTGGATGGCAGAGGTAGTACACAATGTCTATAGTGCAGCTCAGTAGAACAGGGTGCCAATCAGTCACAAAACTTTTCCCATTACAAATCAGGAATAAGCTGGCATACAAACCAGGTGAACGAAAAAGAGTGGTGATATCTTTTTGCCTGAATCGAAGGATCAGAGCAGGCAAGGAAATACCCACATCAAAGCAAGCCAGACATTTGTCCAGGAAATCTTTTCATTGCACTATTGTGTTATACATGAGCATGAGCAATTAGATATCCAGTAATTCTATGGGGGGTTTTTGCATCTTAAACTGGGTAATTTGTGATGAACATGCTAATAAATCATTAACATTTTTATTAAAAAATCTAGTTGTTCACTGAAAAAAAGGCCTGCGATCTGCTAGTCACAGAAGCCATCTAGATTTCTGACCAATGTCCTAAAACTTAAGGTGTAGAATGAGTGTATGTGTATGTGTGAGTGCGCGAGCAAGTGAGTGAGTGAGTGAAGAGGGCTGTTTTGTTTATTTTTAGGTTTCTAGTTTGGGTGCTATGAATTGTGCCATTCATACATATTATGATCCTGAAGCACTTGAAGTCAACCACATGAACATCTGTGAACATCTTCCCAAAGTTTCTAACCAACCCAACCATTCTGCTATTTTTTTGTCTGAAGATTTTCTTGTTCTTGCTCATTAAGATCAGGAATTCCAGATTTGATCTCTCATACTAAAAGTTTCTTTGAAGACACTTCATTACAAGGAAAAAAAAAGAAAAACGCGTTGGGCTTTAGCCAATAGATAGTTTCACAAAACACCGTTATAATTTTGCAAAAAACAACTAGTTGGCCATGCTGCTCGATACAGATAGAGAAACCCAACTCCTTCCGAACTTCTTCCACAGTAAGACAATATTCCTCTGTTTGTTCTCCAAAACAAGATCAGCCAGGCCTATAAAAGAGCAATTACATCACTACAAAGCATTTTAGGTTTTGATCCCATGAATGAATTCAACTGCTGGAGTCATAAAGGACCATTCACTCTCTCTTTTTTGTATTTTTTCTTGGGGTGGCTTTTTGAGGCATTTTTTGTGAGGTGTGCAACTTAGGATGATGAGACTGATATGTACTACGTTTTAGCACATGTAGCATGTGCTTGTCTCTGAAGTCTGAGAGCATGTGAGTCATCATAATGGCTTCAGGTTGTAAGTAACATCAATGATGAAAACATTAAACCAAAAAAAACAAGTTACTCTTATAATGGTTCATTTACCCTAGAGAAAAATAAATAACTAGATGAAATCTCTTTTAATAACTAGGAAGGATTATCATGGACAATTCATTGCATCTGGCAGACATTTGCAGACTATCATCTCCTAGAGGATTATTAGGCCTACATCTTTATGAATAGCTGTATATATTTATTATTCCTTTAGTTATAGCCATGCTACAATTCACTTTCTTAAGGTTCAAGGCAGGGACATCTGTGACCCAAAAAGCTTGACATTTATGCATAGACAGAGAGGGGAACAGAGGTTAGAGGAAGGAGAATAACAAGAGGCAATAGAAATGAAGTCAAAACAGTTTGTGATAAATAGCACAATAGCACTTAGCATTATTTTCTCAGGAAATTAGACCTTATCAATAATTGAACCTTAAAAGTTTGGTTGCTGTGTATATTAATGTAATACCTCTGAGCCCTCCAAACAGCCAGTTCAGAAGGCTTGTATTTTTGTGAAGCTAAGGGGATATTGGCTGAAACTGGATCACTTTGCCAACAAGAAAGTGATCAAGAACACAGGAAGGATGGAGACCTTGCAAGTGCTGATGTGGGTGACAGCTAAGAGGAGGCAAATCTTAGATTCAGCAGGAAATGCATTAATGGGGAATTTACACATCTAACCTGGGACTGGAAATTTTTCTCCAAGAGGCAATTGCCTAGGTATAGCACTGCTGGGCGCTGCCACACAGAAACCCCTTTGGGTACATGCCACTTAGGATCATTTAGCAGCAAGTGCTGAAATGGCAGAGAATTTAGGTTTTCTTTCCCCAAAAGGGAAGCTGAGCTACAGAAATAGAAATACTTTGTTGTCTTGTCAACAGTGGATAAAATATCATTTCAAGTGTAATGAGAAATATTGTAAAAAAAATGCAATTTGCATGTGTACCATAAGATGAAAGCCAGTTTATCTGCTTAATAATCTCATTCTAAAAATCCATCATGAAAGACAAGTGTCTATAGGTCTCATAAACAAAAAATGCAGCTTTCAAAGTTGCATTAGCAACTTCAGCTTCCCTCTTCAGGAACTGAATTCCTTCTGAATATCATCATGATGTATGCTACATCCATAACAAATGTAATGCACGTTATTAGGTAACAAGATAAAAAGCTGCTGTTGATACTGGTATCGTTTCTACCCAGCTTTCCCTTAAGCAAATATTCATTTGGCAATTTTTAATATGAATAATCCCAAAAATGTGTCTCAAAGGGAAACCTGAGGGGAGGTAACAGCCTCATGAGTCAGTTCAGAGAGAGGGCTCTGTGTATAAGGCTTCATGAAGGACACAGGACATCTGTGTGAGTGGGTGATCAATGGGAAGAAGAATCTGTCAAAAGAAAAGATGAAGGGCAGAAATGAGGACAATTTTTCTGTGGGAGCAAGCATTCATGGAAGGATTCAGTGGCCAATGAATTTTGTCAGCTTGATGTTCAAGACAATGTAATCATATGGTGTACTATAATAATTTCTACAATGCTTAAGAAACCAGTCAGAGTAATCTCTGCACTAAAATTATTTCTTTATAACAGCTTACAGAAAACAGGGAGGTTTAGATGACTGAAGGAAGTCAAACATACTGACTACCCTTGAAAGGAACAAAAAAGGGATTTTGGAGAATATTAACATTGATTTGGCAAAGAAATTGTAGAAAATTTCATAAAAAAATATATATTTGTATTTCTGTGAAGTAAGAAGACAATAATTGTAGCAGATTTGGCAAAACATGAAATAATCTTCCCCTTTTAGTACATAGGCAGAGAGGGTGATAGATGTGAGGCATATTGATTTTAATATGTCTTTAAGCTTGGTCTTTTGTGGCATTCTCACAAGCAAATAACATTTCAAGTACAGTTTAGGTACACAGCTGGTCTTAAAAAGTCATATTCTTATGTGTATCTGTCAATAGGGCAGTGACAGACTGTGAAGACATTGCATCTAGGGGTCTAATCGGGGTCTTTTCCAGGAGAGTATTCCATTTTATTATGAATTACTGCAGTGGTGAATGCCCATATAGGTGGCACCAAGAAGCTCTGTGAAAAACATAAAGCAAGTATTCTGTATGATGGGATGAGAATTCAAGCTGATTTTGAGAAGCTAGAAAAATTATCTGAATTTAGAAAACATTACTGATATGGGAAAGGTAGGGAAACTTTTTTCTTAGCTTGAAGAAGAGAAGATTGATATTTTTTTCAATAGGAAAGAGAAATTCCATAATTTTGGCTGTATAGCCATTTAGAGAAGGTTAAAAATAATATGATTGGCAGCAAAGACAAGAAGGAATAAAATAATTAATATTTCGGGTTTTGTGTAGGATACATAGGAACAGGCTACAGGCTACTGCTCTGTCTGTGGTTTTGGATGTTCTTAAGAACAGGCAAAGCAAAAGCCCTTCGGAGATATACATTTGATCTTGTTACTGTGGTGGGAGACAGAATAAATTGGTCTCTTTTGGTCCCTTCAAGCTCCACGTTCTTGTGACACTGCACTTTTATGGATAGTTTAGCAGCTCACCTCATACAGCCTGGAGAAAATGTGTCAAGATTTCTGTAGCTGTAAGCAATGGAGAAGCATCAAAGATAAAGATCAGATCCTGAGTTTGGTAAGAGGAATAGTCTTATTGGAAAGGAGAGAGATGAAAAGGAGAGATGAACACTCATGGAAGATGTAGTGGCTCTTTTTGCCATTGCATGATTAAAGCATTATGCTGGTGAAACTACATAAATTGGAAACAATATTTTTTTGTTTGTGAATTGTAGAAGGAGGTGTCAGAAAGATCACTGAAAAATGTGGAGTCAAGAGAGACAAATTAGAAGTGGAGGAGGTGACCTACAGTTCTTGATCATAAAGGGTGTGCTGGGTGAATGTTACAAATAGCCCAGGCAAAGGATGTAAATGAAAAAGAAACAAAGCTACAAAGGAGAGCTCCTTAAACAAAAAGAGGATAAAGCTGTATATCCCTTATAACTCTGCAAAACAGTAAAGAATCAATTTCCATATAATGCATGAAAAATTGTAGTTAAGGGCTGCAACACAGAAACTCAAGTAAGCTGGAAAACAACCTGATCTTCTAACTAGTGAAGTAAGGCTGTGAGCAAAGGTGTTGATCAGAAAAATTCAGGCTAGCTTACATAATTGTAGAGTGCCAATGAAAGAACCATTGACATTTTGCTCATTGAGCAAAGAGAAGGAAACCTGAATAGCTACAAATGATCTCAGCTTTCAACAGGAAGGCGCAAGGCAATAGCCTAGGAAAAACTAGAGCACATAAGCCACTATAGAAGACTTCATCCTCCTGCCTCTACATGTGTACAGCGTGAGGGGTTGACAACACAGTGAACTTCACACAGAGCGTGAAGCCACAAAATGATATCTGGAGCAGCCCTCAGGAGTCTCAAAACCACTCTGGAGGTGGCACAGACTTGAGGAGTGGTATCTGGCTTTGTAAAAGCCTCTCATTACCTGGGATAAGTTGGAGGCAGCACAGAATCTGCCTTATTGCCTCATACTCTCTTGCATGAGGAGCATTTAACCAATTTTCAACAGCTGCAGATCATAGAATAGTTTGGGTTGGAAGGGACATTTAAAGGTAACCTAGTCCAACCCCCCTGCCATGAACAGGGACATCTTCAACTAGATCAGGTTGTGCAGAGCCCCGTCCAACTTGATCCTGAATGTTTCCAGGGATGGGGCATCTACCACCTCTCTGGGCAACCTGTGCCAGTGTTTCACCACCCTCAATCATAAAAAATGTCTTCCTTATAGCTAGTCTAAATCTACCTTTTTTCACAGAATCACAGAATCACAGAATGTTAGGGATTGGAAGGGACCTCGAAAGATCATCTAGTCCAATCCCCCTGCCGGAGCAGGATTACCTAGATCGTATCACACAGGAACGCGTCCAGGCGGGTTTTGAATGTCTCCAGAGAAGGAGACTCCACAACCTCTCTGGGCAGCCTGCTCCAGTGTTTAGTTACCCTCACCGTAAAGAAGTTTTTCCTCATATTTATGTGGAACCTCCTGTGTTCCAGCTTGCACCCATTGCCCCTTGTCCTGTCAAGGGATGTCACTGAGAAGAGCCTGGCTCCATCCTCATGACACTTGCCCTTTACATATTTATAAACATTAATGAGGTCACCCCTCAGTCTCCTCTTCTCTAAGCTAAAGAGACCCAGCTCCCTCAGCCTCTCCTCATAAGGGAGATGTTCCACCCCCTTAATCATCTTCGTGGCTCTGCGCTGGACTCTCTCTAGCAGTTCCCTGTCCTTCTTGAACTGAGGGGCCCAGAACCGGACACAATACTCCAGATGCGGCCTCACCAGGGCAGAGTAGAGGGGGAGGAGAACCTCTCTTGACCTGCTAACCACACCCCTTCTAATACACCCCAAGATGCCATTGGCCTTTTAGTTTAAAACCATTACCCCTTGTCCTATCGCAAAAGGCCCTACTAAAATGACTGTCCCCATCTTTCTTCTAAGCCCTCTTTAAGTACTGAAAGGCCACAGTAAGGTGTCCCTGGAGCCTTCTGTTCTCCAGGCTAACCACCACCAACTAGCTCAGCCTTTCTTCATAGGAGAGGTGATCCATCACCTCATAGGAGAGGTGATCCATCCCTCTGATCATCTTTGTAGCCCTCCTCTGGACCCACTCCAACAGGTCCATGTCTTTCCTGTGCTGAGGACTCCAGAGCTGGATGTAGTACTCCAGGTGGGTTCTCACCAGATCCTGTTAAATTAAGGTGAAATTCAGTGTCATGATAAATATCAGAGATTGCTCACATCTTGCTTTCTTCTTGAAAAGTGGTAAGTCTCACTGAAGTAAAACCTCATGCTTTAGTAACACTGCCCTTGGAACTGTTAGTTCATCCCCTAAATGCCATTAATTCAATGTTTTTTCTTCACCTGGAAAACAAAGAAGCCATCACACATGGCAATACATGTGTGCATGTTCATGTGTGCACACACGCTCTGCCCAGAGTCAGTACGTCAGTTCAGAATTGAACCTCATTAATGAGGTGGACTTGAAACATTTATTTTTTTTTCAGTGACAGCAAAACTAGTCAACAGCAAAGATGATTTCCCTGGTCTGCCTTGTGGGGCTCTATTGGGCTGCATAAAGCCATCTTTCCAAGGGCTTTCTTAGCAGAACTGGAAAAAGTCCTTTAACCTTTCTAGGATACAGTTTCTCATCTGCAAACAGTTCCATCCCTTTGCTATGCATTTACCAAAGATCAATTCACTGAGAGGCTTCAGGCCTTCTGACACCTGAAACATAAGTGTCCTGGTTTGGCCTAAACCAGGCCAATTTCCCTTTCAGTGATTTTTACTTTCAGCTAAGTCTCTTCTAAGTAACTGCACTTTCTGAAACTAACTGCATGTTTTGCAGACAGTGTCTGCTTCTAGGACTGATAACGCTCGAAGTTTATAATTATCACTGAGGCACCGGTAGGGATGTTATGCAGAAAGGCTCTTGCTGTACTTATTCTTAGAGAAACCAAGGTCACTGCTAAATTCCTCACTGCTTACGAGCGAAGAGTCACAGGGGGGTCGCACCTACAGGGAGGAGTGGACAGGGCAGGTGACCCAAAATTGACCAACAAAGGTATTCCATCCCATACACGTCATTCTCAGTATAAAGCAGGGGGATCACAAGGGTCTCACCCCTTTTCTGCTATGGCCGGTGTCCGAAGAGGACTGTCCATTTCCTGCTGCTCCTGATCCCGATCTGTGCATTCCTGAATTCAGTCCCCGTCCATCGCTGGGCCTTCCCGGAGCCTGCCCTGCAGTGCCGGTGGTGATGTGACCGACATCGGGGGAGCTCGATCTTGGTTTTGTATATATTTAAATATTTTTATTATTATCATTATACTCTTTTTCATTATTATAGTTCATTAAAACTGTTTTAACTTTCCAACCCATAAGTCTCTCTCCCTTTTCTCTTTCCCTTCCCCTTCGGGGGGAGGAGGGTTAACAGAGAGAGTCTGCCACAGGTTTAATAGCCCGCCCAGCCTTAAACAGTGACAATAAGACAATAAAAATAGGAGGGAACAATTTGGTGGTGAGAAGGTGATGCTGATGCTTTGCCCAAGAAATGCTACATAAAAATGACTTCTGTAAACCTGGCCTAACTTCAGATGGAATGAGAAAACATTTAATACTCAGTTTGTTTTTATCTGTTCAAAGGCAGATTTGAAGCTCAGGAACTTAGGCACTATGGACTGTATTCATTCAATGCTTAGAATTATATATCCAAGACCAATAATATTTTCAGATTCCTATCTAATAGGCCTTCTGTAGTCAAAAATTGTGATCTTAAAAGCAGTTTAGTTATAATGTGTTGGTTGTTGTTTAGGAAAGGAAAGAAAGGGAAAATAACATATTTTACAAGTCTTTATTCTTAAATGTTTTAGATAAAGGAACATGAAAGAAACCAAGCAATTCTTTCCTGTCCTCCTGGGAAAAGAAAAAAAAATAACCCCACATCACAAGAACACCCCACCCTCAGAACAAACAAAACCATAACGTAAATTAAATGTAAAAGACAAATGAGCAGGGAAAAAAAAAGTCCTGTTCCCAGAAAGTATTGCGTTAGGAAAATATCAGGAAGAAAATGACACACATTTCCATATTGCATAGTGCATGGTTGTGATTTTGCTGTGATTTTGAGCCTATACAAAACATGTAAGGACATCAAAGCATATTTCAGCATCCAAATCAGAAGTGGTCCCTCTCAGTGTCAGCTGGCATTTGGGTAAGCATCAGCAAGCCAAGAAGGTGAAAAAAAGAGCAGTAGTGGCAGGAAGAGTTTTCTAGTCATTCCTAGTGGAATATAAGACACTGTTCTAGCTGGGGTACTGGCCAAGCAAAGGCATTTTTCCCCTGTAGGAAATGTTTCCTCTCTATTCCTTCTGCATTAAAAAATAAAACCGCATATAACAGTATTGCCTTACATAAGAGAAGTATCAAAACTGCAATGACAAATGATGCCTTGGTTCCAGTTGGAAATATGGAGAAGACCCTAAAGTTTACTCTAGTGAAATAACTGAGTGTGGTAATAACAAACTGAAGGCACACGCTGCACCTGGCATGTGTCTAGTGGTACTTCTATATGCAACCTGTTCATATAGTGCAAGGAAGTGTTTTTCAGAGGGCAGTCCCTCAAATGCTTAAGACGAAGCTGGGTATATTCATTTAGGGATGATGAAAACAACAAAAAACACAACAAAAATCCTTTGTCAGGTTGCTATTAGCTGCAGGGCTCTGTCTCTAATTGGTATAAATAATTAACTAGCACTGTGCATGGACGACTAAGCATGATAATAGAGATGTTTCATTTTGAGGTCGAGATTATATCCTTTGTAATACCAAATAAACCAGGCAGCTTGTAGGAGCAGGTTGCTTCTTACTGAATTGGATTGGAAATGTTCACAAATCATATTCTGCTAACCAAGACCCTCAGAGCAAATTTTCAAGAACGGAAAAGGGCTGTGGTTTCCAGGGGAGGAAAGTAGAAGACTGCTCATCCTGTGTTTTTAGGACTGGTTATCAGCACAGCAGATAAATATTTCCAAACTAAGATGGATGCTTAATCTGGACTTTTCCTGTAATCTGCAGGTAAACACTATATGCAGTACGATTTAAAAAGAAAAGGTTTATAAGAAGATCGCAAGACAGACACAAAATCTGCCTTGCATTATGTATAGCTCAGCCAGATGGGATTGTATGATTCTTGTATAAAAGAAACCAATATGATCAGCAGTATTTCCTTTAGTAGTTAGTATTAAAAATATACCAGCTCTGATTTGTGAAACAGAGAGAGCAGGGACCTCAAACCAGGCTCTGCGATTTATTCCCTCAGCCTACGTCAGCACAACTGGACCAGTGTCCACTTCCCTTGGGTGCATTTCCCAGTGCTGCATGTTCAGCACAAATGGCTACAGACAAAATCTTTAATGCTCTATAACACACAGGAATATTTTCCACATCTTGGAAAACAGTGTTTTGTTAAAATTTTTATCTCATTGAACTGTTTAGCAATCTTTTGGATTTGAGCCTTCTGAACTGACGTACTGACTCTGGGCAGAGCGTGTGTGCACACATGAACATGCACACATGTATTGCCATGTGTGATGGCTTCTTTGTTTTCCAGGTGAAGAAAAAACATTGAATTAATGGCATTTAGGGGATGAACTAACAGTTCCAAGGGCAGTGTTACTAAAGCATGAGGTTTTACTTCAGTGAGACTTACCACTTTTCAAGAAGAAAGCAAGATGTGAGCAATCTCTGATATTTATCATGACACTGAATTTCACCTTAATTTAACAGGATCTGGTGAGAACCCACCTGGAGTACTACATCCAGCTCTGGAGTCCTCAGCACAGGAAAGACATGGACCTGTTGGAGTGGGTCCAGAGGAGGGCTACAAAGATGATCAGAGGGATGGATCACCTCTCCTATGAGGTGATGGATCACCTCTCCTATGAAGAAAGGCTGAGCTAGTTGGTGGTGGTTAGCCTGGAGAACAGAAGGCTCCAGGGACACCTTACTGTGGCCTTTCAGTACTTAAAGAGGGCTTAGAAGAAAGATGGGGACAGTCATTTTAGTAGGGCCTTTTGCGATAGGACAAGGGGTAATGGTTTTAAACTAAAAGGCCAATGGCATCTTGGGGTGTATTAGAAGGGGTGTGGTTAGCAGGTCAAGAGAGGTTCTCCTCCCCCTCTACTCTGCCCTGGTGAGGCCGCATCTGGAGTATTGTGTCCGGTTCTGGGCCCCTCAGTTCAAGAAGGACAGGGAACTGCTAGAGAGAGTCCAGCGCAGAGCCACGAAGATGATTAAGGGGGTGGAACATCTCCCTTATGAGGAGAGGCTGAGGGAGCTGGGTCTCTTTAGCTTAGAGAAGAGGAGACTGAGGGGTGACCTCATTAATGTTTATAAATATGTAAAGGGCAAGTGTCATGAGGATGGAGCCAGGCTCTTCTCAGTGACATCCCTTGACAGGACAAGGGGCAATGGGTGCAAGCTGGAACACAGGAGGTTCCACATAAATATGAGGAAAAACTTCTTTACGGTGAGGGTAACTAAACACTGGAGCAGGCTGCCCAGAGAGGTTGTGGAGTCTCCTTCTCTGGAGACATTCAAAACCCGCCTGGACGCGTTCCTGTGTGATACGATCTAGGTAATCCTGCTCCGGCAGGGGGATTGGACTAGATGATCTTTCGAGGTCCCTTCCAATCCCTAACATTCTGTGATTCTGTGATTCTGTGAAAAAAGGTAGATTTAGACTAGCTATAAGGAAGACATTTTTTATGATTGAGGGTGGTGAAACACTGGCACAGGTTGCCCAGAGAGGTGGTAGATGCCCCATCCCTGGAAACATTCAGGATCAAGTTGGACGGGGCTCTGCACAACCTGATCTAGTTGAAGATGTCCCTGTTCATGGCAGGGGGGTTGGACTAGGTTACCTTTAAATGTCCCTTCCAACCCAAACTATTCTATGATCTGCAGCTGTTGAAAATTGGTTAAATGCTCCTCATGCAAGAGAGTATGAGGCAATAAGGCAGATTCTGTGCTGCCTCCAACTTATCCCAGGTAATGAGAGGCTTTTACAAAGCCAGATACCACTCCTCAAGTCTGTGCCACCTCCAGAGTGGTTTTGAGACTCCTGAGGGCTGCTCCAGATATCATTTTGTGGCTTCACGCTCTGTGTGAAGTTCACTGTGTTGTCAACCCCTCACGCTGTACACATGTAGAGGCAGGAGGATGAAGTCTTCTATAGTGGCTTATGTGCTCTAGTTTTTCCTAGGCTATTGCCTTGCGCCTTCCTGTTGAAAGCTGAGATCATTTGTAGCTATTCAGGTTTCCTTCTCTTTGCTCAATGAGCAAAATGTCAATGGTTCTTTCATTGGCACTCTACAATTATGTAAGCTAGCCTGAATTTTTCTGATCAACACCTTTGCTCACAGCCTTACTTCACTAGTTAGAAGATCAGGTTGTTTTCCAGCTTACTTGAGTTTCTGTGTTGCAGCCCTTAACTACAATTTTTCATGCATTATATGGAAATTGATTCTTTACTGTTTTGCAGAGTTATAAGGGATATACAGCTTTATCCTCTTTTTGTTTAAGGAGCTCTCCTTTGTAGCTTTGTTTCTTTTTCATTTACATCCTTTGCCTGGGCTATTTGTAACATTCACCCAGCACACCCTTTATGATCAAGAACTGTAGGTCACCTCCTCCACTTCTAATTTGTCTCTCTTGACTCCACATTTTTCAGTGATCTTTCTGACACCTCCTTCTACAATTCACAAACAAAAAAATATTGTTTCCAATTTATGTAGTTTCACCAGCATAATGCTTTAATCATGCAATGGCAAAAAGAGCCACTACATCTTCCATGAGTGTTCATCTCTCCTTTTCATCTCTCTCCTTTCCAATAAGACTATTCCTCTTACCAAACTCAGGATCTGATCTTTATCTTTGATGCTTCTCCATTGCTTACAGCTACAGAAATCTTGACACATTTTCTCCAGGCTGTATGAGGTGAGCTGCTAAACTATCCATAAAAGTGCAGTGTCACAAGAACGTGGAGCTTGAAGGGACCAAAAGAGACCAATTTATTCTGTCTCCCACCACAGTAACAAGATCAAATGTATATCTCCGAAGGGCTTTTGCTTTGCCTGTTCTTAAGAACATCCAAAACCACAGACAGAGCAGTAGCCTGTAGCCTGTTCCTATGTATCCTACACAAAACCCGAAATATTAATTATTTTATTCCTTCTTGTCTTTGCTGCCAATCATATTATTTTTAACCTTCTCTAAATGGCTATACAGCCAAAATTATGGAATTTCTCTTTCCTATTGAAAAAAATATCAATCTTCTCTTCTTCAAGCTAAGAAAAAAGTTTCCCTACCTTTCCCATATCAGTAATGTTTTCTAAATTCAGATAATTTTTCTAGCTTCTCAAAATCAGCTTGAATTCTCATCCCATCATACAGAATACTTGCTTTATGTTTTTCACAGAGCTTCTTGGTGCCACCTATATGGGCATTCACCACTGCAGTAATTCATAATAAAATGGAATACTCTCCTGGAAAAGACCCCGATTAGACCCCTAGATGCAATGTCTTCACAGTCTGTCACTGCCCTATTGACAGATACACATAAGAATATGACTTTTTAAGACCAGCTGTGTACCTAAACTGTACTTGAAATGTTATTTGCTTGTGAGAATGCCACAAAAGACCAAGCTTAAAGACATATTAAAATCAATATGCCTCACATCTATCACCCTCTCTGCCTATGTACTAAAAGGGGAAGATTATTTCATGTTTTGCCAAATCTGCTACAATTATTGTCTTCTTACTTCACAGAAATACAAATATATATTTTTTTATGAAATTTTCTACAATTTCTTTGCCAAATCAATGTTAATATTCTCCAAAATCCCTTTTTTGTTCCTTTCAAGGGTAGTCAGTATGTTTGACTTCCTTCAGTCATCTAAACCTCCCTGTTTTCTGTAAGCTGTTATAAAGAAATAATTTTAGTGCAGAGATTACTCTGACTGGTTTCTTAAGCATTGTAGAAATTATTATAGTACACCATATGATTACATTGTCTTGAACATCAAGCTGACAAAATTCATTGGCCACTGAATCCTTCCATGAATGCTTGCTCCCACAGAAAAATTGTCCTCATTTCTGCCCTTCATCTTTTCTTTTGACAGATTCTTCTTCCCATTGATCACCCACTCACACAGATGTCCTGTGTCCTTCATGAAGCCTTATACACAGAGCCCTCTCTCTGAACTGACTCATGAGGCTGTTACCTCCCCTCAGGTTTCCCTTTGAGACACATTTTTGGGATTATTCATATTAAAAATTGCCAAATGAATATTTGCTTAAGGGAAAGCTGGGTAGAAACGATACCAGTATCAACAGCAGCTTTTTATCTTGTTACCTAATAACGTGCATTACATTTGTTATGGATGTAGCATACATCATGATGATATTCAGAAGGAATTCAGTTCCTGAAGAGGGAAGCTGAAGTTGCTAATGCAACTTTGAAAGCTGCATTTTTTGTTTATGAGACCTATAGACACTTGTCTTTCATGATGGATTTTTAGAATGAGATTATTAAGCAGATAAACTGGCTTTCATCTTATGGTACACATGCAAATTGCATTTTTTTTACAATATTTCTCATTACACTTGAAATGATATTTTATCCACTGTTGACAAGACAACAAAGTATTTCTATTTCTGTAGCTCAGCTTCCCTTTTGGGGAAAGAAAACCTAAATTCTCTGCCATTTCAGCACTTGCTGCTAAATGATCCTAAGTGGCATGTACCCAAAGGGGTTTCTGTGTGGCAGCGCCCAGCAGTGCTATACCTAGGCAATTGCCTCTTGGAGAAAAATTTCCAGTCCCAGGTTAGATGTGTAAATTCCCCATTAATGCATTTCCTGCTGAATCTAAGATTTGCCTCCTCTTAGCTGTCACCCACATCAGCACTTGCAAGGTCTCCATCCTTCCTGTGTTCTTGATCACTTTCTTGTTGGCAAAGTGATCCAGTTTCAGCCAATATCCCCTTAGCTTCACAAAAATACAAGCCTTCTGAACTGGCTGTTTGGAGGGCTCAGAGGTATTACATTAATATACACAGCAACCAAACTTTTAAGGTTCAATTATTGATAAGGTCTAATTTCCTGAGAAAATAATGCTAAGTGCTATTGTGCTATTTATCACAAACTGTTTTGACTTCATTTCTATTGCCTCTTGTTATTCTCCTTCCTCTAACCTCTGTTCCCCTCTCTGTCTATGCATAAATGTCAAGCTTTTTGGGTCACAGATGTCCCTGCCTTGAACCTTAAGAAAGTGAATTGTAGCATGGCTATAACTAAAGGAATAATAAATATATACAGCTATTCATAAAGATGTAGGCCTAATAATCCTCTAGGAGATGATAGTCTGCAAATGTCTGCCAGATGCAATGAATTGTCCATGATAATCCTTCCTAGTTATTAAAAGAGATTTCATCTAGTTATTTATTTTTCTCTAGGGTAAATGAACCATTATAAGAGTAACTTGTTTTTTTTGGTTTAATGTTTTCATCATTGATGTTACTTACAACCTGAAGCCATTATGATGACTCACATGCTCTCAGACTTCAGAGACAAGCACATGCTACATGTGCTAAAACGTAGTACATATCAGTCTCATCATCCTAAGTTGCACACCTCACAAAAAATGCCTCAAAAAGCCACCCCAAGAAAAAATACAAAAAAGAGAGAGTGAATGGTCCTTTATGACTCCAGCAGTTGAATTCATTCATGGGATCAAAACCTAAAATGCTTTGTAGTGATGTAATTGCTCTTTTATAGGCCTGGCTGATCTTGTTTTGGAGAACAAACAGAGGAATATTGTCTTACTGTGGAAGAAGTTCGGAAGGAGTTGGGTTTCTCTATCTGTATCGAGCAGCATGGCCAACTAGTTGTTTTTTGCAAAATTATAACGGTGTTTTGTGAAACTATCTATTGGCTAAAGCCCAACGCGTTTTTCTTTTTTTTTCCTTGTAATGAAGTGTCTTCAAAGAAACTTTTAGTATGAGAGATCAAATCTGGAATTCCTGATCTTAATGAGCAAGAACAAGAAAATCTTCAGACAAAAAAATAGCAGAATGGTTGGGTTGGTTAGAAACTTTGGGAAGATGTTCACAGATGTTCATGTGGTTGACTTCAAGTGCTTCAGGATCATAATATGTATGAATGGCACAATTCATAGCACCCAAACTAGAAACCTAAAAATAAACAAAACAGCCCTCTTCACTCACTCACTCACTTGCTCGCGCACTCACACATACACATACACTCATTCTACACCTTAAGTTTTAGGACATTGGTCAGAAATCTAGATGGCTTCTGTGACTAGCAGATCGCAGGCCTTTTTTTCAGTGAACAACTAGATTTTTTAATAAAAATGTTAATGATTTATTAGCATGTTCATCACAAATTACCCAGTTTAAGATGCAAAAACCCCCCATAGAATTACTGGATATCTAATTGCTCATGCTCATGTATAACACAATAGTGCAATGAAAAGATTTCCTGGACAAATGTCTGGCTTGCTTTGATGTGGGTATTTCCTTGCCTGCTCTGATCCTTCGATTCAGGCAAAAAGATATCACCACTCTTTTTCGTTCACCTGGTTTGTATGCCAGCTTATTCCTGATTTGTAATGGGAAAAGTTTTGTGACTGATTGGCACCCTGTTCTACTGAGCTGCACTATAGACATTGTGTACTACCTCTGCCATCCAGGATGTCACTTCATCCAAAGTAGTAGAGACAACAATGAGATTAGTTTATTAGTTTATTTTATTATTGAAAATAAAACAGTGATCTGGACAAGCAAGAGTGTTAATGCTAACCTGCTGGCATCCTAAGCAAGGGAAAAGATGTTATGGTCTGAAAACCAAGAGTAATTTTTGCTATTCGTTGCAGTAATGTCCTTTGTTTTAAACAGTGGAGTTAGTTGGGTAATCTAATCTAGTGAAACTAACCTACTCAAACTCCTAATGTGCAAAACAGACATAATGATTATCACTACTTCTGTAGGAAACTGAGAACTATTGATAAAAGGACTATGTGAGAGGCCTCTAAGTCTATTACCATTTATATTATCTTTATTTTGCTCTTGTTATCTGATGCCAATCATGTGAACATTTTCTTATTAAAGGTTTTAATACATGAATGTTACACCTACTACTAATAACATTACTATAACTGAAAGAACTGTGAACATCTGGAGTGAAATGCTGTATCCTCTTAAACCTACATGAGCTTTTTATACCACTTTAAATGAAGGCAGACTATCTTTCTTGCTTTGTATCAATCATGCAAGGTATTTACTTTGGGATTATTAGGTGTAGGGTAATGCCTGGAGGCCACAAGCACATTTAAACATATACTCAGGGAGACTGGTGAGCTTATGAAGGAAAGACAAATAAGAGAAGAAACGGGCTCAGTGGAACAGAAATCCTGAAGTCCTCTATCCAATGCCCATTCTGTACACAAAAAAATGTACTTTCATTCCTTTTCCCTGTTTTCACAGGTTATTGTCAAGCATGCCATACTGCCATTTGGAGTAATAATACTGCATCAAATTTGTCACCTTTAAAGATGAGAGAATGAAAATGAGAAAAAGAAATTTGTACTAACGTCAAGCTTTGAAAAGGTTATTCTTTTAACATTTGAATTTAAGACCCAAATTATCCTGCCCTAGTCTCTTCAAACGCTACAAATGGAAACTGAAATGTAAAAAGCATTCATTTTGGTGATCTTCTGTATTTGCCTTCATTCAAAGGTGCAGAGAAGATGTTCCCCATAAGAGAATGTACCTCGCAGATATCTTTCTGGCAGGTTAATTCACTCAAATCCCTTCTCTTGTAAGGACAAGTGGTTTAATGTTCTGTTCAGTTTAGTTCCAGAGGGGTAATTAGCAGGGGTAAAACAAAGATAGTGAATGAATAAGAATACCAAATTTCTCCCCCTCTTTAAGGAAGATTTACTCCCCGGAGACAGGTATGCTTTACATGAAAGCACAAGAAAGACACTTCAGAGGCACAAAACACCTGTAAACTGCTGAATTCAGTCCCTGGAGGACTTCTCCTGCAGAGGAGGGTCCCTGAGTAGCATCATGCACTTGCAGCAGTTTCTGTGCCAGCTGTTCCCAGCTCTCCAGTCCACAGCACAGCATCTGCTGAAAGCATGGGCTGTCTTAAATCCTGGCATACCTGGACCACCAGGAAGGTTTTCAGCACCAAATAGTAAGCCACAATGTCTTGAAAAGTGCTATATCTTATTCCGGAGGTATGATGGTTGCAACGCGCAGAAGGACAGGCAGGTAACTGAGCAGAGGGAATTCTTGCTGTCACTGGCTAAGCAAAGTGACATCCTTTTTTGTTTCCTCTGTATTTCTTCAGTGGCCTGTAAGCCAGTTCAGAAAGCCCGTGCACAGTCTTATGTGGCTTCTGGAAATCAAGCAGAACCATATTTGCTGTTAGTTAAATGAAAAGATATGCTTTTCATGCACACATGCATCTTGCCCGGAGGAGGCAACACACATCACACTTCATCATTTATGTTTCAAAAATTAAAAGTCATGAATGTTTTTCCATTGAGTTTCTGTTTTATAGAACCTCAAAAACTTATTTACTCAAAACGATAGGATTACATTGATTTCACATGACATGATATTCATCTTTGTTGTCTGCTTTCAAGCTATAGCTCTAGTTATAATTACTAAACTTGCATGTTTTGGAAAACTAGCCTCATTTTTTTGCCTATTGTCTGCTACCTTCTCTCATATCCTAGTTCCTTTATCCGCTACTCTGTATTTTGAGCTTTTCTTATATATTTGTCTTCCCATCATGAGCTAAGGTTTGTCTCCTAACTAACTGACATTTCAGCTCAAAAGTCCCTTCAGTGTCTGGATTGCCTCCATGCACTGAGACATGAATTAGAGAAGCAAAGAGAAAGGATTTTGGCACGTAACATGAGAACAGGAATTTACCAAATGCCATGCAGCTGTAGTGGATTTCTTTTGTTGTGCCCCTGGGTCTCAGTAGATGTTTAGGAAGAATGACATTTCCTGACTTTTTAGTTTTTTAAAGCCTGCCTTGACGTGGCAGCTCTTGACTTCTAGGCAACTTTGGTGACATCTTTCCTGTCCCTTCAAGCTTTTCAGAACATTTTCTGTGTTTTTGAAGAGCTTTTTTTCCATAGCTGCTTTGAGACATTTGTCCTGAATTCTTTCCTCACTCACTCCTCTCCCACTTGCATCTCTCTTGCTTATGAATAGAACTCTCTTTATCTCAGTCTTTAGGCCTTTACCTTATAAAATTCTTCCTCCTTTCTCAGCTGCTGTGAGCAACACCATGCTCTTCCCCATTAAGGAAAATACCGTTGATTTGACCTATGTTTTCATTCTTTTTTTAATGGGGTTTTCTTCCCCACCAGCACTTGAAGCACTAATCATCTTGTATGTTAAGATACAAGGAGACAAAGATGAGGCACCAACACATCAGGACAGAGATTACACTTGCCCTGAGGCTGGGACATGACCATGGTGGGTCCCCAGGTTTTAGATCTGCAAGTATGTAGAGGAACACAGTACAAACACCCTTGGCCTGGACTAAACTGCCATCAAAAATAGAAGTCTACGCGCAAGGAGAAATTAATAAATGTAATTATTTAATGAGAATCTAGTTAACAGCAAAGAGTTAAATACAAGCGAGAACCAAAAAAAACACCCAAAACCCCAACAACAAAAAAAACACACCACAGCTTAGCGGAAGATTGGATTTTGAAGTTAACTATATTATATTTTTTTTAGACATGGAATAATGAAAAAAAGGCCTAGATAAGGTCATTTAAAGCTAGCTGCAAATCACAAAAAGTCTTAGAGCAATCAGGAATCGGCAGAAGAAGAGAGATAACAAATTATTATGCACTTCTTTTTCACCAGGTCCTTGACCGTAAAATAGGTAAAATGTAGAGCCAGACCATAATTTTCTGTCCTATGGAAAGTTTCCATTTTTTGGAAGCCACTGTTTAGTGAAGGGAGCATGGGGGACAAAGGGCTTCTTCATCACCAAGTACCATGGGAGATGTGGGTCAGCCAAAGAATCAAACCCACATGGAATCACAGAATGTTAGGGATTGGAAGGGACCTCGAAAGATCATCTAGTCCAATCCCCCTGCCGGAGCAGGATTACCTAGATCGTATCACACAGGAACGCGTCCAGGCGGGTTTTGAATGTCTCCAGAGAAGGAGACTCCACAACCTCTCTGGGCAGCCTGCTCCAGTGTTTAGTTACCCTCACCGTAAAGAAGTTTTTCCTCATATTTATGTGGAACCTCCTGTGTTCCAGCTTGCACCCATTGCCCCTTGTCCTGTCAAGGGATGTCACTGAGAAGAGCCTGGCTCCATCCTCATGACACTTGCCCTTTACATATTTATAAACATTAATGAGGTCACCCCTCAGTCTCCTCTTCTCTAAGCTAAAGAGACCCAGCTCCCTCAGCCTCTCCTCATAAGGGAGATGTTCCACCCCCTTAATCATCTTCGTGGCTCTGCGCTGGACTCTCTCTAGCAGTTCCCTGTCCTTCTTGAACTGAGGGGCCCAGAACCGGACACAATACTCCAGATGCGGCCTCACCAGGGCAGAGTAGAGGGGGAGGAGAACCTCTCTTGACCTGCTGACCACACCCCTTCTAATACACCCCAGGATGCCATTGGCCTTCTTGGCCACAAGGGCACACTGCTGGCTCATGGTCATCCTGTTGTCCACTAGGACCCCCCAGGTCCCTTTCCCCTACGCTGGTCTCCAACAGCTCTGTCCCCAACTTGTACTCATACATGGGGTTGTTCTTGCCCAGATGCAGGACTCTACACTTGCCCTTGTTATATTTCATTAAATTTCTCCCTGCCCAACTCTCCAGCCTGTCTAGGTCTCTCTGAATGGCTGTGCAGCCTTCCGGTGTGTCAGCCACTCCTCCCAGTTTTGTGTCATCAGCGAACTTGCTGACAGTGCACTCTATTCCCTCATCCAAGTCATTCATGAATATATTGAATAGAACTGGTCCCAGTACTGACCCTTGAGGGACTCCACTAGATACAGGCCTCCAACTGGACTCTGTCCCATTGACCACCACTCTCTGGCTTCTTTCCTTCAGCCAGTTCACAATCCACCTCACTATCCGATCATCCAGACCACACTTCCTCAGTTTAGCTGCGAGGATGCTGTGGGAGACTGTGTCAAACGCTTTACTGAAATCAAGATAGACCACATCCACAGCTTTACCATCATCTATCCACCGGGTTATGTCTTCATAAAAGGCTATCAAGTTGGTTAAGCATGACTTCTCCTTGGTGAAGCCATGTTGACTGCCCCTAATGATCCCCCTATCCTTGATGTGCCTAGAGACAGCACCAAGAACAAGTTGTTCCATCACCTTTCCAGGGATGGAGGTGAGGCTGACCGGTCTATAGTTACCCGGGTCCTCCTTCTTGCCCTTTTTGAAGACTGGAGTGACATTAGCTTTCCTCCAGTCCTCAGGCACCTCTCCCGTTGCCCACGACTTAGCAAAGATGATGGAGAGTGGCCTAGCAATGACTTCCGCCAGCCCCCTCAGCACCCGCGGGTGCATCCCATCAGGGCCCATGGATTTATGGACGTCCAGATTGCTTAATTGGTCCCTGACCCAGCCCTCATCAACCAAGACAGACTCCTCCTCTATCCTGACTTCCTCTGGGGCCTCAGGGGTCCGGGGCTCCTCAGGACAGCCTCTAGCAGTATAGACAGAGGCAAAGAAGGCATTCAGTAACTCCGCCTTCTTTTTATCCTCTGTCTCCAGGGCCCCCACCTCATTCATCAGTGGGCCTACATTGCCTCTAGTGTTGGCTTTACCTGCAATGTATTTGAAGAAGCCCTTTCTGTTGTCCTTGACCTCTCTTGCAAGGTTTAATTCCAAGGAGGCCTTAGCTTTCCTAGTTGCCTCCCTACATCCTCTGACAACAGACTTATATTCCTCCCAAGTAGTAAGAAGAATGCAAGAAAAAAGTTTCAGAATTATGAAGTCCATGAACCACTGCGGAGAGAAATATATTGGGCTTTGGCTTCAGTATTTGAGTCCTGAGCCAGAATATTCTGGTTTTCAACTAAAGGCTGGAAGATTTCCATTTTCATGGATTCATAAATTTTCTTGTTTGCTTTTTTTTCTTTAATATTAAACATTTCCACAAAGCAGACTCTTGTTAAAAAAAAGAAAGCCAACCTTTGTAAACATCTTCATAAACACCTTTATGAAGTCTACTGTCTTTAGCAATGGTAAACTCTTTTTTACCTTGCCTATCCTGGAGTTTTGTTGTTGTTTATGTGTTCAGCTGGAGGCTTCTGGTTGCTTTTATTTTGGCTGCTTTTCTTTCTTTTCTTTTTTTTTTTTTTTGCTGTGGGGTTGTTGGAGGTGTTGTTGCATTTGACTTGATAGGCCTGATTTGCATTTGTCTCGAAGATGAACACCAGAAATCATGTGCGTATGGCATACACATATATGTGTATACACACACACACAGAGTCTCTCACACACGTGTATGTATGTATTTTTATGTAAAGACATGTATTTACATGTACATATTTTAACTAACGGTATTCAATCTGTTCCAGGGACAAATACATTCAAATGTTTCTTCTGCTGATATGTCTTGAAGAAGACTGGCTTTCTTAACAACAAAGCTATTGTAAATGTCTTAAAATTAAAGGACAAGCTTCAGGCAAAAAGCTGTTACTTACAAGACCATACCTGCCAGAAGCCAAATACTCCCATGTTCAAAGACAGAACAGAGAAGACAACGTATTTCAGTTCTGAGCCCTTTTAACATATCCCACTTACACACACAATAAAGATTTTTGGATCAAGCTGACTGCTTGCTTTCTAGCAGAATAATCAAGCTCTACATCATTAACCTTTCTGTTTGCCTGGCAGATAATCTGGGAGAGTAGCAAGTGACTACTCCAGGCTTTGGAGGCAAGCCAACACAATTACTCTCACCTGTTCTTTGAGGTGGCAGCTGCAGCAAGATCAGGATGCAGAAAACAACCACAAAATGAAAGGTTTACAGACTTTGGAGCCAACTCTTCATTCATCTGCTGATCAGACAGAGCTCGTAACTTGGATGACAAAACCTCACAGCTCACTGTCCATGCTGAATGGTTATGAACCATCAGTCAAGCAAAGAACGCCCTCATGAAGGTCTAATGTTAGCCCCACTGTCCTTCCACCTGTCTTTATTTGCTGGTGATGGTGGTAGTAGTAGTAGTATGAGTATGTAACAGAGCCAGAAGTATGCTGTCTTGCAGATTCTGTTCTCTTAATATGTCTAGTTGGATAGTGTTATTGCATAAAGTTTACTGACATTCTGCCAAATGCCAGCTTAGATTTTGAAAAATGTTTCTGTTCAGAAATTTACGCACATGGAGGAAAAACACTTCCTCACTGAAATGCCTCCATTCCTAGACAGTGAATATGACAGCTCTTTTGTGTCAGTGATGAACGTAGTTAAGGAGAAGGTAACTACCTGTGAGAGACAGGTAGTGAGAGGAGATGACACCCGAGCCCCTTGTCCAGGATCTGCAGCTTCATAGGAGAAGAATAATTTCATTACTTGAAGGCTGGGATATCTTCAAAGGAGTTGCTGAAGCATTTGGTAAGAAGCAGAATAAATGTACAAAGGGAAAGAAGAATATGGAAAGGTGAAATAATTTATCCAAGTCATGCTAATCATGTTGGTCAGAGAAAAGATCCCAGACTCTCTGCGTCCTCAGCCTGTATCCCAGTTGCTAAGCAACTGTCCTGAATATGAGGGTGCCCAAAGCACAGTATATCAGATGCTATAACATTGGTGCTCTGACACCTTCTGCTTTGATTCATGCTGTATCTGAGGTCTAATAAAGAAAAGAAATGTGCCTCCTCATCCGTCTGTGACTTCAGATCTTCTGTATTTAGGCTCTTAAATGAGACCCCCAAATTAGGAGGCCAGTTGTACTGTAAGCTTCCTTACTAGCAGATATAAAAGAGCAGCTCCAGTGCATGAGTCGTACAACCTAAGGTCTGAATGATTGCAGGAGGGCTGAAGGGGCTACAGGAAAGCAGGAGAGGGACTTTTTACAAGGGCATGGAGTGATAGGACGAGGGGGAACGGTTTTAAACTGAAAGAGGGGAGATTTAGATTAGATATTAGGAAGAAATTTTTTGCTGTGAGGGTGGTGAGACCCTGGCCCAGGTTGCCCAGAGAAGCTGTGGGTGCCCCCTCCCTGGCAGTGTTCAAGGCCAGGTTGGATGGGGCTTGGAGCAACCTGGTCTAGTGGAAGGTGTCCCTGCCTGTGGCAGGGGGGTTGGAACTAGATGATCTTTAAGGTCCCTTCCAACTGAAACCATTCTATGATTCTATGATTCTATGAGATGAGCTCATGAAGTCATTAATGGCTTGATGCAAGATTCTTCACCATTTGTCATGCAAAAAGCTCAGCAGATACTGAGAATAATTCCATTTACTTTTAATCTGCTTACGTACTTGACCTTAACTATGAAAGACATAATTGTCAGCTTCAGTGAAGCTATTCTATTTTCATCAATCCATCCATGTGCTATATATATCTTAAAGAACAAAATAAAAGACATAAGGCTGAGGGTTAGAGAAACCCTGAAAACAGAATCCTAGAAGTCAGCATTTAAAATGTCATTTTCTAGAACTAAATCAATAAATGAACAATTATCAATGAGTTTCACCATTACTGAAATTTTAAATAGTGTTAAAGTGGGTTTTCTTTTTTGTTTAGATTTGTTTTTAAAGGTGTCCTGGTTTGGCCTAAACCAGGCCAATTTTCCTTTCAGTGATTTTTACTTTCAGCTCAGTCTCTTCTAAGTAACTGCACTTTCTGAAACTAACTGCATGTTTTGCAGGCAGTGTCTGCTTCTAGGACTGATAACGCTCAAAGTTTGTAGTTATCACTGAGGCACCAGTAGGGATGTTATGCAGAAAGGCTCTTGCTGTACTTATTCTTAGAGAAACCAAGGTCACTGCTGAATTCCTCACTGCTTACGAGTGAAGAGTCACAGGGGGGGTCGCACCTGCAGGGAGGAGCGGACAGGGCAGGTGACCCAAAATTGACCAACAAAGGTATTCCATCCCATACATGTCATTCTCAGTATAAAGCAGGGGGATCATGAGGGTCTCGGCCTGCTTCCGCTGCTTCTGCTGCTTGAGCCTTCAACCGACTTGAGCCTTCGGCCCTTTCTTCTCCCTTCTCACCCTTCTGGTATGGCCGGTGTCCAAGGAGTACTCTGTCTGTTTTCCTGCTGCTCCCAATCCCGATCCGTGCATCCCTGAATCCAGTTCCCGTCCATTGCTGGGCCCAGCCTGGGCCTTCCCGGAGCCGGCCCTGCAGTGCCGGTGGTGACATGACCGACATCAGGGGAGCTCGATCTTGGTTTTGTATATATTTGTATATATTTGATTATTCCAATATTATTATTATACTCTTTTTCATTATTATAGTTTATTAAAACTGTTTTAACTTTCCAACCCCTAAGTCTCTCTCCCTTTTCCCTTTCCTTTTCCCTTCAGGGGTGGGGGGGGAGGGTTAACAGAGAGCGTCTGCCACAGGTTTAATAGCCGGCCCAGCTTTAAACCGTGACAGATTTATTGGCGCCCAGTGTGGGGCTCGAGAGTAGCTCCGACAGGTTGCTCTGATAAGTCAAATCCCAGCTCTGGTGGGAGGAGACCCGTAGAGCTGAGCCAAGAGAGTATTAGATTTCTTCCTTTGAGATTTACGAGGGGTTGGAAATTAAAACAGATAGCTAACATGATAATGTCATTTTTGAACACCGTGTTATCTCGTCTCTTTATAGAGTTTCTTTCACAGTTGAGTATTGCAATGCTGCCTTACCTGCCGTGGGCACTGTGTTATTGCTTGCTTCTTATTAATGTTTACGTGCGGTTTAGCAGTGGGCGCTGGTCGAAATGTATTGTTTTGGTATGGGGTTTGATACTGATTTATGCCATGATAAACTGGGCAGTTACTATTCCGATCTCTTATCTCTATGACACAATGATGGGCAACTTTAATTGCAAATCGGTAGCAGCGACTTCATCTGCGCACTCTGGGCATCCTTTAGCTGATTTTGTTAATGATTACACTTCCAATTTTACTTCAGGAAATAGTACCTTCCCCTTTTCTGCAAGCTGATTCCGCTAGATTTTGTGAAATTAGGATGGGGCTGTCTACGTGGCATGTTTTTATTTTCGGTTGTCCTGAATGGGTTTCTAATGTGGTATAAGATTAAATGTCGGTGCAGGGGCAGGTGTAGGTGTTATGCAGCCACTTCAGCTCCTACAGCACGTGATGCTGCTACAGCCACTAAATCTACTCAAACCCTGTCAGTTCGCACCGCAGCTGCTACACCCCCCAACGTGGTCACTGCAGCTACTCAAACCCTGGCAGCCTACACTGCAGCTGCTGCATGCCCCAAGACGGCCACTGCAGCTACTCAGACCCTAGTTGGTCTCAGCACTCCCACAACAGCCACTGCATCTACTCAAACTCCAGCATCTACCCAATCTGTGCCAGTACCAACCGCCCCTGTAACCAGGAAGAAATACCAAAAGAAATCAGCTCGTAAAGAGGATGATGACTCAGAGCCTTCTAAGGCAGAGCCATCACATGACCCAGGTGAGGGCCCTTCTCAGTCAGAGTCAGGGCCCGACGCAGATGAGGGTTTCCTTGAGCATCTCTTTAAAGCAGACCCATCACAGAAGAAAGGTCCTTCTAAAGCAGAACAATCACAGGAGAAGGACTCAGACGCAGAGGTAACCTACCACTCCTTATCCCTGAAGGACCTGAGAAATATAAGGAAAGACTTCAGCCGTCACGAGGGTGAGCCAATTATTACCTGGTTGCTCCGATGCTGGGATAATGGGGCGGATAGCATGGACTTGGATGGTAGAGAAGCCAGACAGTTGGGATCCCTGTCCAGAGACGGTGGTATTGATAAGGCGCTTGTGAAACACTATCAGTCTCTGGAGGCGACTCTTGTTAGCCGTAAAGAGCAGGTATCCCTATAAAGATGATGTTATGAGCCACCTAAGCAAATGGACCACTATAGAAAAATGTATTAACTACCTTAGAGAACTATCTGTGCAAGAGATCATTTATAAACACCCACGGGAAATTATAGATCCTGTAGATACTGATGAAGTGGAATGCAACCGATCCATGTTCCGGAAGGTTGTGAAGAGTGCTCCACCAACACATACCCATACATTGTCAATATTAGTATGGGGAAAAGATGCTACGGCACAACTTAGTGTGGGTAAAATGGCTAACTGTATGTGACAGTATGAAGATAGTATTTCTTCCCCACTGCAGGCCCGCATCTCAGCTGTGGAAAAACTGACTAAGGAAAACAAGGACTCATTGAAACAACTGTCAGAAAAACTGTCCAGGATCGAGAATAAACTTGACTACCTACACAGGCCTGCATTGCAGCCGTTAGGAGAAAACGCCCTCCTACAGGTCCGGCTCAAAGAAACGGAACACGTCACGAGGTATCCTGTGGTTTGCCCTGCGTGATGTTGGGGAGGACATGAGCAGATGGCATGGAAAACCTACCAGTACCCTACAGGCACGAGTACGTGAGTTGCAAGCTAAAAGAAATGCCAGAGAGAATTTTCCTAGGAGGATGGCTGCTCCAGTTACCAGTGAGCAGGACCCCAGTCAGGGTAGATGGGCCTCAGATCCCTTTTCCCAAATGTGAATAAGGGAAATGAAGGTCCAATCCTCGTGAGCAGCACGAATCCATTCCTTAAAGCCCCCAAAGTCCCCATGAGCAGCACAAATCCATTCCTTAATTAGGGGGGCCCTGCCTCCAGCCAGGTGGAGGAGAGGGACAACCGAGTTTATTGGACTGTGTGGATTCGATGGCCTGGCACATTAGAACCACAAAGGTATTGAGCCTTGGTAGACACTGGTGCACAGTGCACCCTAATGCCATCAAATCATAAAGGGACAGAATCTATCAGTATTTCGGGAGTAACAGGGGGATCTCAAGAGTTATCTGTATTGGAGGCCGAAGTGAGCCTAACTAAAAATGAATGGAAAAAGCACCCCATTGTGACTGGCCCAGATGCTCCATGCATCCTTGGCATAGACTACCTTAAGAGAGGGTATTTTAAGGACCCAAAAGGGTACAGATGGGCCTTTGGTATAGCAGCTGTAGAGACTGAGGACATTCAACAGCTGTCTACCTTGCCTGGCCTCTCAGAGGATCCTTCTGTTGTGGGGTTGCTGAAGGTTGAAGAACAACAGGTGCCAATTGCTACTACCACGGTGCACCGACGACAATATCGCACCAATCGAGACTCCCTGATCCCTATTCATAAACTGATTAGACAATTAGAAAATCAAGGAGTGATTAGCAAGACTCGCTCACCCTTTAATAGTCCTATATGGCCAGTGCGAAAGTCTAATGGAGAATGGAGATTAACTGTGGACTATCGTGGCCTAAATGAAGTTACGCCACCTCTGAGTGCTGCCGTGCCAGACATGCTAGAACTTCAATATGAACTGGAGTCAAAGGCAGCCAAGTGGTACGCTACCATGGACATTGCTAACGTGTGTTTCTCTATTCCTTTGGTACCAAAGTGCAGGCCACATTTTGCCTTTACCTGGAGAGGTATCCAGTATCCCTGGAATCAACTGCCCCAGGGGTGGAAACACAGTCCTACTATTTGCCATGGACTGATCCAGACTGCACGAGAAAAGGGTGGAGCTCCAGAACATTTGCAATACATTGATGACATCATTGTATGGGGTTATAGAGCAGCAGAAGTTTTTGACAAAGGGGAGAAAATAATCCAAATTCTTCTGCAAGCTGGTTTTGCCATAAAAAGAGGCAAGGTCAAGGGACCTGCCCGGGAGATCCAGTTTTTAGGGATTAAATGGCAAGATGGGCGTCGCCAGATCCCGATAGAGGTGATCAACAAAATAACAGCTATGTCCCCACCAACTAACAAAAAGGAAACACAAGCCTTCTTAGGTGTTGTGGGTTTCTGGAGAATGCATATTCCAGATTACAGCCGGATTGTATGCCCTCTTTATCAAGTGACCAGAAAGAAAAATGATTTTCAGTGGGGCCCTGAACAACGACAGGCTTTTGAACAGATTAAACAAGAGATTGTGCATGCAGTAGCCCTTGGACCAGTCCGCATGGGACAAGATGTTAAAAATGTGCTCTACGCTGCAACCGGGAACAATGGTCCTACCTGGAGCCTCTGGCAGAAAGTACCAGGGGAGACTCGAGGTCGACCCCTAGGATTTTGGAGTAGAGGATACAAGGGTTCCGAGGCCAATTACACTCCAACTGAAAAAGAGATACTGGCAGCATATGAAGGAGTTAGAGCTGCTTCAGAGGTAATCGGTACTGAAGCACAGCTTCTCCTGGCGCCCCGATTACCAGTACTAGGCTGGATGTTCAAGGGTAAGGTTCCCACTACCCATCATGCAACTGATGCTACATGGAGTAAATGGATTGCATTAATTACACAGAGGGCTCGAATAGGAAACCCTAATCGCCCAGGACTGGCCAGAAGGCGAAGACTTTGGAATGACACCAGAAAAGGAGGTGACACATGCTGAAGAAGCCCCACCATATAATGAACTACCAGAGGATGAGAAGCAGTATGCCCTGTTCACCAATGGATCCTGCCGTCTTGTAGGAAAGCATCGGAAGTGGAAAGCTGCAGTATGGAGTCCTATACGACGAGTCACAGAAGCCACAGAAGGACAAGGTGAATCAAGTCAATTCGCAGAAGTAAAAGCCATCCAGCTGGCTTTAGACATTGCTGAACGAGAAAAGTGGCCAAGGCTGTATCTTTATACTGACTCATGGATGGTGGCAAATGCCTTGTGGGGGTGGTTAAAGCAGTGGAAGCGAAGCAACTGGCAGCGCAAAGGTAAACCTATTTGGGCTGCTGAATTGTGGCAAGATATTGCTGCTTGGCTAGAGAAACTAGTCGTGAAGGTACGTCATGTAGATGCTCATGTACCTAAAAGTCGGGCCACTGAGGAGCATCGAAACAACCAACAAGTGGATCAGGCTGCTGAAGTGTTCCAAATAGATTTGGACTGGGAACATAAAGGTGAACTATTTTTAGCTCGGTGGGCTCATGACACTTCAGGTCATCAAGGGAGAGATGCAACATACAGATGGGCTCGTGACCGAGGGGTGGACTTAACCATGGACTCTATTGCACAGTTTATCCACGACTGTGAAACGTACACGGCAATTAAGCAAGCCAAACGGTTAAAACCTCTGTGGTATGGGGGGCGGTGGTTGAAATATAAATATGGGGAGGCCTGGCAGATTGACTATATCACACTCCCTCAAACCCGCCAGGGTAAACATTATGTGCTTACCATGGTGGAGGCGACCACCGGATGGCTGGAAACATACTCTGTGCCCCATGCCACTGCCCAGAACACTATTCTGGGCCTCGAAAAGCAAATCTTGTGGCGACATGGCATGCCGGAGAGAATTGAGTCGGACAATGGGACTCATTTCAAAAACAGTCTCATAGATAACTGGGCCAAAGATCATGGCATCGAATGGGTCTATCACATCCCCTATCATGCACCAGCCTCTGGGAAAGTTGAACGGTATAATGGGCTGTTAAAAACTACCCTAAAAGCAATGGGGGGTGGAACCTTTAAAAACTGGGATAAGCATTTGGCACAAGCTACCTGGTTAGTTAACACCAGGGGATCTATCAATCGAGCTGGCCCTGCTCAGTCAGACCTTCTACATACCGTAGAAGGGGATAAAGTCCCTGTGGTGCATGAAAGGAATCTGTTGGGCAAAACTGTTCAGGTTCTTCCTGCTATGGGCAAAGGCAAACCCATTTGTGGGATTGCTTTTGCTCAAGGGCCTGGATGTACTTGGTGGGTGATGCTGCATGATGGTGGAGTCCGATGTGTCCCTGAAGGTGATCTAATCCTGGGTGAGAATACTTAATTCTGAACTGTATTATGTTAATTGCTGCATAATACTCACAGTGTTCATAAGTGTCTTTCAGGTTAAGGTAGTGGTGATGAGACCAGAGCTAGCTTCATCAAGTGGCGTCCAGTAACCTCCTCGAGACTGACATCTTTAACCTGCAACCCGTGGGCACGAACCATGACAAAACTCATACCGTGTCTCCTGCCCTGAGAGACTGCTAGCCAGATGGAAACCCACAATCATGAACTTTTTGTATAGAGATGAATCATAAACTAGTGATATCTGTATATATTGGAAAATGAAAAGGTAGTGGTGATCTGAGCATGACGTGAATGGTATGGAATAAGGGGTGGAATGTCCTGGTTTGGCCTAAACCGGGCCAATTTTCCTTTCAGTGATTTTTACTTTCAGCTAAGTCTCCTCTAAGTAACTGCACTTTCTGAAACTAACTGCATGTTTTGCAGACAGTGTCCGCTTCTAGGACTGATAACGCTCAAAGTTTGTAGTTATCACTGAGGCACCGGTAGGGATGTTATGCAGAAAGGCTCTTGCTGTACTTATTCTTAGAGAAACCAAGGTCACTGCTAAATTCCTCACTGCTTATGAGTGAAGAGTCACAGGGGGGGTCACACTTGCAGGGAGGAGCGGACAGGGCAGGTGACCCAAAATTGACCAACAAAGGTATTCCATCCCATACATGTCATTCTCAGTATAAAGCGGGGGGATCACGAGGGTCTCGGCCTGCTTCTGCTGCTTCTGCTGCTTGAGCCTTCAACCGACTTGAGCCTTCGGCCCTTTCTTCTCCCTTCTCACCCTTCTGGTATGGCCGGTGTCCAAAGAGTACTCTGTCCGTTTTCCTGCTGCTCCCGATCCCGATCCGTGCATCCCTGAATCCAGTTCCCGTCCATTGCTGGGCCCAGCCTGGGCCTTCCCGGAGCCGGCCCTGCAGTGCCGGTGGTGACATGACCGACATCAGGGGAGCTCGATCTTGGTTTTGTATATATTTGTATATATTTGATTATTCCAATATTATTATTATACTCTTTTTCGTTATTATAGTTTATTAAAACTGTTTTAACTTTCCAACCCCTAAGTCTCTCTCCCTTTTCCCTTTCCCTTCGGGTGGGGGGGGGAGGGTTAACAGAGAGCGTCTGCCACAGGTTTAATAGCTGGCCCAGCTTTAAACCGTGACAAAAGGCTTGTCTTCTTTGCTGTTTGTTGTTTTCTGCTGTCTGCTGTTTCTGTTATGATGCAGCAACAACATAACGATGTTGGCTGAAAGCCAACTTGAGAATGGACTGAGCCTTCAACGGATTTTTGATGCATGAATATTGTGATGGGACATTTAAATGATTTTTGTGCTTCCTACAGTGTGAAAACAACAACACTGCCAGGTTTCTTTGATCTACTGGAAACAGGCTATCATAATACAGAAATAGTTAGCTGAAATAACTACATTCAGGTACCTTCTTTCTACTTAACTGTGTACCATTTCCTTCTATGCTCAGAAAGGAGATTTTCATTCAGCTGGGGCAAAGTGCACAGAGTTATTGATGGTTCAAGTATTTATCCCTTAAAATGACAGTTCTGAAAACATATTTCTCTCACCACACAGAGAGTGGGGTGGCAGTGGAAAGGAGGAGATAATTGAGGAAGCTGGAAGTGAAATGACGTTCATGGCTGTCAGATGCCATTTCCATTTTAATGACTGTGAAGAGGAGTCTCAGAGAGAAGCCAGACAGCATAGGTCTGGGTGACCACTTGCAGTGTCAGATGTTGGGGTACTCTGGGTTGGAGTTTATGATTGATTGAAGGGAGGAATATGTCTCCTTTCCATCTTCCCTGGGTAAGCAAGATGGACTGATACTGCTCCAAGTTCTTGATGTTTCACAATTTTCTGACTAGCACAACCTAAGGCTTCAATGAGGTGGAAGCTGTGTTGTGTTTGACAACCTACAAACACAAAGGCATTCATCATACCTCCACTCCATAAACCTGCAGTCTGAAAGATAAATGTTTTGGTGAAGCAAGCAGTCCAGAAGAGGGGGAGGACAAGTAATAACAGGCTGTGTCAGTATAGACAGCCTGGCTCTGTACATAGTTCAGAGGAACGTGAATGTTGCCACACTGGGTCAGATCTTTAATCCTTCTAGCCCAGTGTCTTGTCTCCATGACTTGCCAGCACCATGTCTTAAAGAATTTGGGACAGTAAACATAGGAAATCACATGGATCCTTAGTGTCCCTACTAAATGGCCATGCCTATGCCAAGAAACTCTGTAGAGCTTATACTGCAGAATCAGTATCTGAACTGCAGTTCATGAGCACATTTACCTGTACAAGTACATCCCTCCAGATACAAGGCAGCCCAGGCTGCTGAGCATCTGGAAACAAATATTTGGTGCATAGATAAAGTAATACTCTCTGTGCAGAACATGAAGACTAGTGTTCAGCATGCACTAATGCTCTAATACAGTTCTCTAATGTGATTTCTCACATTACGTGAACTAACCCCAACATGAGCCACTGGGTCCTCAGGGTCTTTTTCCTCGAAAGATTGTGGGATACGGGCACAGGCCTAGGAGAGCTATTCAAAGAAAAGTTCAAGAAATCTGGTCTTAAAAAAAGAGGTTTCAAATACTTCCCAACAAATATTTGGCTTTTTTATTTGAACTTCAGCAATTCTTGTTATCTGTTTAAATATTTATTTGAAGTGTCCTTTAGTTTTCACTTTCAGTGTGTCAGAAGGTTCCTCAGCTTAATTGCTCATTGTAGAAAAAAAGAGCACTGTTGCCTTTTATCTGTTTTGAACTTACTACCCTGTTTAATTTTATTACACATTCTCTTGTCCTGCCACAAGCTGAGAAGAGAAGCACCTAATCTATCTTCTCTAAGTAATTTATTTTTGTCCTTTCATTATGTCCTTTTATCCCTCTCCTTTCTAAGGTAACTCTTCCCAATCTTTTCAATCATTCTACATGACAGGCTTTTTTTCTTTCTTTTTTTAAGGCATGGATCACTTTCATTTGACACAGGTGAGCCCTTTCTAATTTTGATAAAATTTTTTCTTATTTTTTTATGATTTTGCTTTTATGGTACTGTAATAATACTTCACAATATTTTCCAGATGAGACCACATTTTGATTTATAGAATGGCTGTGTAGTATTTACTACATCATTCCTCATCTCAGTTCTTATGAACCCTCACATCTTGTTTGAATTTTTTTTCTTAAAACTACAGCTGCATATGGTGTAGAAATCTGTCTTCATTGATACCAAGAACCCTTTCCTGGGTTGAGACAGTGAATGTAGACCGCTGTCAGATGTACAAGCAATTTAATTTATTTTTTTCCCTTCAGTATGCCTTACTTTGCATTTATTGGCATTGAACTTCATTTGCCCTCACTTTAGTCCTCACATGGTTTAGCTAAGTCTCTTTGAAGTTCCTCACAGATCTCTCTGGTCCATGCTAGCTAAATAACTTTGTGTCATCTGCAAGTTTTGCTAACCTCAGTATTACCCTCTTTCAAGATCATTAATACAGATTTCAAACATGAGATCTAATGCAGAACAATGAGGCGAGGCATCCCACTGTTCACCTTGTGCCACTATTTATTCCTTCCCTTTGTTTCCCATCTTTCACCGATTTTCAGCCCATGTTTGATGCACTCCATGAGCACATCAAATAAGTGAAACCATAAATGTGGTTAAGCATCAGCGTGCTCAGTTTTTGTCACTGCTTTGAATACAATTTGTGTGGTAAATACAGTGTGTTTCCATCCCTTTCTCCAAGAAATCCCCTTTTATTTATTTATTATTTTTTAACAGCTCTTGAAATCCCTTTGGTAGGCCTAGACTTTGGAAATGTCAGAGAAACATGTTTACCATTAAGTATATAGTTCAGCATGTCAGAAATTTTCAGATTTCTACTTATGGAGACACTGTGTCATTTTTCTCTTTGAATAATTAGGGATGAGTGGACTACATACAAAGATTTTTCACCATTTCCCTTTGTGAGGATATCACTACTATCTCTAGAAACAGCAGTACACAAAAAACTAGCCCATTTTTGCAAAAAGAGTAACCTTGATTTTGGCCCCCATCTTAGGAGAAGGATATAAGAGAATTTTGCAGCTTTCCAGTCTGCTTTCAGCTAGAAAGGGTGCCCTGTCCATTTGTGCAGCGTGATCACTGCTGATGTTCATGTTGTGAGTGATGATACTGATGCTATGACTGATACCTAGGGGAGACAACTTTACATTGCTTGCTGAGGTCCCATATCATGCACCTGCTTAGCATGAGGACTCTTTCTGAGCTTGTTCCTTGCATTTCTCAGATACCTGCTGCCCATGCTTCTAGCCTTTCACTCTGATGAGTAAACAGGAGAGACATGTCACAGGAAAAAGCATACCTGGTAAAATAACTAGATCAAACTCAGCAGTCTAAGTGTGGGGATCCTGACTTTGGTGACACAGAGCAACTGGATTGTGGAACCTGATGCAAATAACGGAGATGGGGCCAATGTTCCACCATCTCAGGCCTGTCATTATCTTCTGGTACTGCTGCACTGTCTGAAAGCTCCTTCCACCACTTTATTGTGCAAATCAAGCTCATAAAAGCAAGTTTCCTACACTGTGGATACTCCCCATAATGAATATGAAATTTTTTCTTTCAAACACTTTGCAATATGAGCTTAAAAATGAGCAGGTTCTGCAAATCATCTTTCCAGTTAACTAAATTTGCTGTAATATCAAGAGAAAGCGAGTATAAATTATGTATGAGCACACTCAAATCAAATGTGCTTATTACTTGGAAGGAACGCTCATAGAAAATGTTTAGTTACGTTCAAGCATCTCTGCTCAGGAGCCTTCACAATGTGCTGAGAAAAAAAGGGAGATGTTATCACTCAGTATCAGACTGCTGACACTGAGGCTGATCCTACTTCCTCCTTGGACATCTTATTTTACAGTAGCATTTTACATTCCACAAACATTAAGGCACTGAGTGAGTTCTCTGATATTCCCTGGGAATATGGCTTCACATACAACGACGCTTTGACTTCGTACTGTTTGTTAACACAGAGCTTAATTTTTAGGTTAGGACCACAGAATGGGTCTTGTACTCAGGAGGAGGAGGATTGGTAAGTTATTTAAGGCAATCTGTAGGTAATGTTGAGGAATATCCCTGTCATTTCAGGATGTTGCCATCTTAACTTTGCCCATAAAGAGCAACTTCCAGTTGGGATGTTCAATCATAATCCTTCTGTCTCTTCTTAAATGAAAACAAACAAACAAGCAAGCTCAGGCAAAAGTCTTTATTTTTAAAGCTGGAATGAAGGGAATTAACTGTGTTTTTATGACTAATCAAGTCTTAGATCTACCTTCCAGCATGGGGGGGGAACTGAGTTCAGCTCCCTCCTGTGCCTGAGGAGGTTCAAAAGTACACTGCTTATCTCCTGAAGCAGAAAAATGTCAACATCAGTGATTCAGAAAGTCTTATTTTCAAATACCCAATATGTCTGTGGTGTCGGTACTTTGCTAAAAAAACAGGAGAACTGAATTTAAATCCCTGCTTCAAAGTAGGCAGGATGAGCTTTCAGTAACAGATCTCCTCATTCATCTGAGTGCACTGACAGTTTTTCTGTCATTTGCAATGGGGAAGGAATATCTCTGGTTCCTTTCTATTTAGGTTGACTTCTCTTAGGTGTTCAGCTCAAGGAGAAGGTTAGCTGTTTATCTAACTATTGATAGAGGGATTTAATTTCTGATTTTTCCTCAGTATTTCTCACTAGAAAGTTTAAGGGAATCATATAAGCTTGGTGGCTTCCTTGAACCTAGTTTTAGCCATTTGACCCTCTCTATATCTTCTATAAGGAACCTAAGCAACCTGGTGAAGTATAAAGATTTCTCAGAAATTTAGGAAATTAAATATAATTTGCCTTTGGAAACTTAGCACTGGGTTCCCAAGTCACAACTTCAATCACAAAGTGATATAGTGACTTCTGAGACCCACGTCAATTTTGGGCACTCATGCTTATCTCTTATTTTGGAATTTATGAGAAAATAATGGCATATCTCCATTCAGATTTTGTTGAGAGTGTACCTTTGAAGCAAATCTGATTGCCCCCAGTTATTACACGTTGGTTCTCATCACAGAGGGGTCTCAAAACCTTTCAAATGAAGCAACACTAAAAGATGCTCTTCAAAAGCACACTTGATGCACTATTGGGTCCTAGTTCATAGGTCTAGACTAAAGCTAATCTGAAAAAAATTCCTTTAAAATGTAAAATGGCCATCAAGAGCAGATCTGCTCCTGTTGCACCATACTCCTTGTTTACATAGACATAATCTTCATGAATTAGAATAGGCACTTAAGTTTATGTGAGATGCATTTCATCTTTGTCCTGATCTTGCTAAAGTATGGCAATTTTCTTCTTTCAAGAAGTGGATGAGCATGTCTTCCTCAGTGAAAGCCTGATTGCACATCACTCGATTGTAAAAGAAAAAAGTTAATTGTGCAACCTAGAATGCAAAAATACATTTAGCCTCTTTACGGGGTGGGGGGAAGAAAAAAAAAGTCTTAAATCAAGCACCAGAGGTGAACTATTAACCAGGTAGTTAACTAATGCTAGTTCCTTTTCTATAGGTTGAGAGTCACTTAATAAAGAATGAATAGAATCAGTAAGATTTGCAAAACTGGAAGAATTCATACTCGGCAAGCTTCATAAATGTTCTTTTTTTTTCAGATACTCCTTTTATCATAGACCTCTTTCCCAAGCCACAATCCCAAAATTAAGAAGTCTAATAAAACATATGTAGACATTTCTCTTTTCTCTTTTAGGAGTGAAACAAATCTCTGTAGGACTTTTTTTTTTTCTTTTGGAGAGAGAGAAATTAGACTGAACTAATCAGCATGAATTGTATGGGGAATATTATGAGTCTTCAGGAGGAAATTCTGCTTCATCTTTGTTTAAAAAGAAATAAAATATGAGGATTTTAAAAGTTACCAAAAGAAAAGGAAGATTAACTGTTCTCTGAATACAAGAGCTTTCCAGGAGACCAAATAAGTCTTTTATAAACTGATTTGCCTTTCCGACTGCGATTTAGTAGAGTGACACCTAATTTGTTCTGAGAGTCATTGATGCCTCCAACACAATGGAGGATGACAGCTTGCATAACCTCTCTTTCAGCTCTCATCTCATTTATTCTGTTTGAAGTCGAGTTCCGACAAGAGAGAGGCACAGAATTAATATTACCTTAGATCAGCTCAGTCTCCAGAGGGAGCAGCAAAAGCTTTTCTGGAAACAATAAACCCTTTAAACATGACAGGAGGAACAGGACCTTAGGAGGTATCTGAAAGTATCCATTATTAAAGAAAAAAAATATATATATCTATGTGGGTCACTGTGGGTTTTTTTCTCCTTAACAGCAAAAGATGAGCTACTGCCAGTTTTAGATACAAATTTAAAGATTTTGGATAGTTTGCAGTTAACATCTATATTATACACACACACATACATACATGCATACATATGTTTTCTTTTTTATTATTGTAGCAGAGTCCCTAGCTATGAATGGTATTTGTTTTGACTTTGAAATTCCCTGCTTGTTTGATCTGGTTCCTTTCCAATTTAAGACAAAAAAATCAGGAAGAGAAATTCCTATCACATCTGATAGTTTATAAGGTCAAATTTAATTATTGCAATTTGCATTTAAAATTATTGTAACACTTTTAAAGCAAATCGGAGGAAGCCAAAGAGATAATTTGTGCAGACAGCTTTGTAGAAGGAACAAAAATAAAGAAGCATGACAATTTCTGTGTAGCTGTGTACACTTTAATCTGTGGACTACAGAACATCAGCATGTGCAAACTGGCACAATTCCATTCAAGCAATAAAGCTACAGTGAATTACGCCAGCTAGCGGTCAGACCTTAGATACATAGATAGATAGATAGATAGATAGATAGATAGATAGATAGATAGATAGATGTGTGTGTGTGTGATTCACAACTTAGTTGAGGGGAAAATATATATAGGAAGACTAGAAATGTTGCTGTTTGTCTAAAACCTTCACATCAAACTACAACTAAAGAAAAAAATAATCCCCCTGGGGTTTTAACAACTAAGAGTGGACAGACTTAATACAGGGGCTATCCATTAATAAATAATCTACCCAATGGATAAACCTTGCAGAATTTTCTTTTTGTGAATTCTCAGTGGACTTTGGATTTCTATCAGCAGGCATCCAATTTACATGTGAATCGTGATTTCATCATATCATATCCTGTCATTACACTAGGAATAATTTCCTGTCATTTGACTGTAAATCATTTCAGGAAAGTACAGATGACTTAATAATTTGCAATTAAATAGTTCGTATCATGCTGGAGCAAACCATGTGAAAAGAATCAGTGTATTTGCCACACAAATGCAAATACCTCTGGGAGATGCAGGGTGGAGCAGAAAAGAACAGAAGGGAGGAGGAGAGAAGAAAAGGCTATAATTTAATGATGGACAGTAGAATGGTAACATTTAGCAGGACTGTGGAAAATGAGCCTGATTTTAATAGAAGTCAGAAAGATAGAATATAAATGAAGATGTTAAGTAGATTGGAGAGAAGGCAGCCCAAATATCACTTTGTTGGAAGGATGAGGTAAACCTTTCCTGTTCTGCTGAATACGGGAGAATGCTTAACAACCTCAAGGGACGAGCTATAGGCCTGATATTACACTTGCCTTCTTACTGAACAATTTACTAAATGAATGTCACTTGTCTTCCCCCCACCCCCATCTTCTCCATCTCCCCACCCCCATTCTTGAAATGTTTTTTTGAATAGGCTTTGATTTTCAGCATTTTGTTAGAAGTTGAACATTATTCATCAGCAGCTTTGAGTGGTTCTACATATGGCTTTGTGCTAATCTATTCACTTTGGCTGTGCCTTTTATCTTATTTGTGATGTGTGGCCAGCTCCACTGTATTCCCCTCTGACTGGAAGAGAAGAGAGAGGAAACATATTCTTGTGGTCTTAGATATGCTACCATTACTTCTCATTTCTGTATGGGATTCATCTTCCTTAACTTTAGACATCTACAATACAGATGTCTCCATTGGAGATGATACTCATCACTGGCTCTCTTTATGGCCTATGAAAAGAAATAGGTGCTTTAAAGCAGGATTGTTCTGTCCTGCATTAAACTGTCTAATTCAAGATTAGATTAATTTCACTCTAAACCTACCTACTTCGTTCTATAGTCTTTAAAATGAACCTATAACAACAGCTCAGGTGGAAACACCTACAAGTTATATGTTCAAAATTAGGTGTAATTAATGCTGGGCTGCAAAATGACTTATTTTGGTAATCCAGATAACGGAATGGATGCTGAAAAGGGTTTTCGAACACAAAGATAAATATACCTCTCCAAAGCAATGTAAACAGACAAAAAGTGACTTTCTAACTGACATCTGAAATAAAATCACTTACCTACTAGACAAACATCCCTTGGCAAAACATTCTACCAGGGTGAGTCATCGTGAAGAAGGTCAAAACTTAGAACACAAAACCACAGGAGGACAGAGAGAAAAAATTAGTCCTTTGATGGCATGTAACAGTTGGAATAGCCTAATTCTTTTCATTGCATTAATTTTACTTACATATGATGAGGGCAAGGCAAAAGGTGTCATACATCTCTGCAACCATACTTTAAGCTTATTCTTTAAGTAAGCATGGAGTGAAAAAGGAGAAATAATGAAGAGTCAATGAAAAATACAGGGTTTCACTATGATAATCTTTATTGTAAGGTTTGTCTCCGGCTTGTAAGGAAAATTGAGCAATTCTGTGCATAAATTCACAATCAATTTTAAGAGCAGAAATCATATGAAAAAGCAGTGCCTGGTTAGATACTTTTCTGAACGCAGGGTATGTTGGATAGTGGAAAAGTAAATTAACTCCCATGGGAGTTAACTTCCAGTTTATGGTCAAACAAGTTACATCAGTAAAAGACCTCACATATTCAGTGGAATTTATATCAAAGATCACACAGTAATTAACAAATAACAATTAATTCTCATTATGTCACAAATTGATAAAAATTGATAAAAGCTATTTAATCTGTGGGTGGACTCACAGCTCAGAACAAAATAAATAAGAACAAAATAAAAACCCTGGCTCTCATGGCTGCATTTCAGAGGAGTACATACAGTGAATCCAAGTTACATTCTCTAAGTTGTTCATCTACCTTCCCTCTGGAGAACGAGATTGAAAAAGTAATGATAGAATCTGTCTTTATAACAGTAACTCTGTGGTTATAGCAGCCCTCCAAGACTGGAAAACCTATGTTCAATACCTCCCTGCAGGAATTTAGTCTCTTTTCCCTTCTTACATCTGAAGAGTCTTGAAAATTTTTTGTGCTAAATGACAAAGCTTCAACAGGGCACCAGGAAAGTGCTCCTGCCCTCCTCAGTTCATAATAAGAAAGTATCCTATCCCTTATGTTACAAATGATATTAGGGTAGAAGCATTCTCTGCTCTGCAATCATCTTAATTTTAGAGGAAGGAATTAAAGATTAATTAATTGGAACCAAGAAAAAAGAACAAAACTGAATGAGTATGTCCTAGGATGTCCAGTTAGAAATGGACTCTAGTGCTCTAGCGCTTGCTCTTGCTTCTCTATCTATCTCATCCAGTTGATAAAAAAATTCAAGTTTATCCTATTTGTTAGCAGAGTCTCCCAGGAAGATATAGATGGCATTTGAAACATTATAAGAAAAAGAATAAATTAAAATTGAGCCATCCACTTTTTAAGGCTTGCTCTAATCACCAAACTCTCATATGAATGTCAAAAAAGACACCTCATTCCTTTGGGAAAAAAAAAAAGGTCATAAATAAATATGTTCCAGAGAGATTTGGGACTGTAATCCTGATGTGTTATCATACATCCCAGAGACTGAGCAATGTGTCTAAGATTCAGAAAAGGATAAGATCTGGAATATATATTCCTGTCTTTCATGCTTCTTACAAGGTAGTTCTCAACCAAGCATATTGGATGCTTTTGATATGATGCTGATCCAAATGCACTGTGCAGGGAGCCCGGGTACCTGGCAAATGATTCTAGCTTTTACTGCTGTTATAGGATCTACCTATAAGATCTGCAGGTCCTTTGATGCATCTTGTCTTTACAGTTATGTAGCCCTACTGCCAAAGCATCTCCCCCATTCCTATGTATACATTCCTTTTGCCACACACAAAGAGGGAAATGATGCAATCTGTATTTGCAAATACGAATCTGAGGTGCATAGAGATAGCAACTAACTTGTCCAACATGACAAAGGGAAATGTGTTAGAAACTTCTGCCTCAGGTTCAGCACTGTTACTGTCTTTTCTGTGATATGGGATCTCTTTTTGATGTATCTGTATCACTAAACATTATTCACAACCTCTCTAGCTAGAGTGCTAACTCGTTACCACTGCATGTTGCACACAGGCTGGATAATTGTATTTTCTTCTCTTGGCAAAGCCTTGGACATACTATTTGTCTAATAAAATGTAGGTAGTATTAATTATTAGTGGTATTTCATGTCACTATTAATTTCTTCATTACAGGGTGAAATACTCAAGTGCATGTAACCACATTAATTTTCATTAGCAAGTAGTTATAAACTTTTAATAATATTGCAACTATATAAATCCTTATTGGCATATTTTCATTAATTTTTATCAGTCACATAATCAGCTAAATAATGGAATTCTTCTGCTGTAAATTTGTCACTTCTGTCACAAGTTCGTTAAACAGTGTTTAGGGTCTTAGGTAATTTTCTCCCAAACCATGAAATTAATGATAATCTCAACCCCTCCTGTTTGCCCTGAACTGTATATGCCCTTCAGAAAATCCTGCCACAAGCAACCCAGAACTAGAAGGCAACCCTGCCTGTAAGGCTGTTTTTCATGTCACCTCAATTTAGCTGTCTGAATGTTAGGCATCTGACCACAGTTTTTCATCTAGGCTCTTTTTATATCCATGCAGAAATGAGCAGCTGTAACTTGGGTCCTTTGTTAATACCTGTTTTGGAATTAGGTGATTCATATTTGGGTAAACTGGAAATATTTGGGGAGGGGAGAGTAAATAAAAGGAATTGGTTTTGTCTCATTTTGGAAGGCAGAAAGAGATGCAAATGTTTTATCTGCTGAACCCCCAAAATACCCTTGAGTAGAACAGACTTTTTCATTGACCTCAAATGTGGTGAATTGTTTCACTTTTTGTATTTTTGTTTATATATTTGTTTCCTGATACATAAATATCCACCAAAAAAGAAAAAAAAAAAAAAGGACATTCTGAAACCAAGAACTGAGATACTCTAGGTGGGATTATGCTGCCTAACCTTAGGTGTCTCCTGTCTTTTTACATGCTCTGGGCTTCCCCACCCAACCTCCAGTTGTCACTTTGCAAAGGTGCAGGTCTTCAGTGGCTCCTAGGCTACATCTCTCAGGCCCATGTAGATGTGTCAGACACTCCAAAGTATTTAAATAGATTTAGACATCTTGTGTTCAGGCATCTAAATTGTTGTGATGAAATGAAACATTTCAACTCTCTCAATAAAACAACATACTGTGGATTTCTTTGAGAATTCTAATTTTTTACTGAGACATTTGTTTTCAGCTGATCCAAATATGCCTTTTGGAGGGGTTGGTGGGGAGTTTATCCCTGAGGTTTCACCTAGCTCCATCTGTGAGAACAACAGATTCTCCTGGAATGCCTCATTTTAGATGTCTCTGTCTAAAAAGTATACTACTATCCAAAAGTAAGTGACAGAATAGATACAGAACTTAACAGGCTGATGACACACAGGAGGACAGATTAGAAAATTGCTACAGTCTCTTTAAACCTTAACGTTTATTAACCACAATAATTTTAACAATGCTTTTCTGTAAAAACAAAACCCAGCAACAATTACTCATCAGCTAAAATTGGAGAGATCAGAATAAAAGAACTTACAGAAATGAAGAAAAAGATTCTTCTCTAGAAAGCATGTGAGACTAAAACTGATGTTCAACAAATGAAGAAGACAGCTCTGCTTTATCTAACAAGCACCGAGGCAGTAGGTTAGTAAGTAAGCACAAATATTCATGTCAGAATAAGTGTGGAGAGACTTCTGGAAACATGCATTACATGATGGATGTTCCCTAAAACTTCTCACACAGCATTGCCATATCCATGGAATATGTTATAGACTAATACTCTCATCACAGAAGGAGCACAAAGACATAATTTTACCATTATTTTTAACCATGACCACATTTTGCCTGTTAATTAGGTTTCCTCTTCCCCCACCCACCATGTAATCCCCACATGCAGGCTTTGCATCCTGCCACCTTCAACTGAAAAAGCTAATAATCAAAATTTTTCAACTATTGACACTGTTTTCCATTCACTCAGCCCATCTGTTTAACACCTGTAATATGCTTTCACCCCGTGGCACTGTAACATCCTTGTTTGTTAATGGAACAGATATCAGCTTCCAAACGCCCCTGGCTCAGCAAAGAGAAATGGAGCTATCGCAATTAGCATGAATCAGTGTGTCCAGCACTGTTCCGTGTGCCTCATTTTAACCCAATAGTAATTTTAATAATAGGTTTATGTCTGCTTAGAGCAATTGGAGAGATCCCGGAGTTAGTGCTAATTGAGCTGATGTATCCACTCAGACGAGTGAAAAGCCATGCACAAGTAGTCATTTATGCCCCTAAAGCAGAGAAGCTTTATTAGTAAAGGTTTCCATCAGATAGAAGGACTCACTAATGTGACCACAGTGTGTCTGGCTCCAAAGGTTGCTCTGCCCATACTGCCAAGTAGAGTGACTGCTCTGTGGGGTTCTCTTAGACACTATGCATTTGTGGTTACATTTATGATTAGATAATAATTCTTCTGAACCCTTCTTGCAGAAACAAAGGTTTTAAGCAAGGTGCTAGATAGGGAGCTTGGTCACCCCATACTCTTTCCATGTTGCAGTGGAGAGAGAGAGGGAGAAGGCGGCATTTCCAGAGGCTGTCAGATCTTGGATGGAGCACATAATCCTGGCGATGATGAAGTAATCTTCTTTCTCCCTCTTCATGGACGCAAAGGAAGCCTGGGATGAATAGGAACATAAATTGAGGGGCTAAATTGAGGTAAATGCATCCAGGCAATAATGACTGAAAGAGCTGCCAGCTCTCAGACTGCTGTTGGTTTCTTTATACAACCAGGATCTTTTTTATTTGTTTGTATTTGCTTGTGGGTCACCTGGCTTTAATTCAAGTTTAGTAGTTTAATATCCAATGAAAGAACATGAAGGATGTTTTTCCTGCAACCTCACATTCTGCAACAGGGCACTGCCTGTTTGTTTACCTCATTAGGAAGCTAGATGCATATTTTTTAAGCACCGTCAATTGCAAATCACAAACGACTAGCACATAATTGCATATTTTCAGATCAAGGCAGATGTGCGTGTGCCAGTACCTGTTAGATTTGATTGGACAAGGTCACATAGAAGAACATTAAGAAATTGAGACAGAGGTGTCAAAGCATTTCCAACGGCAACAACAACCGCCCCACCATATCAACAGGGGGGAAATGGAAGTATAAACCAAATTGCATCCAAATAATTGCAATTGGAGCACATGTGTTATGGGAAAGGTTTGAAGTTAGCACATGTGCTGATATAGCAATATGACAATGAAGGGAAAAAAATTCCAGCATTCAGTGTCTTTGCAGCACAGATGGTCAGGTTTGCTTTTCTGGCCTAGTTGTTCATTAAAATGAATCAGATTAATCTGGCTATCCCAAACTGTTAGTATATGTCTTTGCCTTATTATTCTGTGCTTTGAAACAATGATGATACTATACTGCCCATGGGCCAAATAATGCTTTGATATGGGTCACATGATATACTGGTGGTGGGCTGTCAATGTCTTAACTAGCAATCCATTCAGCAGTGAAATCTAGGAAAGGTTGCAAAGCACCAACTGGATCACATCTGTGGTCTAACCATGTTTTACAAAATCACTTAGTAGGTACTACACAGACTGTAAGCAATTATGTGTGATTAATTACAGCATCACAAATTACATCCACTTTTGGGCACTTTTTTCACATTTTGACAGTACTGAGTGGTAAACACTAGCAGAAGCATTTTTTATTTTTATACTCTTTTTTTTTTATGTGCCAAAAGATCTGTATAATGCAAAGAACACCAGAGCTTTCCTTTTTTTCCTTTTTCTTTTCCTTCTGGAGAATGAATAACAGTTATGAAGTGTGGTGATATATGGTCCTACTAGACAGCCAGAAAGCGTAAATTTCCAACATGAGATGCCAATGGGGAGGGTAGATTTTCCTTCAGCCTCACAAGTCCCAATGACGTTAATGAAGGAGGCATGTCTACAACACCCCTCACTGAATAATTTACATCTGGCAAAGCTGGAGACACATCAGAGAGCTGGCTTTAAATCAAGTCAAAAATTTGCTTGTGTTTGTGGGTGGTTTATTATTATAAAAGGAAAGCAATGAAAAGTGAAATTAAAGCTATCCTTTCAGCTTTGAGGGCTTCAGGATAAGGGGACGGTGTGGGGTTCAGTGGGAGGGGTGGGAAACTAAACAGTATGAGACATGGCTGAAAGATAAAGAGAGGTTTAAGGAGGTAAATGAATTGTAAAGGTTGAATGAACAGCAAAGAAAGAGTGCCTTGAACTGAAAAGCAAAGTTAGAATAGTTGTTTCAGAACTTCTTTCACAAATACATTATTTTGTTAGTCAACACAGAACAAAAAAATCCAGGAAGGTAGCTGGAAATAATGGAGATTTGAGAATCAAATATTATTTTGAGTTAGTGGCTGTGATTTAGACCAGCAACTAGAACCAAACTTTCAAAGGAATTTAGATGCCAAGAGATAGACAACCAGGGGCATCTGTAAGAATGCATTTTATCCGATTAGGCTCCTAGAGTCATACAACAAAACACAGATTCACATGATGGTACCTATACCAACCCTGGGTGGACTAGCTGAGGTGCAGAATGGATATTAATCTGTCAGTGCAGCTAATTCTTACTGAGCTTAAGATGCACTTTCTCTGAGTACCTAGCATTAGCATCCTGTGGGTGACTTAAAGTGAATTATGAAGCACTCCAGATATGAGTTTAAATTCGATAGGTGCACAAGGTCTAGACCTCCACAAGGTGGCAAATTCTAAAGGTTTGGATCCCCACTGGTTTTCTGAATGGAGAACAACTACTTCTTTCCTGGGTAGGTTTTGGTGATCATATCATTCAAGTCAGTTCAACTCTTCAAGTGGTGAGTGATCTTGGACCTACACTTTCTCAAAAGACTTAGGGATCCATCCCTTACAAAACAGTTCCCTCTCAGAGTCTAAGGAAACGCAGACCAAGAGCACTCATGAGAATACTCATACAGGTCCAGGGGAAAACAAACTTTTGGCTGCTGTAGATCAACTGGATATTCACATAATGGTTTCAACTAGACCTAGTTTCTGGCCTAGACCCTTTTTATCCATCTGAGGAGACTCAATATGCCAGAGGGCATATTTTTTGACCCATCTTTGATGTCTGTCCTTAAACAAGATGAATCATTCTCTGGAGCTATTTTTCTCCACTGATTATGGAAGGAGTTTTGTATAGCTAACTTAATTTTGAACACCAAACCTTCAAATGCCTTTGCTAGAGAGAGAGGTTCCAACTTCTGGAATCCTGTTGCTGCCAAACTGATGGATCAGGATAGAGTTTGGTTGTATTTGTACATCTGGGACTTTATACTGTTGTCCCTTGCTCAGATCCATCTTTTCCTGGGTGCTACCATGTCCCCTGAGCTAACCACAAAGCTATCTGGTAAATACCGACCTCTTCCATCTGGGTTCCTGGAGAGCTGCTGCCATGTTTGCTGGTGCAGCAACACTCTTACAGACCTGAACTGGCCCACACAGCCCTAGAGCGGGTTGTCTGCTCTGCACCTCTGACTCTAGGACTGGCTCTAGTGTTGGTGGTAGAAACATATCTGTGACAATGATGTGCACTTCCCCTGAGGCTTTGTTTTCACTACTCTGTCCCCATTAGTCACCCTCCTCTAGCAAAGCTATGTGAAAGTTTCCATGGCCTTTAGTTTCATCATGAAGAAGGGTGAGCTCTATAACTTCTGTTCTCATTCTACACTGAGAAGCAAGAAAGAGTGCCTTAATCCAAACCAAAGAAGTGATCACTGTGTTGTAAATCTGACACATCCCACATAGCTCTTCTCCTGTGTTAAGCAAAGAGTCATCTGTTCCTCAGTTAAGTCACAAAGTGATGCTGATTTTTTTTTTTAAAGTACATCTTTTATTTTTTCCTAAGCTACCAAGCTTGGTGATAGTTTAGTTGGAAAATGCACCATCTGAACAGATGGAGGAAAAATCTTTCACTGAAAATATATGCCTATTGCTTTAACTGATGTGTAAGATGTTTTTTGCTAGATAGGAACCTGCTGAATATGTAAAAAGGTTATTGTTCTGCCATTATCATTATATCATTATGAAATTATAGAGTGATTTTGAATGAAAGAAAATAAACTTCACAAAAGGGGTGGGTGGATGTTTATGACGGCAAACTGTCTGACTGTTCTTAAACCAGCTGCTTTCAATAGGAAATGGGCTGCCTTTCCTCAGTGCGCTCCTCTTGGTTCTGAGCCAGGAACTGGGGAAAAAAAAAGTTTGCAATAGATTCAGGAAAATGGGGAGGGGGAATTGAAGTTAAAAGAAAATGAAAATATTGTTTCACTATTTCTCCCTAATTTACTGTTTAGTTTTTATGTCAGCGTCACATAAGCAGGCTTGTCTTCTAAGAGGAAAAAGAAAAACATCAGTGATAAGGAATGTATGTGTATTTTGTTTTATTTACAAGCCTAGCATGAAACGGTCAAACAGCAGGCAAGATCATCTGTTCTTCTTGGAATCTTAGCCCTGTGTTAAGTTCCTAGGAAGTGATTTAATGTCCAGAGATAAATCTAAGCAAAAGCCCAAGAAGGAGGGCAATCTTTCCTGATGCTTTTATGTCTTCTTGCTCCTTAGCGTCCCTCTATGATATCTCTCCATAATTCTAACCCAACAATATTAACACCTCTTCCAGAGAATTGAACTTTTTGTCAACCAAGTGCAGGAATTTGGAAGAGTCTACAGATACGTGCCTGTGTACATCTTCAGCGTAGATAGCTACACTTGAGCTAATCACTCTAGATTCCCTCTACAGTTCATGGAGAAAAATAGCTGTTTGTAGGAGCAATTTGTCTCAATCTATTTAGCTGTCAGGATGGGTGGCTGACTGAATATAAGGCAGCTTTGCAGAAATATAGCTGGGAGTTCTAATGGACAAGAGATTGAACACAAGAAGAGTCACCAGTGTGCCTGTGCAGTGAAGATGGCCAGCTGCACTCTGGGCTGTGTGAGCAGGAGATGATTAGAGGAGTAGAGTTCAGGAGATGCAAGGAGAAGGTAGAAAATTAGGTTTATTTAGCTTTAAGAGAAGGCTAAGCTGGATCTTATGGCTGTCTGCAACTACCTGATGGGAGAGTGTAGGAAAGGTGGGGTCAGACTTCTTGAAGGTGCACTGGAGTAGGAGTGGGGGTAACAGATGCAAGTTGGATGTGGGAAATTTTGGTTATATATTTGGAAAAAATTCTGGATGATGATGAGGGTGGTTAAGCACTTAACAGGTTGTCCAGAGGGATGGTGAAATCCCCTTTGCTGGAGATATTCAAAGCTCGACTGGGCAACACAGTGAGCAAACTCATTTAATTGGTTGTGCTTTGAGAGGTGGTTTGGACTAGAGACTTCCAGAAGTCCTTTCAAACATGTCTGAATCTATGATTTGTACCCTACAAGTGTGCATGGACTTTGCAACTATAAAGAAAGCCAAAGGACCATAAAGAAAATTACTCGCTCCTATGTAAATATCTCTATTTTATGTCTAAATTCCAGCTTTTAACAGTGGCTTTTGAGATCTCCTCCATTGCTGTACCTTTCAAAGCCAAAATTAATTACTCTTTTATCTCTACATTTATTGGCATGCCATCTGACCATCTGCCAGTGTACAGGTTCATAATATCAGTGCATCTATACCAAGTTAGACCTCTGTGTTACTGGTTCTTGTTGTATTTGGCAGTCAAACTTAAGTATCGTAACAAGACTACAAATAGAGATATTGAGACATAGCCCTTTTTCTTTAGCCAAGCAAGAAAGAAACAAAAGAGTCAGTCGACAGCGGCGGCAGTGGCGGCGGCGACTGAGGTGAGTGTGGGGCGAGGGCGAGATCGGGCTGTACCGGGCGGGTTCCGTACTCTGGGCCCGCCCCCCCGAGCAGCAGCCCCGAGTCGCGTCTGGACCCGGAAGTTCCCGGCAACGAATCAGGAGAGGAGGGGGTGTAGCACCACCCCCTGTTGATCGGGTGATAAGAAGCCTCTGGGTGAGCAGTGACTGTGTGTGTCCCAGGGCGGGGGAGGCCACAGCCGTTTGCAGCTCTTTGGGCAGGGCGCTGACTCTCTCCCAGTGCACAAGGTGAGGAAGGCGCCAAGGAGCTGTGAACCTTCTGCTGTTAGTCGGCAGCAGCGGCAGCAGCGACAGCGACCGAGGTGAGTGTGGGCGAGGGTGAGATCGGGCTGTACCGGGCGGGTTCCGTACTCAGGGCCACCTGAGCAGCAGCCCCGAGTCCCGTCCCAGGAGAGGAGGGGGCATAGCCGGAGGCACCGTGGGAGATTTGAAGGGCCCCCTGGGGAGCACAAGCGACCCGGAGCATGGCGAACAGGAGCGCACAAACAGGGGCGTGGCACTTTGCGCGGCAGTTCGCGCAGGCAGGGCGAGCAGAGTAGGCGGGCAGGAAGGTATGGTTTCCACTCGGTGGGGCCCTAAGTCCCTTGCGGGTGCCAGAAAAGACATGGCAACCCAAACGGACCTGCCGTGGAAGCATGCGGAGGTGCAGGTGGCAGGCTGCGGGGAGTGCCAGAGCCTGGCCCTGGCACTCGAGGGTAACAGAGACCTCACCTGTGTGAGGTGCGAACAGGTCGATGACCTGATCTCCTTGGTGGCCCAACTCAAGGAGGAGGTGGAAAGGTTAAGAAGCACAGGAGCATCCCAGGAAGAGGTTGGCGGGCAGTGCTGTTCCCTGCCTGTCCTGGGGAAAACGGATGGGCCTAATACTCCCCGGGTAGTGGAGGATCCTCTTCCTCCTCCACAAGGAGCAGGAGGAGACCTAGGGGATGGGGGGGAATGGAGGCAGGTCCCTGCTCGGGGTGGCAGGCGAATCCCATCCCGACCTTCCTCCCCTCCCCACGTCCCCCTGCAGAATAGGTATGAGGTGCTGGAGCCTGAGCATCTTCCTGAGCATCAGGAAGACACAAATCTAGGTGAAAGACCTTCTACGGGGCTACGTAAACAGAAGCAACCAAGTAGGAGGGTTGCAACCAGCTCCAAAAAGGAGAAAAGTAATTGTTATAGGCGACTCCCTGCTAAGGGGAACGGAGGGCCCCATATGCAGGCCAGACCCGACTCACAGGGAAGTCTGATGCCTCCCTGGGGCTCAGGTAAGGGATGTTGCCAGGAGGCTTCCTGAACTGGTGAGGCCCTCTGACTACTACCCACTATTAGTATTCCAGGTGGGTAGGGATGAGATTGAAGAGAGAAGTCCCAGGGCTATCAAAAGGGACTTCAGGGCCCTGGGGTGTTTGGTGAAGGGGGTAGGTGTGCAGGTTATATTCTCTTCAGTTCCTTCGGTGTTAGGTGAAAATAGGGAAAAGACTATAAAAGTACAACAGATTAATATGTGGCTAAGAGACTGGTGCCGTAGGTGGGATTTTGGGTTTGTTGACCACAGGGCGGCTTTCATGGCACTGGGCCTGCTTATGCCAGATGGGGAACAGCTGAATCAGAAGGGGAAAAGGGTTATGGCCCAGAAGTTGGCAGGGCTGGTTAAAAGGTCTTTAAACTAGGTTCGATGGGGGAGGGGGATAAGACCAGGGCAACCACAAATGAACCTAGGGGTGACAGGCCTGCGTCGGGGGCAAGGCCGCTAGCCCAGCTGAAGTGCATTTACACCAATGCACGCAGTATGGGCAACAAACAGGAAGAGCTAGAAGCCACTGTACAGCAGGAAGGTTATGATGTGGTTGCCATCACAGAAACGTGGTGGGATGACTCTCATGACTGGAGTGTTGCTATGGATGGCTATAAGCTCTTTAAGAGGGACAGGCGAAGCAGGAGAGGCGGTGGGGTAGCGCTGTATGTTAGGGAGTGCTTGGACTGTGTTGAAATTGAGGAAGATGGTGAGGATGACAAGGTTGAATGTTTATGGGTGAAGATCAGGGGGAAGGTCGGCAGGGCAGACATTACAGTGGGAGTCTGTTATAGACCACCTAACCAGGATGAGCAGGCGGATGAGGCGTTTTACAAGCGGCTGTCAGAAGCCGCCCGCTCGCCAGCCCTTGTACTCGTGGGCGACTTCAACTTGCCGGATGTCTGCTGGAAATACAACATGGCAGAGAGGAAGCAATCTAGGAGGTTCCTCGAATGTGTGGAGGACAACTTCCTCATGCAAGTGGTAAATGAGCCCACTAGAGGAGGGGCCCTGCTTGACCTGTTGTTTGTGAACAGAGAAGGACTAGTGGGAGATGTGAGGGTCGGTGGCCGTCTTGGGAGTAGCGACCACGAAATGTTAGAGTTTTTGATAGTGGGGGAAGTAAGGAGGGGCAAGAGTAGAACTTCTGCCTTAGATTTCCGGCGGGCTGACTTTAGCCTGTTTAAGAGGTTGGTGGACCGAGTTCCTTGGCAATCGGTCCTGAAGGGCAAAGGAGTCCAGGAAGGCTGGACATGCTTCAAAAGGGAATTGCTAAATATTCAGGAGCAGGCTGTCCCAGTCTGTAGGAAGACAAGCCATCGGGGAAAAAGACCATCCTGGTTAAACAGAGAACTTAGGCTACAACTTAAGGAAAAAAAGAGAGCCTATTTGCTCTGGAAGAAGGGTCAGGTAACTTGGGAGGTCTATAGGGATGTTGCCAGGTCGTGTAGGGAGAAGATTAGAAGGGCCAAAGCTCAATTAGAGCTTGATTTGACTGCTACAGTGAAAGATAACAAAAAAAGCTTTTACAAATACATCAACAGCAAAAGGAGGGTCAAGGAGAGCCTCCACCACTTGCTGAATGAGGAGGGTAGTGTAGTGTCAGGGGACGAGGAAAAGGCAGAGGTGCTCAATGCCTTCTTTGCCTCGGTCTTTAATGTCAAGACCGGTTGTCCTCAGGAGACTCGGCCCCCAGAGCCTGAAGTTAGGGACGGGGGGCTGTGTGAACCTCCCGTAATCCAGGAGGAGACGGTTAGTGACCTGCTGTGCCAGTTGGACACCCACAAGGCTATGGGCCCGGATGGGATTCACCCCAGAGTAATGAAGGAACTGGCAGATGAACTTGCCAAACCACTCTCGATTATCTACTGGCAGTCCTGGTTAACTGGAGAAGTTCCAGCTGACTGGAAATTAGCAAATGTAACGCCCATCTACAAGAAGGGCCGGAAGGATGATCCAGGGAACTATAGGCCTGTCAGCCTGACCTCGGTGCCAGGCAAGGTGATGGAACAGATCATCCTGAGTGCCATTACACAGCACATGCAGGACAATCGGGGCATCGGGGCCAGCCAACATGGATTCATGAAAGGCAGGTCCTGCTTGACCAACCTGGTCTCCTTCTATGACCAAGTGACCCGCTTAGTAGATGAGGGCAGGGCTGTGGATGTAGTCTATCTAGACTTCAGTAAGGCATTCAACACTGTCTCCCACAGAATCCTCCTAGACAAACTAGCTGCCCAGGGCTTGGATGGGTGGACTCTTCGATGGGTTAAAAACTGGCTGGATGGCTGAGCCCAGAGAGTGGTGGTGAACGGGGCAAAGTCCAACTGGCGGCCGGTCACTAGCGGTGTTCCCCAGGGCTCAGTTCTGGGGCCGGTGCTGTTCAATATACTTATAGATGATCTAGACGTAGGGATTGAGTGCACCCTCAGTAAATTTGCAGATGACACCAAGCTGGGTGGGAGTGTCGATCTGCTGGAGGGTAGGAAGGCCCTACAGAGGGATCTGGACAGGTTAGATAGATGGGCCGAGAGCAAGGGCATGAGGTTCAACAAGAACAAGTGCCGGGTCTTACACTTCGGCCACAACAACCCCATGCAGCGCTACAGGCTGGGGGAAGAGTGGTTAGAAAGCGGCCCGGTGGAAAGAGACCTGGGGGTGCTGATCGACAGCCGGCTAAACATGAGCCAGCAGTGTGCCCAGGTGGCCAAGAAGGCCAATGGCATCCTGGCCTCTATTAGGAATAGTGTAGCCAGCCGGTCTAGGGAAGTGATCATCCCTCTGTACTCAGCACTGGTGAGGCCTCACCTTGAATACTGTGTCCAGTTCTGGGCCCCGCACTTCAAGAAAGATGTTGAGGTGTTGGAGCGAGTCCAGAGGAGGGCAACCAAGCTGGTGAAGGGTCCGGAGGGTCTGACCTACGAGGAATGGCTGAGGGAGCTGGGGTTGTTTAGCCTGGAGAAGAGGAGGCTCCGAGGTGACCTTATTGCAGTCTACAACTACCTGAAGGGAGGTTGTAGTGAAGTGGGAGTTGGCCTCTTCTCCCGGGCAACTAGCGATAGGACAAGAGGACACAGCCTCAAGCTTCGCCAGGGGAGGTTCAGGTTGGACATTAGGAAGAATTTCTTTTCAGAAAGGGTCATTAGACATTGGAACGGGCTGCCCAGGGAGGTGGTGGAGTCACCATCTCTGGATGTGTTTAAGAAAAGACTGGACATGGCACTTAGTGCCATGGTCTAGTTGACAGGGTGGTGTCAGGGCAACGGTTGGACTCGATGATCCCAGAGGTCTCTTCCAACCTGGTTGATTCTGTGATTCTGTGACTCAGAGGAAACAATTATGATTGTCTGATATGGTCTCAAACCCCAAGAAAGAGTGCACATCTTTGCATGGAAAGAAACAGTTTAGCCTCTCATTCTCCCAGTGATGGAGAGACTAGGCTATAACTAAGAAGGGAATTCTTATTTTACTTCATAAGCTTTGTTTTCTTTTTCTTTCACAGCTTTTCTTATGGAAGTGAAGAAAATTAAATTAAGGGAGTTTTGGGGAAAAAATTCTAATGCAGGGGCATATTTCTCTGAAATGGTTTTCCAGTGGGTATAATAACAATCCCTAAACTGAAAACATCTGCGATGATTAAAATCCTGTCAGCTGTTGTGAATGAACTTACAGGGCTTGACTTGACTAGCAAGACCCCCAGGAATTGTTGACTCTACACCCCAAAATCTCATTACTCTCAGTGTCTCAATCAAGGAAGGTCAGAGAATAATGGTCAGACAGGTGGAAGGTGGAGAATGGGTTTCATGTATGGAGTCACTGAGAAATATGGGAAACTTCATCCTGAAAAGTGGCAGCTAAGGGGAACTAGCATAGAGGTCTATAAAGCTGTGAGTGGCATGGAAAGGGTGAGTGGGGAAAGACTTCTACCTTATCTTCTAATACAAGAAGTAAGGGTATCAAAGGAGGCTGTCAGAGGGAGGGTTTTGAAGAAACAAGAACCAGTTCATCTTTGCACAACGTGCAGTTAAGATGCCATGGGATGCTGTTGGTGCTACAAGTTGATGTAAGCTCAAGGGGAGATGGGGCTCCCTAAAGTACTGGAAAAAAAATATCACTATTAAACACAAATATCCAGCTCAAGAATTCCAGGCGCTGACATTTCTAAGTTTCTTACAGAGTTTCACATGTTGAGGAAAGTCTACATAGGGGCTTGCCTAATCTTATAGCTCTTCCCTTGGTTTTTGATTTCCAGTCGTTGTTAGCGACAATGGCCAGATGAACTGGAATGACTATTCATGTGGCTATCAAGAGGTGCTTCAAAGTGCATAAAATAAGCTTATGGAAAGACACTGTTTGCCTCAGAGACAAATTAGGTTCATGTGGGAAAGATCTTTGCTTCATACTTTAGAGATTTGGTGCAACCTTGAAACACAGCTTCAGCTTTTGAAAATTGATAATTTCAATTATTTCAAAATCAGACAGCAGTGAGAAATATTTACCTGAAAAGTTTTAGCAATGTGTCCTCTTTCATTTTCTGGTTCCTATGGCTTCTTTCCATTTAATCAAACTATTATAGTGAACAATTTTATTATGAAATTAGCATTAATAGCAGAAAATATTTACAGATCAGTGTGTACTCAATTGTTAACAAAAATGGTAAAAAAAGACTTTATTCTCTTGTTTGTGGAAACAAAGGCAATACTATATTGGCATCCTGCTGATATTCAAAAGACAGGATGAAACAAAAATCATTCCTAAAATTAAACTTGTAAATCCATGTTTAGAAGCCTATGTGTATACCATAAAAGTTGTCAGCACTGCAGAAGTTCCCTGTGGAGTTGGCAGTAGCATTCTGGAAAATGTTATGGTACAGGTTTGAGTGAGTTCCTTCTTTTCTGAGCAAACTGTACCATTTCCACTGTTAGTTTAGTGGATGGCTCTTGCACAACAGATTCCCTGAAGCTTATACCTGGCTTTGAAATAGCTAGATAATTTTTTTAGGAGCAGTATTTTAAGGAAAACTCATCAACACTTGTACTCCAGTCATGCCATTTTCTTTTAGTGTTTTTTTTATATTATTATTTATTTACTTATTTATTAATTTTTAATGTCAGATTCAGCTTTAATCGATTTTTGTAAAATGCTAAAAAAGAATTCTGTTTTTTTCCATCTTCCTCTAGATGCTTCTGTTACTTACGGCTATTGTGAGAAACATCTAAGATGTGAAACATTTCTTTTTTCTGGGATTTAGATTATAAGAAGAAAAAAGATTAAACTCCAGATCTATATGCCTTTGTTAGTCACCTTAGCCTCCCTTTGCTGACAGTTTAGGAACAGACAGGCTACAGTACAGTTCACCTCATCCTTTCGGGACATTGAAAACAGATCAAATTAATCATTCTTTTCAAATGCCCATTTCTTCCCAATGACTTTATTAGACATCAGAAGTCACTACAGCATGCTGAAACTGTGTGTTCAATCCCTTGTCACCTTGATCAGAATGAAACAATTTCACTTTGAAAATCTAATATCTAATTTAGTCTCTGTATTTTTTTACATGGCATTGCCACTGGAAGAATGAGCATAAAACATTGAGCATAAAAAATCCCAAATTGCATTGGAATTATTATGCTTCAGTATTTTACCCCATTTCAACAGTACAATAATGTCATTTTTTCCTTACACACATGAGTAGTTCAGAATTGGAAAGGGACACAGAAGAAGGCAGTTGCAGTACAGAAGCTCTCTAAGAGCAGGTCCAAGTTAGAAGTAATATAAATAAGGTCTCCAATTTTCTATTCAGCTGAAAAGCAATTCCTTTGCCAGAAACTATTCTTTAACACCTGCCATCTGTTGGTTTTAATTTTTATTGATTTTGAATGAAAATCACACTGGCTGCAAAGGTTTGATGCTCGAATTAGCAATACATAACAGACCAGACTTCTAACTTGTTCTTTAAAAGTGACTTTTTTTTCAGTCACTGGATGCAAATATTTTAATGGACTTATTAATACAAAGTCAAACATTTCTAAGTAACATTTTCATGAGTCAGAGGTGTTGAGTTCATGAACGCGATTTTTACTCTAGCCAGAGCAGTAAGTGACCTGCACTTCTGAAAGTCAATTCTCAAGTCTGGATTTAATTTAGCCTTTGTAAAATAAATAGATGAATTGTGTTGCATTTCATAAGCATTAAAACAAACAAATAAACAGATGTTGTTTTGAATAAAAAATAAATAAAACATAGACTCTAAAGGAAACATTTCAGTGGGAATCCCAACTTTTTATTTTTTTTCTGTCAAGAACTCAAAAAAGCTGTTTACTTCTAAATGGAAGTGAGGCAGCAAAGGTCTCCTGAAAAACTAAAGAAACAATCTCAAACTGGCATTTCTACTGAACAGTTAACAACACTAAAAAAGAGGAAATAAAACTGCATGATACCAATTCCATTTCCTTCAACACTCTCACTCCTCTGCTGACCACACAGGACTCCATGTCAGCTGTAAAAGCCATAACACTCACAGCACAAGCCAGAAGCATGGCATACAATGTCCCAAAATGCCTGTTAAAATTGGGCAAGAGGGAGCTCCAGCCTTGTCTTATGCTCTGGACTTTGCCATCTGAAAATCAGCATGTTGAGCAAGTCATTTTGTTTCTTTGTGTTCTACTGATAAAATATTTTGTGGTTTGCAGGGGAGGTCTAATTTTTAGGTCTAATTAATGTTTTTAGAAGATATTTCAAAGATATTTCCTTGCAAATGTTGCAATATGAATTCTTAGTATTATTGCCGCTGATAACATATCCCTTTAATAGCTGCTTTTTGTTTTACCTATTCCACACATCCTGTTTTGTTTTGTTTTGTTTTGTTTTTTCACAGAATCAACCAGGTTGGAAGAGACCTCTGGGGTCATCGAGTCCAACCATTGCCCTGACACCACCCTGTCAACTAGACCATGGCACTAAGTGCCATGTCCAGTCTTTTCTTAAACACATCCAGAGATGGTGACTCCACCACCTCCCTGGGCAGCCCATTCCAATGTCTAATGACCCTTTCTGAAAAGAAATTCTTCCTAATGTCCAACCTGAACCTCCCCTGGCGAAGCTTGAGGCTATGTCCTCTTGTCCTATCTCTAGTTGCCCGGGAGAAGAGGCCGACTCCCACTTCACTACAACCTCCCTTCAGGTAGTTGTAGACTGCAATAAGATCACCTCTGAGCCTCCTCTTCTCCAGGCTAAACAACCCCAGCTCCCTCAGCCGTTCCTCGTAGGTCAGACCCTCCGGACCCTTCACCAGCTTGGTTGCCCTCCTCTGGACTCGCTCCAACACCTCAACATCTTTCTTGAAGTGCAGGGCCCAGAACTGGACACAGTACTCAAGGTGCGGCCTTACCAGTGCCGAGTACAGAGGGACGATCACTTCCCTAGACTGGCTGGCTACACTATTCCTTATAGAGGCCAGGATGCCATTGGCCTTCTTGGCCACCTGGGCACACTGCTGGCTCATGTTTAGCTGGCTGTCGATCAGCACCCCCAGGTCTCTTTCCGCCGGGCCGCTTTCTAACCACTCTTCCCCCAGCCTGTAGCGCTGCATGGGGTTGTTGTAGCGCTGCATGGGGTTGTTTAATTAAGCCTGTTTTTCAACATCCTGTGTACTTGCAACCCCTAAGAGCAGCTCTGATCTTTTTTTTTTAATTTCTTTTTAATAATAGAGGCTGCTTGAAGGGATTATCCTAGGCATGGAAAGAGTTTTCAAGATCCTGAGCCAGGTGTTTCTGAGACAATATTACCAAAATCCTTAAACTGAGAACTAGGTTCTCACTGAGATTAATATCTGACCTAAAATTCTGATCATTTTATGTTTAATGATTTTCTGTCCATCCTTTTCCTTGACCATCACAATCACAGTATTTGGGTATGTCACACTCAGGTACAGATATTTTTTTTCTTCACAGCATCTCTGAGATAAGAATGAACGATTATTGCTATTCCACAACTGAACAAAATATGGTGGATCAAATGACTTGCCTGTAGTCATACAGGTCATATTGAAAAAAGGACACAAAAAGTCAAATCTATTGTTATCCATTGTAACTCAGCCTACCTAGGAGCCAGACAAATAAGAAATGAAAATTTACATTAATAGCTCTTTAGAAATTTTTTTGATAGATAATACCCCCAAAACACTTTTGATATCAAGGTGTAAAAATAATGGTCCTACACCAAGATGCTGGTTGGATGCTTTGCACTGATATTGCTTGGTGAGAGGCACAATCCCATGGAGACTGGGGACTATGTTCTGTACAAAATACATCTTTCATCACTAAACCAGAACTGTTTATATCAGTGCAATGTGGTGTGTCTACAGCAGGGATCTCTCAAAACTAATGGGTGACATAATCACAATGATACATGTTTCCTCAGTCTGGGTAACACAGGCAACTAGAATAGAATAGAATAGGCTATTCATCTAGTCCAACTTTAAAGAATCATCCCTACATTTTGGGAAAATTTTCAAAATGAGTAGTGAGCTGTGTATCTGTGTTCACATGTATCAGATTTATATTTGCAGACAGTTGATACATTTTGAGACAGTTGTTTCTAGACACAAACCTAATTTCCTTGGATGACGTTGGATATTTGTACAGATGCATTAGACACGAGTGTTTTCCCAGGTTGGAATTCCACCTACCTAATTTGAGCTACTTAAAAATCAAGTATCTGGTCTAAATTAACTCATAAGGCTCCTTCTCTAGTCCCTCCTTCAGAGCAACTCATGCCATGTGAGGTTCTGTCTGAGATACACAGGATGAACTGATCTGTCAAGGTCTTTTCCACAGTGGGAAATTATATTCACCAAACTATTTGTTAAGTAATTTTTAAATGCATAAAACTTAAAGACGATTTCCACTCTGCAGTGGCACTCTAAAGGCTGTCTTTGAAAATGTAGGCCTAAAAGTCAGCTTGGAACTTGCAATCAACCTACTTGGTAAAAATAACTCATTCTGATAAATGTAGAGTTTTCAACAAGACCTGCTATGAGGCTCTTTCTCCTTAGGAAGCAGCATTCACAGGAAAGCACATAGGTAACATTTTCATAAAGCATATTTAAAAGGTCCAGTCAAGAATTTTGACCAAAATTAATTCCAAGGCTAAGGAGCAGCAAAACCGTTTAGGCAAATCTGCTTGAGCATTTGCATTTAGTCATGAGAGGGATTTAAGAGGATGTAACTTCAGGCTCAACTTCTCTGTACCGAGGTAAATATAAAAAGGTAAAAGGCTTTGCAGGGAGGGGGAGGAGAAGGGAAACAGGGAGCTCATTTGTTTGCTTATTTGGTTTTTAAGCCAGTTTTATTTTAACTGAAAACTGTTTGATCACTTCGCATACTCCAGAGATCCTCTTTGAATATTTAGTCCTAAAAGTTTACTCGGAAGCGGAAATCAATTTACAGGGTGGAGGGCATACAAAAATAACCCCTCTCTGATACATACAGTCTTTTAAATAACATCCTCTATGAGGCACTAAAGCTTTAATATCAACAATATCCCTGAAGTGAGGGGAGTGAAAAAACAAAACATGAAGTGCAGAAACTGCTATCAAGTCCATTCACAGTGGCAGAATGACTCTAATAGCAGAGATGTTTATGAGTCATAAATTACCATTTATAAATGCAGTGTTTAGCATTCATTTCAATGGACAACATATGGTAGCAACATTTCTAAATAGCTTGAACTGATAAATAGGCCAGTGAAGTGGCTCAATTTGTTAAAATGATAACACATTAACTACTGCATGTGGTGGTGGCATGTTTGCATCCCTAACACTGTCTGTCTGCTTGGGCCTATGGAAATAGACACTTACCTTGAATTTATGAACTGGCACAGTCTATTTTTCACAATGATTTATGAGGAATCACCATTTGCAGACTGGGTGATCCATCTATGACTCTGTTAACCTCAGTCCTACCACGTTATATAGCATGACCACATCCCACATGTTTTAGCCCCGGTACCTTGTCTTGAGAGACTGTCTGATTTCTTAGAGATGTTTGAATCTTATATTTTGTCCTTTTAAAGGAGTTATATAATGATTTGAACCTGATCATTATTGCAGTGAGACTGATTAGCACAAACAGTTCAGCCAAAGACTTACCTGAGGTCATCTCTGCTCCTGTCACAACTGTGGTATTGTATGCACACCATTTACAGCTGCTCCTTCTTTCACCATATGTAATGATAAAACTAATTTTCAGTTAAAGAAAATAAAAATAAAAATCAGTGCTAAGTCTGAAGAAAATAGAATTGCGTTAGCAACTGCACATTATAGCAATACAAACTTTGACTAATCTTTATGGAAACTTTGGATTGGTTTGCTCCTACTCTATCTGTATCTAACTAGCTTTCTTTGGTCCTGTCATTGATTTTTGAAAACAGTCTTGACACTTGTATACAGCCAAAGCACCGTCTCAGGCCTCCAAAATATAGTGAAGATTGATGGGCACAAAGGCTCTAGCACAGATGAATAAAAATTACCTTGGAAACTCAACATAGTAATTTCTTTTTCCTCTTTTTCCTTTTATTCTTCCTTTTCCTTTTTCTTCTTCTTTTACTCTTTCTTCCTATCTATCTTGCTCTTTCACCACAGTCCACAATCACCTTCACTGTATGGCTAGTTATTTTAAAGGAAGAGGATGGTCTTTCATAGCTTCCCTTTCTCATTTGGCCTAAACCAGGCCAATTTTCCTTTCAGTGATTTTTACTTTCAGCTAAGTCTCCTCTAAGTAACTGCACTTTCTGAAACTAACTGCATGTTTTGCAGACAGTATCTGCTTCCAGGACTGATAACGCTCAAAGTTTGTAGTTATCACTGAGGCACCGGTAGGGATGTTATGCAGAAAGGCTCTTGCTGTACTTAGTCTTAGAGAAACCAAGGTCACTGCTCAATTCCTCACTGCTTACAAGTGAAGAGCCGAAGGGGGGTTGCAGCTGCAGCGGGGAGCAGACAGGGCAGGTGACCCAAAATTGACCAACGAAGGTATTCCATCCCATACACGTCATTCTCAGTATAAAGCGGGGGGATCACGAGGGTCTCGCTCTCTTTCTGCTATGGCCGGTGTCCAAGGAGGACTCCGACTGTTTTCCTGCTGCCCCCGATCCCGATCCGTGCATTCCTGAATACAGCTCTCGACCATCGCTAGGCCCAGGCTGGGCCTTCCCGGAGCCTGCCCTGCAGTGCCGGTGGTGACGTGGCTGACTTCAGGGGAGCTTGATCTTGGTTTTGTATATATATTTGTATATATTTGATTATTTCTATTATTATTATTATACTCTTTTTCATTATTATAGTTTATTAAAACTGTTTTAACTTTCCAACCCGGAAGTCTCTCTCCCTTTTCCCTTTCCCTTTCCCTTTGGGGGGAGGGGGGGGGATAACAGAGAGCATCTGCCACAGGTTTAATAGCCGGCCCAGCTTTAAACCGTGACAGATTTATTGGCGCCCAACGTGGGGCTCGAGAGAAGCTCCGACAGGTTGCTCTGATAAGTCGAATCCCAGCTCCAGTGGGAGGAGACCCGGAGAGCTCAGCCAAGAGAGTATCAGATTTCTTCCTTTGAGATTTACGAGGGGTTGGAAATTAAAACAAATAGCTAAGATGATAATGTCATTTGTGAACCTTGTGTTACCTCTTTTCTTTATAAAGCTTGTTTCAGAGTTAAGTGTAATAATACCTTACTTGCCGTATGTGCTGTGTGTTAGTGCTTACATGTGGTTTAACAGGGCGTGCTGGTCGAAATGTGTCGTTTTGGTATGGGTTTTGATACTGATTTATGTCGTGATAAACTGGGCAGTTATTATTCCGATATCTTATCTCTATGATACAATGATGGGCAGCTTTAATCGCGAATTGGTAGCTGCGCACACCGGGCGTCTTTTAACTGATTTTGATAGTATCTGCTCCTTTTTTGCCAAGCTGATCCCTGCAAAATTCGAACAGGGCGTGCTTTTATTTGTGTGTGTCCTGAATGTGTTTCTGGTGTGGTATGTGATTAGATGTCAGTGCAGCAACAGCGGTAGGTATTATGCTGCCCCTGTAACCAGGAGAAAACACCGAAAGAAATCAGCTCGTAAAGTGAAGGATGATGACTCAGAGCCTTCTAAGGCAGAGCCATCACATGACCCAGGTGAGGGCCCTTCTCAGTCAGAGTCAGGGCCTGGCACAGATGGGGGTTTCCTTGATTGTCTTTTTAAAGCAGACCCATCACACAAGAAAGATCCTTCTAAAGCAGAACAATCACAAGAGGATTCGGACTCGGAAGTAGAGATAACCTACCACTCCTTATCCCTGAAAGAACTGCGAAGTATAAGGAAAGACTTTAGTCGTTATGACCGTGAGCCAATTATTACCTGGTTGCTCCGATGCTGGGATAATGGGGCAGATAGCATAGAACTGGATGGTAGAGAAGCCAGACAGTTGGGATCCCTGTCCAGAGACGGTGGTATTGATAAGATGCTTCCAAGAAGGTCAAACACTATCAGTCTCTGGAGGCGACTCTTGTCAGCTGTAAAGAGCAGGTATCCCTATAAAGATGATGTTATGAGCCACCTAAGCAAATGGACCACTATAGAAAAAGGTATTAACTACCTTTGAGAACTAGCTGTGCAAGAGATCATTTATAGACACCCACGGGACATTGTAGATCCTGTAAATCCTGATGAAGTGGAATGCAACCGATCCATGTTCCGGAAGGTTGTGAAGAGTGCTCCACCGACATATACCCATACATTGTCAACATTAGTATGGGGAGAAGATGCTATGGCATGACCTAGTGTGGGCGAAATGGCTAACTGTATGTGACAGTATGAAGATAGTATTTCTTCCCCACTGCAGGCCCGTGTCTCGGCTGTGGGAAAAGTGACTAAGGAAGACAAGGACTCATTTAAACAACTGTCAGACAAACTGTCCAGGATCGAGAATCAACTTAAATCTCTACCTACACAGGCCCGCGTTGCAGCCTTTAGGAGGAAACGCCCTCCTACTGGACCAGCTCAAAGGAAACGGAACACGTCACGAGGTATCCTGTGGTTTGCCCTGCGTGATTATGGGGAGGACATGAACAGATGGCATGGACAACCTACCAGTACCCTACAGGCACGAGTACGTGAGTTGAAAGCTAAAAGAAATACCAGAGAGAATTTTCCTAGGAGGATGGCTGCTCCATTTACCAGTGAGCAGGACTCCAGTCACGGTAGATGGGCCTCAGGTCCCTATTTCCCAAATATGAATAGGGGAAATGAAGGTCCAATCCCCGTGAGTTGCATGAATCCAATCTTTAAATAGAGGGGCCCTGCCTCCAGCCAGGAGGAGGAGAGGGATAACCGAATTTATTGGACTGTGTGGATTCGATGGCCTGGCACATTAGAACCACAAAAGTATCGAGCCCTGGTAGACACTGGTGCACAGTGCACCCTCATGCCATCGAATCATAAAGGGACAGAATCTATCAGTATTTCGGGAGTAACAGGGGAATCTCAAGAGTTATCTGTATTGGAGGCCGAAGTGAGCCTAACTGAAAATGAATGGAAAAAGCACCCCATTGTGACTGGTCCAGATGCTCCATGCATCCTTGGCATAGACTACCTTAAGAGAGGGTATTTTAAGGACCCAAAAGGATATAGATGGGCCTTTGGTATAGCAGCTGTAGAGACTGAGGACATTCAACAGCTGTCTACCTTGCCTGGCCTCTCAGAGGATCCTTCTGTTGTGGGGTTGCTGAAAGTTGAAGAACAACAGGTGCCAATTGCTACTGCCACGGTGCACCGACGACAATATCGCACCAATCGAGACTCCCTGATCCCCATTCATAAACTGATTAGACAATTAGAAAATCAAGGAGTGATTAGTAAGACTCGCTCACCCTTTAATAGTCCTATATGGCCAGTGCGAAAGTCTAATGGAGAATGGAGATTAACTGTGGACTATCGTGGCCTAAATGAAGTTACGCCACCTCTGAGTGCTGCTGTGCCAGACATGCTAGAACTTCAATACGAACTGGAGTCAAAGGCAGCCAAGTGGTACGCCACTATAGACATTGCTAATGCATTTTTCTCTATTCCCTTGGCACCAAAGTGCAGGCCACAGTTTGCTTTTACCTGGAGAGGTATCCAGTACACCTGGAATCGACTGCCCCAGGGGTGGAAACACAGTCCTACTATTTGCCACGGACTGATCCAGACTGCACTAGAAGAGGGTGGAGCTCCAGAACATTTGCAATACATTGATGACATCATTGTGTGGGGTGATACAGCAGCAGAAGTTTTTGACAAAGGGGAGAAAATAATCCAAATTCTTCTGAAAGCTGGTTTTGCCATAAAAAGAGGCAAAGTCAAGGGGCCTGCCCGGGAGATCCAGTTTTTAGGGATTAAATGGCAAGATGGGCGTCGCCAGATCCCGATAGAGGTGATCAACAAAATAACAGCTATGTCCCCACCAACTAACAAAAAGGAAACACAAGCCTTCTTAGGCGTTGTGGGTTTCTGGAGAACGCATATTCCAGATTACAGCCAGATTGTATGCCCTCTTTATCAAGTGACCAGAAAGAAAAATGATTTTCAGTGGGGCCCTGAACAACAACAGGCTTTTGAACAGATTAAACAAGAGATTGTGCATGCAGTAGCCCTTGGACCAGTCCATATGGGACAAGATGTTAAAAATGTGCTCTACACCTCAGCTGGGGACAATGGTCCTACCTGGAGCCTCTGGCAGAAAGTACCGGGGAGACTCGAGGTCGACCCCTAGGATTTTGGAGTCGAGGATACAAGGGCTCCGAGGCCAATTACACTCCAACTGAAAAAGAGATACTGGCAGCATATGAAGGAGTTAGAGCTGCTTCAGAGGTAATTGGTACTGAAGCACAACTTCTCCTGGCACCTCGATTACCAGTACTAGGCTGGATGTTCAAGGGTAAGGTTCCCACTACCCATCATGCAACTGATGCTACATGGAGTAAATGGATTGCATTAATTACACAGAGGGCTCGAATAGGAAACCCTAATCGCCCAGGAATCTTAGAAGTGATCATGGACTGGCCAGAAGGCAAAGACTTTGGAATGACACCAGAAAAGGAAGTGACACGTGCTGAAGAAGCCCCACCGTATAATGAACTACCAGAGGATGAGAAGCAGTACGTCCTGTTCACCGATGGATCCTGCCGTCTTGTAGGAAAGCATCGGAAGTGGAAAGCTGCAGTATGGAGTCCTATACGACGAGTCACAGAAGCCACAGAAGGACAAGGTGAATCAAGTCAATTCGCAGAGGTAAAAGCCATCCAGCTGGCTTTAGACATTGCTGAACGAGAAAAGTGGCTGAGGCTGTATCTTTATAGTGACTCATGGATGGTGGCAAATGCCTTGTGGGGGTGGTTAAAGCAGTGGAAGCGAAGCAACTGGCAGCGTAAAGGTAAACCTATTTGGGCTGCTGAATTGTGGCAAGATATTGCTACTCGGCTAGAGAAACTAGTCGTGAAGGTACGTCATGTAGATGCTCATGTACCTAAAAGTCGGGCCACTGAGGAGCATCGAAACAACCAACAAGCGGATCAAGCTGCTAAAGTGTTCCAAATAGATTTGGACTGGGAACATAAAGGTGAACTATTTTTAGCTCGGTGGGCTCATGACACTTCAGGTCATCAAGGGAGAGATGCAACATACAGATGGGCTCGTGACCGAGGGGTGGACTTAACCATGGACTCTATTGCACAGGTTATCCATGATTGTGAAACATGCGCCGCAATTAAGCAAGCCAAACGGTTAAAACCTCTGTGGTATGGGGGGCGGTGGTTGAAATATAAATATGGGGAGGCCTGGCAAATTGACTATATCACACTCCCTCAAACCCGCCAGGGTAAACATTATGTGCTTACCATGGTGGAGGCGACCACCGGATGGTTGGAAACATACTCTGTGCCCCATGCCACTGCCCGGAACACTATTCTGGGCCTCGAAAAGCAAATCTTGTGGCGACATGGCATGCCAGAGAGAATTGAGTCGGACAATGGGACTCATTTCAAAAACAGTCTCATAGACAACTGGGCCAAAGAGCATGGCATTGAATGGGTATATCACATTCCCTATCATGCACCAGCATCTGGGAAAATTGAACGGTATAATGGGCTGTTAAAAACTACCCTAAAAGCAATGGGGGGTGTAACCTTTAAAAACTGGGATAAGCATTTGGCACAAGCTACCTGGCTAGTTGACACCAGAGGATCTATCAGTCGAGCTGGCCCTGCTCAGTCAGACCTTCTACATACAGTAGAAGGGGATAAAGTCCCTGTGGTGCATGAAAGGAGTCTGTTGGGAAAAACTGTCTGGGTTCTTCCTGCTACAGGCAAAGGTAAACCCATTCATGGGATTGCTTTTGCTCAAGGGCCTGGATGTACTTGGTGGGTGATGCTGCAGGATGGTGGAGTCCGATGTGTCCCTGAAGGTGATCTGATCTTGGGTGAGAATACTTAATTCTGAACTGTATGATGTTAATTGCTGCATAATACTAACAGTGTTCATAAGTGTCTTTCAGGTTGAAGCAGTGGTGATGAGACTGGAGCTAGCTGCAAGTGGCGTCCAGTAACCTCCTCAAGACTGACATCTTTAACCTGCAACCCGTGGGCACGAACTGTGACAAAGCTCATACCATCTCTCCTACCCTGGGAGACTCCTAGCCAGATGGAAACCCATGTCCTGGTTTGGCCCAAACCAGGCCACTTAGTCTTAGAGAAACCAAGGTCACTGCTAAATTCCTCACTGCTTACGAGTGAAGAGCCAAAGGGGGAGGTCGCACCTGCAGGGAGGAGCAGACAGGGCAGGTGACCCAAGATCAACCAACGAGGTATTCCATCCCATACATGTCATTCTCACTTTCCTATTTATCACTAACCCACTGCCTCCTGGAGGTGGGGCTCAGGAGGGAGGGGCCCTCCTGTCTCCCACTGATTGGTACCAGCTTTGCCAATTTTCCAGTTAAAAGCCTGCAGGTGTGATGGCAGGGGGAGCTACTGCATTTTGCCCTCTGCCTGTGCTGGGGGGAGCAACTCTGCCTGAGGAGGATTTCCAAGCTCTTGATCTTGGTTTTGTACATATTTGTATATATTTGGTTATTTCTATTATTATTGTTATTATATTCTTTTTCATTATTATAGTTTATTAAAACTGTTGTAACTTTCCAACCCATAAGTCTCTCTCCCTTTTCCCTTTCCCTTAGCTGGGCGGGAGAGGGTTAACAGAGAGCATCTGCCACCTGGTTAATAGCTGGCCCAGCTTTAAACTGTGACAACCCACAATCCTGAACTAAATGAACTTGATGAACTTTTTTTTTTTTGTATAGAGATGAATCATAAACTAATGTTATCTGTATATATTTTAAAATGAAAAGGTAGTGGTGATCTGGGTATGACGTGAATGGTATGGAATAAGGGGTGGAATGTCCTGGTTTGGCCTAAACCAGACCAATTTTCCTTTCAGCTAAGTCTCTTCTAAGTAACTGCACTTTCTGAAACTAACTGCATGTTTTGCAGACAGTGTCTGCTTCCAGGACTGATAACGCTCGAAGTTTGTAGTTATCACTGAGGCACCGGTAGGGATGTTGTGCAGAAAGGCTCTTGCTGTACTTGTTCTTGAGAGAAACCAAGGTCACTGCTCAATTCCTCACTGCTTACAAGTGAAGAGCCGAAGGGGGGTCGCAGCTGCAGGGGGGAGCGGACAGGGCAGGTGACCCAAAATTGACCAACGAAGGTATTCCATCCCATACACGTCATTCTCAGTATAAAGCGGGGGGATCACGAGGGTCTCGCTCTCTTTCTGCTATGGCCGGTGTCCAAGGAGGACTCCGTCTGTTTTCCTGCTGCCCCCGATCCGTGCATCCCTGAATCCAGCTCTCGACCGTCGCTAGGCCCAGGCTGGGCCTTCCCGGAGCCTGCCCTGCAGTGCCGGTGGTGATGTGGCTGACTTCAGGGGAGCTTGATCTTGGTTTTGTATATATATTTGTATATATTTGATTATTTCTATTATTATTATTATACTCTTTTTTATTATTATAGGTTTATTAAAACTGTTGTAACTTTCCAACCCAGAAGTCTCTCTCCCTTTTCCCTTTCCCTCTGGGGGGAGGGGGGGGATAACAGAGAGCATCTGCCACAGGTTTAATAGCCGGCCCAGCTTTAAACCGTGACACTTCCTATCTATCTTGTTCTTTCACCACAGTCCACAATCACCTTCACTGTATGGCTAGTTATTTTAAAGGAAGAGGATGGTCTTTCATAGCTTCCTTTTCTCATTGCTGGTCATGGAACTACTACTGTGACAGCCTAATAATATATGTGGGGCAGTTTGTGAAGTAAGAAACATAGCAGAACATGTTTCTGCATCCTGATAACACTATAAAGAACTTCTTGAGTGTGTTGTATGGGGGATTTAAAAAAGGTGCCTGAGTTTCTTTTGGAAACACTGTCACCTAGAACTGATGGATGGGATTCCTGTCATCTAGCAGAAACATCCACAGTGGAGACCTCTGTCTCCAAGCTTGCTAGGGAAAGATTCATCTTATTCTAATTGGATTAATAAACCAGGTCAGGTCAATTTCTCTTCATCAGCTGTAAAGGGAGTCTAAAATTTAGGTCAGGTACCAACTAAACACTTATTCATTCTTTTTTTAAATAAGATTTTTATACTGATATATCTTCTGTTTTGGGATGAGGATGCTTTAATGACAATGGCATCTGTAACAATAATAATAAGAATGATGATGATGATGGTGATAATGATGATAATGATGAAGAGAAAGAAGCAGCAGTACCTAAAAATCATAGGTAAAAATCATAGGTAGACTTGATCCCCTTATATTAGGTATCATGGAAACTTTGGGGGTTAATCAAATATGATAAGCTAAATCAGATATGCGAAAACACACACATACTAAAATGTGAGTTTATTCTTCATATTCAAGGATGGGAACAGAAGTGGAGTACATCCTTGCAATCACTTGATAAACCATCTGGTTCCATTTAGATTTCTAATGGTGAAACTCTTGGTATCTAATTTCAAGATGAGTCGATCAAAAGACCTCTGCCCATCTCTACAGAGCATCCTTCAAGAAGAGCTGCTCTGGTAAACTTGTCTTTTCAACTTTTTCCCAGGAGCTGAAAGGCTAGGGTTTATTGGGTGTTTACAGTTTCAAAGCCTAGGAATATGTAAGGATTGGATGAGCTATTGATTTTGAAGCTGTAACCATTTGAGAAGCAATACTGTGCAATAGTTTAAGGAAATAGTTTAGATGATAGATAGCTTTTCAATCTCAACTGCTAGAGAGAATATAATGAGCAGAATTCAACCATTCACACTGGAATTAGTAAAGGAAGCAAAGATGATATCTATTTCGCACTGCAAGTATCTGCAGGCTGCTTTTTGTGTTTTCTCTTACATTTAAAATAGTTTATGTGGAAATCCTAAACTTTCATGAGTGGTTACTGCTAAGACAAGTGAATCAGCCAATATTTGAGGAGGAAAATTTCCAAGTGAGGAAGATGAATCTGTGTCTGACTATGTCCTATTTCAAACATGATCTGAAAAACACCATTCTATGCCAAGGTGTTCCAAAGGAAATACTGTATTTAAATACAAGCTTCTCAAGAGGCCAGATACCCTTACTGGTTTGATTCCCAGAGAAGCTGAGCAGCACTACCTTTAAACAAAGCCTCTAAGAGTAATAGCTGGTCAGGATCTAAAAAAATCAGGCACTGAACCACCGATCTAAAACCTGTCAGAATGAAGGATTTGAAAGTGTACTTTTTATTTAAGGAATGTCAATGTCCCTTTGTATTATAGTTATATTTTTCCTTTATGGTTGCCAAACAGTCAAGATAGAATTGTCTCTGCTGATCACATATACCTCAAGGTGGTATAGAGCTGAGATCAACCCAAATGTGTGAGGAGTAAATGGCTATGGAAAAGGGACTTTTCTCTTTTATACTTCATAGATTACCCTATAGAGTCCTTTCACATTGGCTTAACAGCTTTACCACTATACAGCTCATTAGTTCTTGCTATTTCTTAACTGAACAGCCGGATAAAACATGTTTAATTTATGCCCAGCTTAGGACTGAAATATATTCTCCATGGAACTTTAAAAAGGAAAAAAATAATATAAAAAATGTTCCCTGCAGCATAAGCGTCACTAACAAATAATGAACTTCTTTATCATTCTTATTTTATGTCTGATACTTCAGGCATTTCAGAGCCCTTTTCAGACTATTATCTACTGCCCTTCAAACCCTTCATGTTGTTATCCTCTCTTTTATATCAGTAATAGGTTTTAAGTCTCATAGTAATGAATGCAAATATATTACTGTTTTAGGGCAATAAAATTGTTCTTTAGCAGATAACTACACTCTTTGCAACAGTGAAATGCATTTTAAATTAGCAGTTGGAGAAAACTAGGACATTGGAACACAGAGACAATATAAGACTGCAGAAATCTATTGGCTGTTACCTAATGGAAAAGTTAGTTCATTAATGCTCAAGTCAGTTTTTGATTACTAAGGGCTGCAATGAGAAGTTTGACTCCTGTCTAATGTCTTGTTCTCAGCTGAAAAGTTTTTCTAGAATCCTTGTCTAGAGTTATTGACAAGTTTTAAAGAAAGAACACAAAATTTGTTTTCCTTTTTTTTTTCTCCTTTTTTTTTTTTCAGTGGCATTGAGAATGCCATTTGTCTAGACATTCAGAAAGTAGTATTTCTTTCTGTTTCCCAGGAATCCCTATCTGTAGTAACGTCTCAGCCCCAGTTCTAGGAAGCATCTGAGAACGTGCTTATCTCTAAGCAAATATATAGATAAGCCTGATAAAGCCAAAGGAACTATCTATCCAGCTCCTTAGAGACAAATAGTCCATTCATTAGGATAACAGTGTCAGAGTCATAATGCTGGATTCAGTCTTGCTGTATGCTGGGGAACTTATGGGTGACCAATGCAAAGATATTTAAATCTACACTGCTTAACGGAGCACAGTGCTCTCCAAGCTAGCATTATTCTGAGCTGGTGTGCCCATGAGAAAAAAAAATGCCACGCTATACAGGAGCTCTATTTCAGGGCTGGAAGCAACATTGTGGCATTAGGATGGTGCTGTGCCCATGCTAATAAGCCCTGCTCACAAGTAGGCTCAGTTGGCAGCGATTCAGATCTCTCTGTACTGTGCTTCATTGCACCATGCAGATCTATAGCCCCAGATCCTCAAAAGAACTTAACTCCATGGGAATTAGAAACCTGCTCTAAATGTGTTTAAGCTCCCTCCTGTAAATTAGAGATAATAAATAGCACTTTTATCTTGATGATGGCAAGAATAAATACATTAAAACTCGGGAACTACTAAGTTACTATTACACTGAGGATTTTTTAGTTCTGTTTCTGTGACGGATGGATGAAGTTAAGCATATGTTTTAATTCTTTCCTTGACCATAGTCAGTGCTATTGGAAACTCTCCTCATAACTGATCTGTCAGTGGACTATTTGTTTCCCAAACTGTAATGTTCTATAATTTTGTTAGTGGGAAGATGCATATGAAGCAGCTTTTGCTTCATTTCCTTTTGAAGACACTATGCTGATGGATGGTTTAATTCAAAAGCCAGTTTGTTCTTAAGGAAGAACTCCATATTCAAACCCCAAATCCTGTCACTTATGCCTGTTTAATATCTCCTAAATGTGTCTTTGTTTTTCCCTCTACCTCTATTGCTAGAAATAAAACTGGCTTAGTCATTGCTTCCATTGATTACTATTCTGCTTCCCTTGTTGGTCTTTCAGTTCTTCCCTTCATACTACAAAAGCAATCATTCATCTTCCCCTGTGTTCAGACTGAACTCTGTGTAACAACACATCTGTTCTGTGTATATTTTCATTTGAAATGTTGCTTTCAGTGAAAAATGTGTTTTTCATTAAGACAGACTATTTTATTCCTTTCTATAGGAATAAAATATTTTATTTAAATATTATTTTTATTGAAAACTCAATTTGGCTTCTGTTTTTCTCACAAACTTAACAAATAATGGGGGAGGAGAGAAGATACACCTTGGCTGACCAACCCACTCAGAAAGTGTTTAGTAGTTAAGTTCCTAAGAAAATTAAGCTTTGCAGGTTTGGGTTTTTCAACAACCAATTCATACAAAAATGTCAGCAGAAGTAAAACATTATTCATGCTATTTTTGGCACATTTTTTTTGACACATTTATGGTACAATTAGCGACCAAGATTTTTCAGAACAAAGTACGTGGGGGAGATTTTGGTTCTATCACCTATTCAAAATTCAGTGTTCAATCTTGGGAGTTATTTCTTTGAGCAGTAACATTGTTGGAAAGTATAGAGGAAAATGACCTCCACAGAGTGATTGTTGAGAACTGGGATTTACTGAGGATAAATCAGGATAGGGGTATGTATTTCATATGAATTAGAATTGGTTTGGAATATTTTGGGGGTTTTTTCCTTGTAAATTTTATCTGTGGATTTCACATTTCCCACAAAAGCTTGACTGAGATGGGGTGTCATGGCAGAGAGAATTTCAGGAACCAGATGAATTTCTCTGGAAATGGAGGTAGGATTTGCTCTTAGACAATTCAGTGATGCTCTGGCTTTGCTGAGAGTTCAACTTGCCCACTTTCAGCACTAAATGATGTACAGGTAAGATGGGAAAGTCATTAGCCCATTAACTACAGAATTAGGAAAACAAGGCTATGATCACTTCCAGCATGTTTTACAAGTCTTTAGTCCAGCTAGTAAGTCTGTGGACTCTTGAAATCAGATACGACTATTGCTCAGTCATGACACAATCTCAGTAATTTTATTCCAGACCTGAAGGGTCTACTTTAAGTTTTCTTGGGTTCCACGTAGAAAGTAATATGCTGTTTGTGACTAACTAACTGAATTACCTATGGTATTTCTTCATATGCAGTGAGATGGTCTTAAAAATGGGCCATTCAGCCTATTCAGACAGGTACTCCAATTAATAGGGTCTGGCATAATATAGACAACAGAGAAAACATTAATGCCTCCAGACATAAACTGGTTGCCACAAACCCAGTTCTATCATCTCTCTACAGATTCAAAAAGCAAGTGTGACTAGCACAGACATTTTGTGGAAATGCATAGAGCATCACTGCTGCTTTAGAAACATGGAAAGAAGACGTCCACAAGAAGCTCTGCATGGAGCCACCTCATGCACAGTCAATGTTATGCTTGAGCACAAAGATCATGTTAAACCTACGTTACTATGCCTTACCTCTGTACCAAACTCCCCAGAACTACTTAATTAAAGAGAAACATGCAGAGATACCCTAGTTCTGCATGGGACCAGCTTGTGTCCTCCATGCTAATTAACTCGGGCTCTAAGCACCATGAGAAGGTGGCTATCTGGTCTTGAAATAGCCTTGGAAACAATATGCTTTCATGTAGTGCTGTGCCAGAGCCAAAGCTGTGCTGGACCCAGCTGGCTGTCACCATTTCTGTCAGACTTGAGCTGGCTGTGAGAGTGGGATTCATCTCACTTAATGTTAGATGTCTGCACTAGACATCAACGTCTCGATTAGTCACCCTTGTCTCCCTTTATAGTCGATGAAAAGAAACAAACATGATTCACCTCATCCTAAAACAGACGTCTCAAATGTGGATGAATCATACCTCTGCAGTGTCTGTTTTGCTCAGGCAGTGAGAGGAAATGATGGAAACACAGGGCTGGTGTCAGGAAAGAGATTAGAGCTTGAAAGTTACCGAGTGGCAGTACCTCATGGGAAGGGTCCCCATGGGACATACAGGCAAACAGAGACAGAAAACCATATAAACTACTTATTTATGGTCATGTGGCAACTGATTTGGAAACCCAGAAGCCAGAGAATTACCCCCCAGTCAGGAATACTGATGGACACTTTGGTCTTGGTTTCAGCATTAATGGTAAAACCACCGTGTTTAATCAATGAATTGTATGCATTTGCCTCCTCCCAAGGCAAGTCACTAAGTGTGTTGCATCTTTTGAGTATCACAACATTAATTAAGCTAAATGAGATACAGAGAACTTTGTAGGATTTAGTGATCAACATTTGCCCCATTTCTTGTTCATTTTTTTTCCCTTTCTGGTGATTTATCAAAAACAGTGAAGCCTACTGGTAGCAGTGTTCCATGGCTCCTATAATCTAAGCAAGTTATTTCATCTCTCCTTTCACTGATTTTACAACCCCAAAAACTATTGAGATAACAATTATCCTTTCCTTTTTGTACAGTAATTTTCCCATGCAAACAAGTTTTAGAAGAAAAGGGTACTGTATAATACTAAAGTGCAGCTGGACTTTCTCCCCAAATAGTGACAAAGTGCAGGTTTGTCCCATCCAAATGAGAAAACTTATGCAATTAAATTTGGATGTTCACAAACTTCATGTTTTTGGGTAACATTTGCTTCTGACCTATGTAGCATCCGCAAAAATCTTGGGGAATCCTGTGGTCTAAAATAACAAAAATCAATGTGTAATGAAAAAAGCATCTAAATGTGGCACTCTTCTAAAGCTTGAAACGTGAGCGGTTAGTCAAGGATACGCAATGTGGTGCCCTCATTTTCTCAAACTGGAGCTCTTTAAAGTTTGCATTCCCTGCCTTTGCTGTTGACATTCAAATTGACTTTTTGCATTTCATAATGGTAGTTCCTGTCTTGCTTTCCACTTTATCTGCCAAATCCACTGCTGGGTCTTTCTCGGATGCACAAGAGTCAGATAAAGCTGACTGAAAATGCATCACTTATTTCAGTCATTTTGCTGAAGTACACCCCAGTACCAGCAAAGCAAGACAGGAAATTATTAGAATTGGACTTCTGTCATCAATTGCTTTTTCATCTGTTGCTCAATTTTCTGACAAGCCCCAGTTCTTCTTAGCTTTCAGCCATTAAAATAGTAATAATAATAATAAAGCGGTGCACTCAGAGAAAATCAAGGCAACCTCCCAACCCTTTAGACAGGAAAGTACCATGTTATTGTCAGTGAAGGCTATCATCTCCATGTAACCTACAGAAATGCCCCCAGCCCACCACTCCCAAGCTACAGCACTGCCAGGGGCTCTTGCCTGCATGTTCTCCACTGTCCTTGTTTCTGCAGGATTGGCATGAGTTATTTCAGGATCTGCTCTCTAAATTCAGTCCTGTCTGATGGAGAAAGAATCATTGAACAAGAACTTACTTGAAATCCAAGTGATGGGGGAGGAAAAGCTGCACTGTCATTCCCCGAACACCAGTCCTGAAGGAACAGATTTCTACTTTGCAGCTTCTAGCAAATTTTGTTGCTCTGAAGAAGCAACCACTGGCGTTCCAGTGCATCTACCAGTCTGTCCTGTGACATGAGTTCTTTGGGCATGAAACATTCCCCCTTGTGTAGCTGGAAAATGTCTAGCCTGTGTGGCTCTACAATAAATAATAAGTAGGTAGACTTGGGAGCAGAAACCACACATATTCTATTTTTGCAGATGAACCGGGCCAAATTGTCCTGTCAACACCACCAGCCTGTATCCAAATAATCCCATTGACCTCAGCAGAGTGTAACTAAGAGGAGAATTCAGCCTCAGCGTGTATCCTCTATGGCTGTACCACAGTACATAACTATTGCTGTTTGTTATTTCTATTGCAGCAGAACCTACAGGATCAAATAAGGATCGGGATCCCCACTGTGCTAGGTGTAATGCAAACATATAAGCAGTCATGGTGCCTGAACTAAAGCCATGTCTCTTAGGAGAACATTTCTTTGTCTAATAGACTTCTCTATTAAGAACTGTTAATTACTTAATTCAGCCTAATTTTTTTCTCTGCTTAGTTTCTTCTATTTCTCCTTCCTAGCCACCCTAGACCATCCTTAATAATTCTCCTTCCTTCACAGTATCAACAGCTTTCCACACTGTGCAAGCAATTATTATTCCCCCTTTTGCTTCTTGATTGTCTCATCAGACACTTCTCCCCCAGTCACTTTCTGCTTTTCAATCATTTTTCTTGAAAACAGCCATTTCTCTTCATTCTTTCCATTGTAACAATGTCTTTGGATCATTATCATTCCGGCGTGGCAGAGTGACACAACAGTTGTGCCTCCTCCCTGGGCCATGATGGCATGTTTCCTTGAAGGACTCCCCCAAAGCACATTCACACTGTCTGTCGCTCCCTTTGCCTGACTTTTACTACCAGAGAAATGGCTCATTGTCACCCCACAGGTTTCCTTCACTGTTATTGCAACCTAAATAGTGCATCTTCCATTTACTGAATGCCTGTTTCAGATTACCTCTTTGCATACCTCTCTCCAGAGGCATTAGATGATGGTTTTTTTTTCCACTGTTCCAGACTGAATCTCATTTCACTGTTTCCTGCTCATATTTCTGAAGTCTCTAGGTCCCTTTGTGTAACTTCTCCATCTCTGCTGTAATTTGCACACAAATCTCTGCAGGCCATGCCTGGAAGCCTGTCTCCATGGCTTCCAGAGGCAAAGTGTACCCTTTACAGTACAGCTACACCTTCAAAAGATCACAGGCTTATAGAAGAAGTTTTGACTCCTGTAACTTACATATAACTGCAACTGCAATGCTCTGCTCAATGGCTAGCACTGGTCTCCACTCCACTGGTTTACTGCTAGTACTGCCATAACAACATCCTGATTTTTTAGAAATGCAATGCTAAGGTTGCTTATTTCAGCACATACAGTGCTGAAATAGCAGTCACACTAGTCGATGAACAAGTTAACATTCTGTTAAACTAAAGTTCACCATAAAAATTTCTTAAAGATTATGCTCCAAAAGCAACTGCTTTTTGGTCACAAACTTTGTTAGATTAGAGCAGGGCAGGATGGGACTGGTGCTTTTTTCCCTTCTTTCTATACATTTTTAAAAGGTTGAAAATTCATCAAATAACCTTAGAATCATAGAAACCTTTAGGTTGGAAAAGACATTTAAGATCGTCAAGTCCAACTGTTAACCCAGCACTGCCAAGCCTACCACTAAACCATGTCCCTAAGCACCACATCTACTCGAGTTTTAAATACCTCCAGGGATGGTGACTCCACCACTTCCCTGGACAGCCTGTTCCAATGCTTGATAACCTTTTCAGTGAAGAAATTTTTCCTAACATCCAATCTAAACTTCCCCCTGGTGCAACTTGAGGCCATTTTCTCTTTGTCCTATCACTTGTTACTTGAGAGAAGGGACTGACAGACACCTCGCTACAACCTCCTTTCAGGTAGTTGTAGAGAGCAAAAAGGTCTCCCCTGAGCCTCCTTTTCTCCAGACTGAACAACCTCAGTTCCTTCAGCCGCTCCTCATCAGACTTGTGCTTTAGACCCTTCGCCAGCTTCGTTGCCCTTCCTTGGACTCTCTCCAGCACCTCAATGTCTTTCTTGTAGTGAGGGGCCCAAAAGTGAACACAGGATTCAAGGTGCAGCCTCACCAGTGCTGAGTACAGGGGGCGATCACTTCCCTAGTCCTGCTGGCCACTATTTCTAATACAAGCCAGGATGCTGTTGGCCTTCTTGGCCACCTGGGCACACTGCTGGCTCATATTCAGCTGGCCATCGATCAACACTCCCAGGTCCTTTTCCACCAGGCAGCTTTCCAGCCACTCTTCTCAAAGCCTGTAGCATTACATGGGGTTGTTGTGACCCAAGTGCAGGACCCAACACTTAGCCTTGTTGAACCTCATACAGTTGGCCTCAGCCCATCGATCCATCCTGTCCAGGTCCCTCTGTAGAGCAGATCAAGCAGATCAACACTCCCGCCCAACTTGGTGTCATCTGCAAAATTACTGAGGGTGCACTCGATCCTCTGGTCCAGATCATTGATAAAGATATTAAAGAGAACTGGCCCCAACACTGAGCCCTGGGGAACACCACCTGTGACCGGCTGCCAACTGGATTTAACTCCATTCACCACAATTCTTTGGGCCTGGCCATCCAGCCAGTTTTTTAATCCAGCAAAGTGTATGCTCATCCAAGCCATAAGCAGCCAGTTTCTCCAGGAGAATGCTGTGGGAGACTGTGTCAAAGGCTTTACTAAAGTCCAGGTACACAACACCCACAGCCTTTCCCTCATCCAGTAAGCGGGTCATCTTGCCATAGAAGGAGATCAGGTTAGTCAAGCAGGACCTGCCTATCATAAACCCATGCTGACTGGGCCTGATTGCCTGGTTGTCCTGTACATGCTGCGTGATGGCACTCAAGATGATCTGCTCCACAACCTTCCCTGGCACCAAGGTCAGACTGACAGGCCTGTAGTTTCCCTGATCCTGCTTCTGGCCCTTCTTGTAGATGGGCATCACATTTCACAGAATCACAGAATCACAGAATGTTAGGGATTGGAAGGGACCTCGAAAGATCATCTAGTCCAATCCCCCTGCCAGGGCAGGATTGCCTAGACCATATCACACAGGAACGCGTCCAGGCGGGTTTTGAATGTCTCCAGAGAAGGAGACTCCACAACCTCTCTGGGCAGCCTGTTCCAGTGTTTGGTCACCCTCACCGTAAAGAAGTTTTTCCTCATATTTATGTGGAACCTCCTGTGTTCCAGCTTGCACCCATTGCCCCTTGTCCTGTCAAGGGATGTCACTGAGAAGAGCCTGGCTCCATCCTCATGACACTTGCCCTTTACATATTTATAAACATTAATGAGGTCACCCCTCAGTCTCCTCTTCTCTAAGCTAAAGAGACCCAGCTCCCTCAGCCTCTCCTCATAAGGGAGATGTTCCATCCCCTTAATCATCTTCGTGCCTCTGCGCTGGACTCTCTCTAGCAGTTCCCTGTCCTTCTTGAACTGAGGGGTCCAGAACTGGACACAATACTCCAGATGCGGCCTCACCAGGGCAGAGTAGAGGGGGAGGAGAACCTCTCTCGACCTGCTAACCACACCCCTTCTAATACACCCCAGGATGCCATTGGCCTTCTTGGCCACAAGGGCACACTGCTGGCTCATGGTCATCCTGCTGTCCACTAGGACTCCCAGGTCCCTTTCCCCTACGCTGCTCTCCAACAGGTCTGTCCCCAACTTGTACTCATACATGGGGTTGTTCTTGCCCAGATGCAGGACTCTACACTTGCCCTTGTTATATTTCATTAAATTTCTCCCCGCCCAACTCTCCAGCCTGTCCAGGTCTCTCTGAATGGCTGCGCAGCCTTCCGGCACATCAGCCACTCCTCCCAGTTTGGTGTCATCAGCGAACTTGCTGACAGCGCACTCTATTCCCTCATCCAAGTCATTAATGAATATATTGAATAGAACTGGTCCCAGAACCGACCCTTGCGGGACTCCGCTAGACACAGACCTCCAACTGGACTCTGTCCCATTGACCACCACTCTCTGGCTTCTTTCCTTCAGCCAGTTCACAATCCACCTCACTATCCGATCATCCAGACCACACTTCCCCAGTTTAGCTGCGAGGATGCTGTGGGAGACCGTGTCAAACGCTTTACTGAAATCAAGATAGACCACATCCACAGCTTTACCATCATCTATCGGGGTTATGTCCTCATAAAAGGCTATCAGGTTGGTTAAGGATGACTTCCCCTTGGTGAAGCCATGCTGAGTGCCCCTAATTATCCCCCTATCATTGATGTGCCTAGAGACAGCACCAAGGACAAGTTGTTCCATCACCTTTCCGGGGATGGAGGTGAGGCTGACCGGTCTATAGTTACCCGGGTCCTCCTTCTTGCCCTTTTTGAAGACTGGAGTGACATTAGCTTTCCTCCAGTCCTCAGGCACCTCTCCCGTTGCCCACGACTTAGCAAAGATGATGGAGAGTGGCCTACCAATGACTTCCGCCAGCTCCCTCAGCACCTGCGGGTGCATCCCATCAGGGCCCATGGATTTATGGACGTCCAGATTGCTTAATTGGTCCCTGACCCAGCCCTCATCTACCAAGACAGATTCCTCCTCTATCCTGACTTCTTCTGGGGCCTCAGGGGTCCGGGGCTCCTCAGGACAGCCTCCAGCAGTATAGACAGAGGCAAAGAAGGCATTCAGTAACTCCGCCTTCTTTTTATCCTCTGTCTCCAGGACCCCCACCTCATTCATCAGTGGGCCTACATTGCCTCTAGTGTTGGCTTTACCTGCAATGTATTTGAAGAAGCCCTTTCTGTTGTCCTTGACCTCTCTTGCAAGGTTTAATTCCAAGGAGGCCTTAGCTTTCCTAGTTGCCTCCCTACATCCTCTGACAACAGACTTATATTCCTCCCAAGTGGCCAGCCCCTCCTTCCATGATCTGTACACCCTCTTCTTCCACTTGAGTTTGCCCAGCAGTTCCCTGTTTAACCATGCAGGTCTCCTGGTACACGGATTTCCAACTCCTCCTGTTTATTCCCCATGCTGCGTGCATTGGTGTACAGGCATTTCAGGGAGCGAGCTGAGCACACCGATTTCACCCCAGGGGGATGGGAGGCCTCCTGGTCTACCTCAACACTAGAGCGTTGCCCCAGTGGTGCAAGCCCAGCTACTACCCCATCCCCCTTCGAATCTAGTTTAAAGCTCTCCGAATGAGCCCTGCTAATTCCTGTCCCAGAACCCTTTTGCCCCTACGACATAAACCTTTCCCATGTATTACAGTCACGCCTGGTGTCTTATAAAACCAGCCATTATCAAAGAACCCAAAGCCCTGCCTGTAGCACCAGTCTCGTAGCCATGCATTAATAGAGAGAATCCTACCATTCCATCCCATGTCATCACCTGAAAATGGAAGGAGGGAGGAGAAAACAACTTGTGCCCCAGACTCTTTCACCAGCCGTCCTAGGGCCTTGTAGTCTTTCTTCATCCCCCTCAGACTACAGGATGCAGCTTCTTCCCCACCTGTCTGGAAGATCAGCAGCGGGTAGTAGTCTGTGGCCTTCACCAGGTTGGGGAGTTTCCTGGTGATATCCCTGATTCGGGCTCCAGGCAGGCTGCAGACCTCCCTGTGATGGGGGTCAGCTCTGCATATTGGGCCCTCAGATCCCTTTAGGAAGGAGTCTCCAACCACTAAAACTCTTCTCTTCTTCCTTGTGGAGGAGGTAGCTATATGCCTGTCAGGTTTTTCTGACTGTGGTGGGACCTCTGATATAGGTTGCCTCTCCACCACATCCCCATTGGACCGGCTGTATTCCACTAGGGCTTCATATCTATTTCTCAGAGGCACCTGTGGAGGCAAGGTAGGCAAGGAGGGCACTCGCCTTTTGCCACGGCCATAGACTTGCCTCCACTCACTCCTCTCCTCTAGGTTATTGTTTTCCACCTGAGAGGGGCAGAGTACAGGGGTCCCTCGATCCTGGGAGCTCTCCGGCAGGTGCTCCCATTTTTGTTGCAGGGAGGGCAGAGCCTGGCTCCACCAGTCTATCTCCATTTCAGCCTCCCGAATGCTCCTAAGCCTTTCTACTTCAGCTTGAAGCCTTTCAAGCTGGCTTTGCAGCTGTGCCACTCGGCCGAGCAGATCATCTACCTGCTCACAGCGCACACAGCCCCCTGTCACCACAGAGACACTGTAGCATTCCCTGCAGCCTGCGACCTGCACAATTGCCTCCTTCCGTGGGAGCTCTGTCTGGGTTCCCACATCCATATTGGTCTTCTTCCGCCGGGTAGAGACCATTGTTCTTTCACTGAGCTGGGAAATACCTGTTGGTGACACCCCTGGTTCACAGCTCCTTGGCGCCTTCCTCGCCTTGTGCACTGGGAGGGAGTCAGCGCCCTCCCCAACGAGCTGCAAACGGCTGTGGCCTCTCCTGCCCTGGGACACACACAGTCACTGATGACTCCCCCTGTACCCTCTGGGCAGGGACTGGTCCCTGTCCTCCAGGAGGCTTTTTATCACCCGATCAACAGGGGGTGGTGCTACGCCCCCTCCTCTCCTGATTCATTGCCGGGAACTTCTGGGTCTGGGCGGGGGGGGGGGAAGCAGCTCGGGGCTGCTGCTCGGTGGGGCCCAGAGTATGAAAACCTCCCGGTACAGCCCGATCTCGCCCTCGCCCCGCACTCACCTCAGTCGCTGCCGCTGCTGCTGCTGCTGTCGCTGCTGCTGCTGCTGTCAACATTTGCTAATTTCCAGTCAACTGGGACCTCCCCTGTTCACCAGGACTGCTGATAAATGATGGAAAGCAGCTTGGTGAGCACTTCCACCAGTTCCCTCAGTACCCTTGGGTAGATCTATGAGAGACTGGAATGTAAAGCGATTGTCTCAAAGTTTGCTTGTGTGAGTAGGCTTGACTGATAAGACGGCAGAACTGTGGAATCTACAAGCTTGTTGATGCAGCACACCACTCTTCTGCTTATCAGTTGCCGACCATTGTCCGGGCTGAGCAAGCAGCCCACCAAGAACATCCTGTTTACTCCGAGTGATAAGCGAGGCCTAAGATGTGTAAATAGCGCATGAGATGTATGCACATATGCAAAACTACAGTCACACCGTTGTCAAGATGACTAAACCCACTCCCTTACCTACAAGGTATAAAGGAAGACCACCCCCGACACACGGTGCCGGACCACTACCATAAGACTGAACACCGAAGACAAACAGAGGACCTGAGGGACGCCGCTGGATCCTGGGTGGTAACTATCCTATCCTTGCTATACTTTCTGTAATCTCAGCCTATTTTTCCTTCTGTCTCTTGGTTTCTTTTACGTGTCTTTCCTCCTCTTTCACAAAATATCATTATCCACTTATTATTCTCCAAGTAAACATAGCCCACTGTGAATCAATACCGTGCCTCGTTTGTGCTTTATGTTCGTCTCAAGGATCAACTAAAAACCCTTTCATAGGGGAGGGGAATCCTTTGCTACTCCCGAGTGCACCGGGAGGGAAAGGGGGGGGAAATTATTTTTAGGGGGCTCTAACCCATAGGGGTGGGGCTGACCGTGGAGTTTTTAGGGGGCTCTGACCTGTGCCGGCTGGGCAGGGCTGACCAAGGAGGGCTGCGATAGCTGGTGAACCCCCCCTCCGGTGGAACCTTATCGGTTCTTGACAAGATCCCATCCGGCCCCATAGACTTGTGTGTGTCTAAGTGGTGTAGCAGGTTGCTAACCATTTCCCCTTGGATTATGGGGGCTTCATTCTGCTCCCTGTCCCTGTCTTCCAGCTCAGGGGGCTAGGTACCCTGAGAACAACTGATCTTACTTTTAAAGACTGAGGTAAAGGCGGCATTAAGCACCTCAGCCTTTTCCTCAGCCTTTCTCACTATGTTTCCCCCCACATCCAATAAAGGATGGGGATTCTCCTTGGCCCTCCTTTTTTTGCTAATGTATTTATAGAAACATTTTTTATTGTTTTCTACAGCAGTAACCAGATGAAGTTCTAGTTGGGCTATGGCCCTTCTAATTTTCTCTCTGAATAACCTCATGACTTTCTAGTCCTCCTGAGTCACCTGCCCCTTCTTCCAAAGGTCATAAACTCTCTTTTTTTTCCTGAGTTCCAGCCAAAGCTCTCTGTTCAGCCAGGCCAGTCTTCTTCCCTGCCAGCTCATCTTTTGGCACGTGGGGACAGCCTGCTCCTGCGCCTTTAAGATTTCTTTCTTGAAGAGTGTCCAGCCTTCCTGGACCCCTTTGCCCTTCAGGATTGCCTCCCAAGGGACTTTGTCAACCAGGCTCCTAAACAGGCCTAAGTCTACCATCCAGAAATCCAGGATAGCAGTTCTGCTGATTCCCCTCCTCCAAGAATTGAAAATTCTACCATTTCATGATCGCTATACCCAAGACAGCCTCCGACTCACATCACTAACAAGTACTTCTCTGATGCAAACAAGAGGTCTAGCAGGGCACCTTCCCTAGTTGGCTCACTGACCAGCTGTATCAGGAAGTTATCTTATCTTCCACACACTCCAGGAACCTCCAAGACTGTTTCCTCTCTGCTGTATTGTATTTCCAGCAGACATCTGGTAAGTTGAAGTCCCCCACGAGAACAAGGGCTAGCGATCGTGAGACATCTCCCAGCTGCTTATAGAATATTTCATCTGCCTCTTCATCCTGGTTGGGTGGTCTATAGCAGACTCCCATCATGATACCTGCCTTCATCTTGTAGGTCATTAATCATATGTTATTGGACATCTGATCAACTGACTTTTCAAGAGGAAAGCATGAACCAACTTATCTGGAGACAGGTGGTTAGACATCCCAAAGGAAGTCCCTTGAACTACCTTCAGATGAAGAAAGAAGTTTTACCTTTTTACTGCAAGTGGAGTCACTCCTCAAAAGTCCTATTTCTAACATAGGATAAGGTGCAGTCCCTTTCTCATACCTGTTTGAAAATAATAGATCATGAAAGGATCGGGCGCCAGACACCCTCTTTAGACAAGAAAGCTATACCAGCTTTCAGAGATAAGATTGTCTTGACTTGCATCCACAATTTGTCCTATTAAGAAAAAAGTAGATGACAGTATTCCTTTTGATAATATCTGAATTTAAGACAAGGATATGTCACAGTAATGATGTTATTGTGCGGCTAATTTATACCTTTGAAAGAACTGGTCAGCATTGTGTAGCTTTCTTGGTCTTTGGGCAAGATAATATAACTTCTTTTCTCTGGGGTAGATTAATCAATTCTATATGTCATAAGGGTAGTTTGTAATGATCAAAAATGAACATTATTAATAGTGCTTAGTGATAGGATGTCTTCTGTTATCTCCAGACTCTTAGGACATCACTGCAATATTGCGCTGGGAGCAGTTTTGAACATATCACTTCAAGAATGGTCTGGGTATAGTGAATTCAGAGAAGATAAAAAGAAGGGAGGTCAGAAGAGGTCTAGCAAAATGACCTAAGCAGAAAGATTGAATGAATTCAGATTGTTTAGTGTAGAGAAGATAGCCTAGGGGTGCTGCTGATATAGTAGTCTACACATTAGTAGCAGACTGCTGCTGAGGAAGAGGGAACAATCTGTTCTTGATGTTCCTGGCAGGTAGGAAAAGAGATAATTTCAGCAAGAAATTAAAATTGGAGTTAAGGAAACTTACATCAATGAAGACAGCAAAGCAGTGGAAGAGACTGTCTTGGAAATTTTGGAGTTTCCCATATTAAAAATCTTTAAGGGTGGGTTACTCAGACCACAGGAATGATATGTGAATGTTGATCTTACTTTGAGGGGGATAAATGGGGACGAAATGACCACCTGAAGTACCCAATAGCCATATGCTGTTACTATTACCATGTGTCCTGGTTTGGCCTAAACCAGGCCGATTTTCCTTTCAGTGATTTTTGCTTTCAGCTAAGTCTCCTCTAAGTAACTGCATGTTTGCAGACAGTGTCTGCCTCCAAGACTGATAACGCCCGAAGTTTGTAGTTATCGCTGAGGCACCGGTAGGGATGTTGTGCAGTAAGGCTCTTGCTGTACTTATTCTTAGAGAAACCAAGGTCACTGATGAATTCCTCACTGCTTACAAGTGAAAAGCCGAAGGGGGGGGGTCGCAGCTGCAGGGGGGAGCAGACAGGGCAGGTGACCCAAAATTGACCAACGAGGGTATTCCATTCCACACACGTCATTCTCGGTATAAAGGGGGGGGATCACGAGGGTCGCGCCCTTTTTCTGCTATGGCCGGTGTCCAAGGAGGACTCCGTCTGTTTTCCTGCTGCCCCCGATCCCGATCCGTGCATCCCTGAATCCAGCTCTCGACCGTTGCTAGGCCCAGCCTGGGCCTTCCCGGAGCCTGCCCTGCAGTGCCGGTGGTGACGTGGCTGACTTCAGGGGAGCTCAATCTTGGTTTTGTATATATATTTGTATATATTTGATTATTTCTATTATTATTATTATTTTTTTTTTCATTATTATAGTTTATTAAAACTGTTTTAACTTTCCAACCCGGAAGCCTCTCTCCCTTTTCCCTTTCCCTTTCCCTCTGGGGGGAGGGGGGGGGGATAACAGAGGGCATCTGCCACAGGTTTAATAACTGGCCCAGCTTTAAACCGTGACACCATGTTAAGTATTTTAATCCATAAATAATCTCATAAAAATCAAGATCATTTGCACATATGCATTGTATATTGTGAATAACACTTCACAATCTGTCTCAAAGTTAACTGACTGAACCTATATCTAGCTCTGTGCATTGTTCCTTAATCATAAATATCTTTTTATTGGTTGCTTATTCATTTAAATCCACTCACATTAGACCTGACCACCTTTTGCCACAACTTTTCTTTTGAGATTTTTTTTAACCTCATTTTCAGATCATGCATATCTTTTGATTCAGTAGGTGTCACTAGATTTTGCATAAAAGGAAATGAAAAAAATTCTTGTAAGTACACTCTCTTCCTATCCAAAGATACAGTCCTCCTTGCCCTAGCCCAGTGCTATCATAGTCCCATCAGCCTGGTTTTTTGAAGATGAAATCTGAAAGGAAGAAACAGTGTGCTTCTAGCTGAGGAGCTAACAGAGAGCAATTGAACCAACAGATCCCCCAACAAGTTGTTTCAGGTTCAAGGTCAATCAGATATTTTTCCAGTCAAATAAGATTCTGAGTCCCCCTGTACAGCTGATCAAATTGCCCAGGTTTCTAATCTTCCTTCTGCCTCTGCTTTAAACAGCATGTTTATGGATACCACAGTGTCCTTTTCTACAAGAAAAGTCTGGGGAAGAGTGTCCTTCATTGTAATGAAGGTTACAGAGAGGCTGCCCAGAGAGGTTGTGGAGTCTCCTTCTCTGGAGACATTCAAAACCCGCCTGGACGCATTCCTGTGTGATATGGTCTAGGCAATCCTGCCCCGGCAGGGGGATTGGACTAGATGATCTTTCGAGGTCCCTTCCAATCCCTAACATTCTGTGATTCTGTGATTCTGTGTAATGTCTCAGGCTCATTTGTTTTGTCACCAAACCAGAGTGTTTTTGAAGCTGCTGTGGGAACCACAGGGAAGATGCTACAAACACAATAATGTATTATCTGGGGAAGCTTTTAAAGATAGCGAGGGAGTCAGATGTCACTGGGACATGATGCTTCTTGTTTCTATGGTGAGGGCGAGCAAAAGGAAATAATCCATGAAAAACACCCAGGTACACTCACTCTTTCCCTTTCATTATACTATGCATCAGTTATACCAAGAAGGGATTTAAAATAATTGTTTAAACCTTACGAGTTTTAAAATGGCTTACTGCTGACAAATAGTGTCATATTCTTACTGCGTGTCTGCCTGCATTTCTAAAGCTTGTATTTGCGCAATATCTATTTTGGCACCTGCATATTGACAGTAATGGAGAATGATAGTTATCTGCAGAGAATGCAGAGGCAGTACGATATTCCCCATTGTCTCGTAAGCACAGATAGATCAGACTTGAAATAGACTGGTCACCTCTGGGTGAAGGGGGAAAGGGTATCTCTCTTTTCACTGCCTTTCTATATTTGGCCTTTTCCCTGCTCCTCCTAATTTTTCACAAGTTGCATCTCATTAATGGGCATAGTCAGGGGAAGAACGTAGTGCACAATGCAGTTCTGTTGTGCCTTCTAGCATCTGCCTTTGGGTGTAAAATGTAGATTTTCATGCAATGAGGCTTTCTTATTTTTGCCAGGCTTTGCAACAGCTCTGTCACTTTCCAGTTGTGAAAATTCAGAATAATACTTGTTTACAATAACATCTGAACTTCAGCCCCAGAAACACTTCTTAATGAACAGTTTTATAGTCAAAGAAAGTCTTTTCAGAGGAATGAACAGCATCATATAAGGCAAAGTTTTATAGTCAGAAATTACTTTTTCACTGGGGCAGATCTTCAGCTAAAGTCACCAACACTTATAATTCAACAAGCTGAGCATCTGGTCTGTAAAAAAATAGTGTCGCTGGGGTTTGATGGCTGCTGCAGCAAAACACTTTTTCCCCTAATTCCATTCTGTGATCTGAACATCATACTTTTTTTCCCCTTTTCATCAGTAACATAGATTTTTCTTGCCCTTGAATCATATCCCTGATCATGTTCTGTAAGCCCAGTACTTTTATTTAGTTTGCAGTGTATAATGAAGTACAAACTACTCGAATTACCAACTATAAAATTTTTGATGATGCCAGAGTCAGTAAAACTCCCCATGCTGACTCTCACTGATGAGTGCTGGTATAGCAGAGATGAAAGGAATGAAGAGAAGATCATTCTTTGGTTTTGCCCAAGAGCAGAAGGGTATTTCTGTATATACCTTGAAAAAAATCCCCCACAGCAATGGATACTAGTCAACTCATTCATTTAAAAATACACGTATGCAAAGAAAATCACCCTAGCTTGGAAGCTGGATGTGCCAGACAGTAATGTCCACTTGCTTTCATTCACTATTTTTACAGAGTATGTGTCATTCCTTCCATTGTTTTTAGTGTTAATTACTTCTCAGCTGACATAAACTATTGGAATATGTCCAGTTCTCTCCAGTTTTTTAGGTAATTCCAGTCAGTTCATAATTTAAGAAACTGTGAGTTCACCAGACTCCCTGTATGGGCTTGCCATACAATACGCAATGCAGTTCAGTGTTTTGATCTTTACCTTTGGGATGTCTCATGGTCTGATCCCCATTTATCTAAGAGCTGCCGTCAGTACTTCACAACCTCTTCCTTCGGGTACCAGTTTACATAATGATCTCAGAAAGACCAGTATCCACCTCACCTCCTTTTACTCCAAGTGCAAAGAGTGTTTCTTGTATCTTAGATTTCCTCTGCTCTAAAAAGTTACATGGAAATGGGCATATTTTTATAATGCAGAAATTAACAAAATATTACTGAAAGTTTTTTGTCTGATATGGTGAGAAAAGAACTCGGATAAATACATAGTTTTCTGACTCAGGCAATACATGGTGAATAGGATAAGATAAGACAGGACAGGACAGAAGAGAAATCAGATGGATGCCAAGAAGTTTGTTGGCTTCCCAGTGGCACAGCCCTTTCCATCTCACATCCATTAATCCTTCATGAGCCTCAAAAAATTCCATTTATTAAACTAGGCTGAAGTCAAACCACCCATGGATGTTCAGCATGCTTGTGATTCAGTTCAGCCTTTTCACACAGCTATGAAAAATGTAAATACCTTGCCATGTCTATGTAGAAAATTTGTGAAGAAATAGCATTTGCCACTCCCTGGAAAACACGGAATTAATTTCACACAAATGAAAGGTTAGTGTTTCATTCCGCTCAGGGTAATAGAAATGATGGACTTCTGTAATTTAAAAAACATTTAAAATAAGTTGTCTGATCAGCTTGCAAGGACTGAGGTGAAATTTGTCATTGTTTCAATACTAAATATTCATTTAAACTAAAATTCCCATTGTATTTGTACTTGGTTATTGATACAATCCTTATCAATGCTAGAACACTGCAGGAGTTAGCCTTTCTTGACTTATTTATGTACTCTAAATATAGCAGTCATGCATCAAATTAGAAGTACATTTATAAAAAATTTATGGAAGATGAATAATATATTCTTAGGTGTCTTAATAAATGACTAATCAATCGTTATAGAATCCACAGGTCAGAGGTTACTTCTAAACATGGCAAATAAACTACATGAATAATAAGCTGTCCAGAAACCAACATTCTGGAAGGTGCTTGTAACTATACAGATAACCATTCATATCCATAATATGCATATAACTAGACTTGGTGAATAATACAATAAGAAACAAAATGCAAACCAGAGACATTTATTGTGTATGTTCCTGCAAACAATTCATCCTATTCTCCGAGGGGTTCTAAAGCTGGCAAAAACAATGAGAGCTTGAAAATTGTCAATGAACATAAGGATACAGGTCTCCTCAAAAGCATATTCCTATTTTTCAACTGATTTGTGGAAGACACTGATAATTTACAAATCTTTTATAAGGAGTTTCTTAGTATGTGATTAGTGTGACAGGTGATACAGGTTATTTTTGGACTGTTACTACTCAGAATTCCTTCAGAGAGCTATATATATCTGTAAATAAGGAAGCCCAATTTCCTCATCAGCAATTTCTTATGGTATATGAAACTTATTCTTTAGCATATATAATTGGTTGATGCACAGACCTGGCACTAATGGTCAACATGAAAGACTGCAGAGAACCAAAAACATCCAATAAAGAGTGTTGTAGGATTGCAGCCTGACCCCAGACTTGCATGGCACCTAAGTTGTTGACTATCTAAATGATATCGTACATGACTGTCCTGAAGAACAATATGATCTTCAGTGTATTCCTGCCCAGCAGAGGAATATTACACTCTCTGGTGACCTTCAAAGCCTTGTCCCTGAATGGCAGGTCATATATACTGCATAGCATTGGTTAACTACTCTTGAAGATCTCATAAGAACACAAAAATGAAAAGTCAGACATAGGCAGCAAGCTATACAGTTTTTAAGAAAATTAAAACTTTAAGTTTATGGTTGGTTGATCATTTTTCTTCCTAAAAGAGTAAAGCATCTCTAAGAATAAATTACTTTCATCATGTTTTTTAATAAGATGACAGAATTCATTCATTGTCCAGTCATCTTTTTGTTTTTCTTAAACCCTGAGCTGTTTCTGAGAACCTTTAAAAGTCAAGAAGTCTTTAAGACTGTTTCAGCACATTAAATTATCCAAAGGAAAAACCTGAAAGACAACTGAATGTGTCAGCTAAACAGTTTAAGCTCTCCAGCTTCACTCTCTATAGGCAGCAATTACATTTCAAAGGAAAATGTTTTACAATTGTAATTACACATAAAAGGAGGAATGTATTTTTTCCCTTTATCCTACTCCCATGGTGAGTCAATTTAATTTTTAAATACAAGAGACATAATTGATTAGTACTGAAAATGATCTATATGTGCTCTCACTAATGGAACAAGAGAACTGACATTCCTCAGGGACCTTAACCCAACCCCATTCATGGCAACAATTATTAGACCCTGACAGGTTAGTTACTAGGAAGAGGGGGGCATAGAATACCCTGCTGATTAACAATCTAGTGAAATAATTAATGTTATGCTCTTATTTAATTATGGATTATTCACAAATATATTATTATTAGAGACCACAAAGGGAAGTGGCTGTGCAGAGTTTTGACTTCATCTGTATTGCTCAGAAAGCCTTTTGTAAAGGGTTTAGGGAAACATCTCACTTTGACTTGCTTATAAGCATATTTTAAACAAATGGGGAGCTTTTACAATTTCATTAGGGCTTGATTCAACACCCTCAGAAATAGAAAGTTTTACACTGATTTCAATAGGATTATATCAGGCTTAAATATATAAGATTGTATTGCAATATCAAGACTACATGTTCACTTGACAGAGTAATGGGTGAACAATCAGCAACGATGCATCTTGTTCAGTTTCTAATACATTTTTCTTCATGTGTGTCATAATAGTTTATATCAATCAAAACATATCCTTTTATAGGGTGTTATGAGAAAAAAGAACAGGGAAAGGACTTCACACTCCAAGTGTATTTTTTTCCAGCTGCAATAACCCCAGTCATTTTAGATGTCAAATAGTTTATTTTAAATAAACTGAAAGTGAAGTGAATGGGAAAATATTCATGGCATCTGGGAAATACCAATCCCTGTGGTTCACTGAGCAGCCAGATTATTTATGGGTAATTTGACCCACCTTTAATTTCAAGTGACATACACACATAGGCATATAGACTAAACTACCTTGCTTTAATACTGAAAATATGCGTAGCTCTGCTGAACATTTGTCTGTCTGCTGGAAAATAGGATCTCTCAAACCTCACCTGAGTTGCAGTTCTGTTAGTTTCCAGTTGGATGATTCTGGGGTTTCAGATTTATTTTATATTCTTCACACAATTTGCACTAAGATTTAGATATGCCAGGGCTAGTGAGAAAAAACATCCCAGACTTTCAAGCATGAGAGTCAGACTCATTGCTAATAAGACTTGGTATTTGTAGTGACATGCAATTATGTGGTAGATCTTCAATTCTTTCCACCATCCAGAAAATAAGACAGAAAAAGAGAGTCTAAAGAAGGTGCACTGCAGCCTTCCTAACTAAGCTGTGAGTTCAGGATGTTCTTGTCACTCTTGTTTCTTGTCCTTGACGCTGAATGGAGTTTTGTGTAGACAAATTCATGTAGAGTCCTGATGACTTCAGGCTAGACAAGGTGTTAGCACCTTGTTCAACATGAGATTTGTGGACTATATCCCAACTCCTTTCCCTGTATACTGTTCCACTCTTTTTCTACTTGACTTGCTGTTACTGCTCTACTTTTTAATAAAGAATATTGACATTCTTACAGGCACTTGCTGAACAGTGCAAGTAATGGTGCAAATCTTCATTCCTTCAGAGTGATGAGGCCTGTTATTTGGGAAGGAGCATGCCGTTAACTATAGCAACTCAAGAGTAAGCAATCTGACCTGAGCCTGGCCACCACACATGAGAACCAATGTTGAAGATATCCCTGCTCATTGCAGGGGGTTGGACCAGATGACCTTTAAAGGTCCCTTCCAATCCAAACCATTCTATGATTCTATGATTCTGTGATTCTATAAATAAAGCAGCAAGTACCATCCTTCAGAGGCATTCTGCATTGTCAGTGAACACATACATGCAAAGAAAGTGTGATATGTCGGCAAAGGGTTAAATAAAATTGCTTTACACCAATGATAACATCTAAGATCTGATCTTTGCTTTGTCCTCAAGTGAAAACTCTGTAAGCACAGGAAGACGCATTGCAAGCATGTCTTGAGGTGTCTGGCAGTCAAAAAGGCTCTACGCAGCATTTGCATTCAGCAATATTTTGTACATCTTCTATGACTTTACAATTGTAACTTTTGTGCTGTGTCTAATAAAGATCACTCTGCATCTTAGAGTTAGTAAAACAAACATGAAAAATATTCTCTGGTCTGGTCTGGAATAAGAACAACGCTGTTCCTAGCCAAAAAAGAGCCAAAGCACTGTTCTGATATATGGGCAGCAGTAGTTTGGGAATAAAAATAGCAACACAAAGTTAGTCCCAAGGTAATGATCTAAGATAGCTGCAATGAACTGCCCTCTTTGGTGTCTGTCTCTAGCTGTTCTTATTGCTTCAGGTGTACCTCAGGACTAGTACAGCTTCACCAGTTTTGGACTGGACTAGATCATGCCTGACCTCTTCAGAGCACAGGAAGAACAGAAAGGCAAAAATGTCTTCTCCAGATGAGCCAGAAGTGTCGATAGTGGACCACAGATGTTTTTCATCACTGTGTATGACTATACAATATTGGCAAATGATAGTTCAATGGTACAGTCTTACATCTGCTCAGCATTTTGAAGTCTGTTAAGGAATAGCCACTGCTGACCTATCGTATTAAAATTTTGTCTTCTCAACATGCATTCTAATTGGAGGCAAGCAGTTCCACAGTATACATAGCAGCCAACATGTTCAACTCAGCAGGAGCCTATAGACACAGCAAACGTTAATTGATAGTACTGTGTCAGCTATCGGTAAAACTCAGCATCAGTCATATGTAGCTTTGTCACAAAAATGAGAAAGACAATGAGGTATGCACAATGGGTGTTTCCTAGTTTGAGCTATAACATAAGAGAAGAGGTAGGACATGGAATCAACTAAGAGGAGAAATTTCCGAACATCCAAATATTAGCTAAAGAAATGTGGAGGTGTCTAATGTGGGAGATTTTAAGCTAGTTGAATTAACAGACTCTATTTATTTTGGGAAATGAAGTAAGAGATTGGATGTTTGGTTTTGTTTCACTCTTTTTCCTCTTACTGAGTTTCCATCTCTGTTATATAAACAGGGAGGCAGTTTTCTCCCATGTGTCCACTCTGCTGACTCCCTCTGGTTACCCCAAACAGTCACGTATTGAGTGTGGCTCTCCTGCCATTCACTTATTTGTGAACTTGGTGACTTCATTTTGGATAGATGCAGGTGCAATGCTCTGTCTGAAGCATTACTTGTTGGGACACCCTTTCTTTTGCCATGGGACATGGAGTACCTGCCTTCTCAGCTGCATCCACAGATTTGGCCTCACATCCTCGCAGTAAATTTTCACTATACAGAAAACTGAATGGTTCCTAGTAATATATAAGGATAAGAACCAGTGCTGTTTACTGTGTTCCCACCCCTGCATTTGCGCACATATCCTTACTGCCTTGCCCTCCAAATAAATGTAAGGTTTCTGCGGCACATCAGGGCTGACCAGCAGAGTGCAGAAACTATTTGAGAAGAAGCATTTGTACATTACTCCTTCTACCCCTTGCCTGGACAAAGAGGAAGCCCCTGGAGGCAGATTTCAAGCTCATATGCACACATATGCCAGTTACCAGGACTAGAAATTCCTTAGTGAAGCACTTCGAAAATGCTGCAATAGCAAAGAAATGCAGTGCTCTTCATACCTAATTGTGTGTTAAGCAGTCTAAAACAGAAAAAAGGTGATCAGCTGATTATGCAGAACCTGAGAAAACAGACAATGACTGCACTTTTGTATATGCAAATAACAATGAAAAGGGCTAAGTATCCTACTGTGTAGCTCTGCATTAAGTGGACATTTTTCATCCATTTGTTTATGATGATGAGGAGGAGGATAATGATGGTGAGTAACTTTTTACAGTTCCAACATGTAGAGACTCCTACAAGATCAGTGAGGCTCTGCTGCTGGGCTGATGGCACAGGATAGCTCCTGGGTTATGGCTGTTGCATTCCAAGTGAATTGGATACATCAAGGGTAGAAGGAAAGAAGCATGTCGAAAGCAAAAGGGATACCAGGCTATTGATTCCAGACAATGCATGGCAAACAGCAAGGTTAAAGTAACTTAAAATTAAGTAGGATACTGACTCCTTTCTATGTGCCTGAAAATGACTGTAAATAATTCATGCAAGCTCACAAAGGCTATATGAAGGCTGATAGCGGGTCCCATATATTTTATTTCCTCACAACAAAAGACAATTGACCTACATTTTAAGAAATGGTCTTGTGCAGTTTTTAAGCTGAAGCACAAAGCTGAGCTATGTCAAGATGACTGGTTTGAAGGGCGATTCAGATGAATGCACCCAACATGATTTCCCAGGGCGGTTGCGTGTTTTGTGAGAAAAATGGGATTCACTCAGCTCAGTTCCACAGACTTATGTAGATGTCCTGGTTTGGCCTAAACCAGGCCTATTTTCCTTTCAGTGATTTTTACTTTCAGCTAAGTCTCCTCTAAGTAACTGCACTTTCTGAAACTAACTGCATGTTTTTGCAGACAGTGTCTGCTTCCAGGACTGATAACGCTCGAAGTTTGTAGTTATCACTGAGGCACCGGTAGGGATGTTATGCAGAAAGGCTCTTGCTGTACTTATTCTTAGAGAAACCAAGGTCACTGCTCAATTCCTCACTGCTTACAAGTGAAGAGCCGAAGGGGGGTCGCAGCTGCAGCGGGGAGCAGACAGGGCAGGTGACCCAAAATTGACCAACGAAGGTATTCCATCCCACACACGTCATTCTCGGTATAAAGCGGGGGGATCACGAGGGTCTCGCTCTCTTTCTGCTATGGCCGGTGTCCAAGGAGGACTCCGTCTGTTTTCCTGCTGCCCCCGATCCCGATCTGTGCATCCCTGAATCCAGCTCTCGACCGTCGCTAGGCCCAGCCTGGGCCTTCCCGGAGCCTGCCCTGCAGTGCCGGTGGTGACGTGGCTGACTTCAGGGGAGCTCAATCTTGGTTTTGTATATATATTTGTATATATTTGATTATTTCTATTATTATTATTATACTCTTTTTCATTATTATAGTTTATTAAAACTGTTTTAACTTTCCAACCCGGAAGTCTCTCTCCCTTTTCCCTTTCCCTTTCCCTCTGGGGGGAGGGGGGGGGGATAACAGAGGGCATCTGCCATAGGTTTAATAGCTGGCCCAGCTTTAAAACCGTGACAGTAGAGCATCCTCCAAACTGGAGAGGACATACAGTACTGTAGGCAGGCTATAAAATTAAAAGCACCAACTTCCCTCATATTTGTTTAACAATTGAGCTTGATGCAAGTTTAATCACCAGAGGAATATAGATGAGCTTTTCAGCATGTTATGAAAAAGCTGAAGCCATTTAGCAATTCCCAGTGTGCCTTATAACTCAGTTTGTGTGGAGCTCTGGATGAAAGTGGAGAATATTTAGAGCTTCCAGCTCTTAAAATGCAGCCTTTGAAATATATGAAAGAAAAATAACTGTTTGGTATAAAAGATCTAGTACACATTGTGGTACCCAAGACTTATCTTCTCAGATGTGGGTAATTATTATGGACAAAGTTAATGGGTAGAGAAAGAAGCTCTCAGATCATAAAGCAGCAGGTGTGAGAAAAAGAGTTCAAGTCTCTAGACTCTTTATCCAGTCCCTCTCATTAAATGAGATTGCTTGCATGTACTTAATGGTGTAAATATCAGTTTATCAAGTAAATTTGTAGCTGAGCTTTGTCAGAGCCCTTCTGGAGATGTTCGTGTTCCAAATCCAAGTATTTGGACTGATGCTTATTCCTGTCCTCCCTATCTAACAACAGCTTTGTAATTTTTCTTCTTGCTTCTACCTTACTTGATCCTAGCTCCACTGGAGACTTTCATAGCAGCCATTTCACATTGCCTTCTCTGGAAATTAGCTCCTGTTTCTATAACGTGCACAACTGAGTGCAGCTAATAGGTGAATGCTGGACTGACCTGAAGGTCATGCCTCCAGAAGCCCATGCACTACCAGGAACCGCCAAAGGAGGTCCTCTCTTTTTCCTATTCTATACACTTGTCGCATTATCAGATCTAGTCTTGCATTTTTTTGAGTGAATGCTGGAAAGGTATATTGCCACCTTCAGGCCAAAAATCTCAAAAAATAGTCCACTGTGGTAATCAGGTTACCTGAGTGTGAAAGAGTTTGATTTAGAGCAATAACACTACCTATTTGCTAAGGACACAAAACCCTTTATCTGAGATTCAGTAAAGTCCTACTGAATTGTGGCTCACCAAGTGACTTTCAATTATTCTTTACCTGGTACTATTGGAAATATTTTGTGGTTGCATCACCAAACCTAGTGATTATCCATTCAGTTTATTCCTAAGTAGAACTGCTTTCTGTTTGGCCATTGATGATTTTTAATTATAATCAGAACTCTGTCACAAGCTCTAATCAATAAAGTGCCAGGAAACCTCAAAGGCTGAAAGAGGGAGAAATAATCATTAGATGTTATTAAAGTGATGGCCAATAGAAGCACAATTCTTTGTACAATGCCCAGTGTTTCAAGTGCTTATTGATTTGCTTTTATAACAATTATACTGCGCTCAGGAAAGCTGGGGAGGAGGAGGAGGAAGGAGGAAAGTCAAGAAAAAAAAGAGAAACAGCAAATCTGCAGCTGCTATTCATGTCTCAAAAGGAACAAGTGCAGAATATGCTCACTTAGATGATAATCTGTTTTCCTAGACCTTTAGAAAGGAGCCATGATTTCTGAATGTGTTTTCTTTAATCATTCATGTTAAATATTTTATTTTAATACCCCCATTGCCTACCATGGGCTTAGGGAACATAATGCTAGCCATACCATGTGTCCTGGTTTCACTGGGATTTGGTTTCAGTTTGTGGCCAGCCATGGTGATCAAGGCCCTCAGCAGTTAAATCCAGGGCAGCTGACCCTTGCTGGCCCACAGGTGTATTCTATATCATTGACATCAAGCTCACTATAAAAGAGAGGGTTTGGTAGGAAAAGCTGGGGCTTTTTCTGCTGTCCTTCCTTCTTGTTGTTGTGATTACTAGAACAAATTGCCAGTGATTTGTGGATAAGGATACTTTTATCTGTTTTATGTTGTGATTTATATTGATTTCTAATTTCATTAAATTGGGTTAACTTCATCCTACAAGTCTCCCTATCCTTTCCCACTTTCCTTCCTCATTTGGGGAAGAGGCATTGGGTGAGAGAAGAACTGCTATCCTTTAGCCCTGGGTGCAGGCTAAATGAAGACAGTTTATTGGGTGCCCAATGTAAATGGATAATCTGGGAGAACCATAGCCTTTGGTTTAAAAGTTTTTGAGGGTTAATGTTTTTACAGATTTGACAGTTTTTTGGTATGAGTTTTCATCATGTTGGTGTTGGTAGCAGGGCCACTGGGTGGCATTCTCTGGTGTTTGGTTTTACAGCTGCTTTTGGGATGGCTAATCAAAATGTGTGGTTTTGCTGCTGTTTGCTACTGATTTTGTGTGGTTTGTCACTTCTGGGCATGGACTTAAAGGTATCAGTCTGCTATGTGGTTTGGTGTTGGTTTATGGTATTATAAATTCTTTTGGAACTGGGACCATTTCTGTTTTCTATGGAATGGGAATGAGTGACCTGTATGCGCTTTTTCCCTTAAAGCAGATCTTGCTGGCTTTTGAAAATTTTGAATACCCGTGGGATGTTTTGACCACCATGCTCATATTGTCAGGCCTTTTGAATGTTTTTCAGTTCTTGCTCTTGGTTCAACATTGGTATAAGGGCAGATACGGCACGGCTGCTGCAACCACTGTAACAGACACTGCAGCTGACCAGGTTGCCACAACTGGAATTGCAGATACTTGGACCCTGCCAGTTCCTACAGCAGGCACCCCAGCTACCACAGAGGCTATTCAGATTTCTGTACTGGGTACTGTGATTGCTCAACTCCAGGAAGCACTTGCTGCAATGACCCAGACCTTGGCAACAAGGGCTGCAGCTAATCAGCCCCCAGTGATGGGTGATGCAGCTAACCTAGGGACTCAACCAGGGTTGGTATCAGTCACCCCTGTACAGAAGACAAAAACCACAAAAAGAGCAGGTCATGACGGCCAACCAGGGACATCACAGGAGGCCGAGCCAGAGGTAACAACTTGATCCCTATCCCTGAGTGAGCTGTGAGACATATGTAGAGATTACAGCCATCATGAAGGAGAGCAACTTGTTACTTGGCTGCTCTGTTGCTGGGATAATGGAGCTGATGGTCTCAAGTTAAGATGGTAGCAAAGCCAAGCAGCTGGGACCAATGTCTAGAGAAGCAGGTATTGATAGGGGTCTTGCAACTGGTGCAGAGCCCCTCGCTCTCTGGCGGGGACTCTTGCAAAGCGTGAAGAACAGGTATCCCTTTAGGGATGAAGTCATATACCCCCCAGGCAAGTGGACAACCATTGAGAGAGGTGTTAAGAATCTCAGGGAAATAGCTGTGTGGGAGCTGATTTTTGCTGACCTAGAGGACCCAGAGACACCACTAGATCCAGATGCACTCAAAGTTACCGGACCCATGTGGCACAAGTGGGTACAGACTGTGCCACCATCATATGGCAACACATTAGCGATATTTAGCTGGGCAGATGCTGATGCACCAACAGTGGGCAATATAGATAATTGTATGTGGCAATATGCAGACACTCTTGTTTCCCCCACATAGGCCAGCGTTTCAGCTGTGGAAAAACCATCAAACGAATCCACAGAGCTACTTGGTAAGGTGTTGGACAAATTGTCCCAGATGGAGGACAGATCCTGCTCCCCACCTGTACCGAAGAATGTCTCAGCCATCAGGCGACAGCTTTCCCCTCCAAGACCTACTCAGGAGAGATGGTATGTATCATGAGGCGCCCTGTGGTTTTTCCTGCATGACTATGGAGAAGACATGAAGAAATGGGATGGAAAACCTACCTCCGCTTTGCAGAAACGTATACATGAGTTGCAAGGTGAACCGACTAGGAATGGGGCTTCTTCCAGGAGATTTGTTGCTCCAGTTTCCAATGGGAAGCTCTCCAGACAGCGTAGATGGGCCTTGGATCCCTGTCTACTAAACGTGAATAATGGGGATTGAATCTACGTGAGCCGCTTGAACCAAGATGTTGATAATGAAAACTATGTTCAGGATTAGAGGGGCCCTGCCTCCAGCCAGGTGGAGGATAGGGACAACCGTGGTTTTTGGACTGTGTGGGTTTGATGGCCTGGAACAGCAGCGATACACCAGTATAGGGCTTTAGTGGACACTGGTGCACAATGCACCATAATACCATGAAACTATAAAGGGACAGAATCAATTTGTATCTCTGGTGTGACAGGGGGCTCCCAAGAGCTGACTGTACTGGAAGCTGAAGTGAGTCTGACTGGGACTGAGTGGCAGATGCACCCTATTGTGACCAGCCAAGATGCCCCATATGTTCTTGGTATAGATTACCTGAGACGAGGGTATTTCAAGGACCTGAGGGGGTACCGGTGGGTATTTGGTGTAGCAGCTGTGGAGATGGAAGAAATTAGACAGCTGTCTACCCTGCCCAGTCTATCAGAGGACCCTTCTATTGTGGGGGTGCTGAGGGTTGAGGAGCAAAAGGTGCCCATTGCTACTAGAATAGTCCACCGATGACAATATCGTACTAACAGAGACTCACTGATTCCCCATCCATGAGCTTATCCGTCAACTGGAGAGCCAAGGTGTGATCAGCAAAACGCACTAACCCTTCAACAGTCCCCTATGGCCAGTGCGAAAGTCCAGTGGGGAATGGAGACTAACTGTGGAGTTATTGTGGCCTGAATGAAGTCACACCACCACTGAGTGCTGCTGTACCAGACATGTTAGAGCTCTAGTATGAACTGGAGTCAAAGGCAGCGAAGTGGTGTGCTATGATTGACATGGAAAATGTGTTTTTCTGCATTCCTTTGGCAGTGGAGTGTAGGCAACAGTTTGCTTTCACCTGGGGGGGGCATCCAGTACATGTGGAATTGACGTTCCCCATTACAGTCAGATTGTGAGCCCTCTCTATGAAGTACCTTGGAAGAAGAATGACTTTAAATGGGGCCCTGAGCAACAACAGGCTTTTGAGCAAATTAAGCAAGAGAGAGTCCATGCAGGGGCCCTTGGACCAGTCCAGATGGGACCAGAAGTAAAGAATGTCCTCTACACCACAGCTGGGGGAGAATGGCCCTACCTGGAGCCTCTGGCAAAAGGCACCAGGGGAGACTCGAGGTCGACCCCTGGGGTTTTGGAGCTGTGGATAGAGAGGATCAGAGGACTGTTATACTCCAGCTGAAAAAGAGATACTGGCAGCCTATGAAGGAGTTGGAGCTGTCTCAGAAGTAATTGGCACTGAGGCAAAGCTCTTCCTGGCACCCAGATTGCCAGTGTTGAACTGGATGTTTAAAGGGCGGACCCCCTCTACATATCATGCAACTGATCCTATGTGGAGTAAGTGGGTTGCATTGATTACTCAGTGGGCCTGAACAGGCAACCTTAATTGCCCAGGAATTCTGGAAGTAATCATGGACTGGCCTGAAAGCAAAGATTTTGGAATGGTGCCAGAGGAGGAGGTCATGTGTGCTGAAGAGGCCCCACCATACAATAGACTATCAGACAGTGAGAAGTATCATGCCTTGTTCACCGATGGATCTTGCCGCACTGTAGGCAAGCAGCGAAAGTGGACAGCTGCTGTGTGGAGTCCTATGCGATGAGTGGCAGAAGCAGCTGAGGGAGATGGTGAGTTGAGTCAGTATGCAGAAGTAAAAGCCATCCAGCTGGCTCTAGACATTGCTGAGTGAGAAAAATGGCCAGTAATCTACCTGTATACTGACTGTGGATGGTAGCAAATGCCCTGTGGGGATGGCTGAAGCACTGGAAGAAAAACAACTGGCAGTGCAGAGGCAAACCCATCTGGGCAGCCGAGTTACGGCAGGATATTGAGAAGCTGGTTGTGAAGGTATGTGATGTAGATGCTCATGTACCCAAGAGCAGAGCCACTGAGGAACAGCAAAACAACCAGCAGGTGGATCAAGCTGTGAAGATCAAAGTGGCTCAAGTAGATCTGGACTGGCAGCATAAAGGTGAATTGTTCTTAGCTCAGTGGGCCCATAATACATCAGGCTATCAAGGCAGAGATGCTACATACGGATGGGCCCATGACCGAGGGGTGGATTTGACCATGGACACCATTGCACAGGTCATCCATGAATGTGAAACATGCGCTGCAATTAAACAAGCCAAATGGCTGAAACCCCTGTGGTATGGGGGATGATGGCTGAAATATAAGTATGGAGAGGCCTGGCAGATCGTGTTTCCACAAACCCTCCAAGGCAAGTGCTATGTGCCTACGATGGTGGAAGCAAGTACTGGCTGGTTGGAAACATACCCCATGCCTCATGCTGCTGCTCGTAACACTATTGTGGGCCTTGAAAAGTATATTTTGTGGTGACATGGCACTCATTTCTGAAATAGCATCATAGACACCTGGGCTAAAGAGCATGGTATTGAATGGATATATCATATACCATGCACCAGCTGCCAGGAAAGTTGAATGATGTAATGGGCTGTTGAAGATGACACTGAAAGCAATGGGTGATGGGACTTTGCTAAGTGTTCATCTCAATTTTTTAAAGGCCACCTGGTTACTTAATACCAGGGGATCTATCAACTGGGCTGGTCCTGCTCAATCCGAGCTGTTGCACACTGTAGAGGGGGATAAAGTCCCTGTAGTTCATGCAAGAAATATGTTGGGGAAGACAGTTTGGGTTACTCCTGCCTTGAGCAAAGGCAAACCTATGCATGGAATTGGTTTTGCTCAAGGACCTGGGTGCACCTGGTGGATGATACAGGAGGATGGGGAAGTTAAATGTGTGTCCCAAAGAGATTTGATTCTGGGTGAGAATAGCCAATAACTATGATGCTAAGTGTCATTTCTTATAGTAAGAGTCACCCCAGACCCTGGACATGGGCTACAGCAGATACATGCACTGCAAGATCAAGATGCAATACACAATCCTGCTGTACCCAAATTCAACAGGCCATAACACCATACTGAGGCCTGGTCCTGAGTTCCAAACTGAGTGGATCCCACACTGATGTTTTTTCCTGTCCTGAGAAATGGAACCCACGGATTTGGACTGAATTGATTCAATGGACTTGAGAATATGGCCCATGGACTGGAGAGAGTATATGTGTGGATGTGCATTTATGTTGAGGGATGGGGAAAACAGTAGTGACTTGATGTAAATGATATAGAATAAGGGGTGGAATCCTGTCCTGGTTTCACTGGGATTTGGTTTCAGTTTGTGGCCAGCCATGGTGATCAAGGCCATCAGCAGTTAAATCTGGGGCAGCTGACCTTGGTTGGCCCACAGGTGTATTCCATATTGTTGACATCAAGCTCACTATAAAAGAGAGGGTTTGGTGGGAGGGGGGGCTTTTCCTGCTGTTCTTGCTGCTTCTTCCTTCATGTTGTGATTCCTGGAGCAATGTGCTAGTGATCTGTGGATAAGTATACTTTTGTCTGTTTTGTGTTGTTATTTATATTGATTTTCTTCATTTCATTAAATCTGGTTAACTTTATCCCATGAGTCTCCCTCTCTTTTTCCCAATTCCCTTCCTCATTTGGGGAAGGGACATTGGGTGAGAGAAGAACTGCTATTGTTTAGCCCTGGGTGCGGGCTAAATGAAGACACCATGATATTCCCATTCCATGCAATGTGATAATTCTTCAGACAGCTTTGCTATGAAAAAAAGTTCCCCATGCATGATTTATAATAGTTTTATGTGAGGTAATTACATTATTGGATATCCCTGATGTGCTTGAGCAATAAGGCACCTTCATAATAACATATGACATCTTATAATTACCACAAAGCAATTGCACTCCTGGGGAAAGGAGGAGGGCAAGATACATGTCTTGCCTATACAATGCCCCCAAGGATGTTATTATCAGGATATAAATAAATACAATGAAAAGGAGGAGGAAAAAGCTGATACTGAATAATGTTGAGATGTGTTATAATGTAATTCAAGATTTATAAGAAAGGGCAAAAGTGTACTTTCATGCTAGGATATGATGTGACAGTTCAGAATATCTAAATAGTAATTTTGCATGAGTGGAACTATTCACAGAAATTATCCCATCTCCTCAGAAAACTCCTTGGCCAATCAAAGACAGTTTGTAAAAAAAAAAAAAAAAAAAAAATCAGACTGGACTGAGAAATGCATTAGAATTGTAACATGCTGTTATTGCTTACAAAACTATTGCAGTATATATTTCTAGGTGATTTAGCACATTCATGAATCTTATTTCAAGGTTTCTCCCTCCTCCTTCCTCCTCCCAAATGTTCTTATAGGCCTGTCAGTGGAATCCTGAGCATTTGACAGACCTACTACAGTTTTTTTTGTTGTTTTTTTTTTTTTTTTCCTCCCAGAAAGCAATGAGGGGAAAAAACTTTTCTGTCATCAGAATCTGATGTGTTATTTGTCTCTGACTTATTTTTGTGCAAACTCTATTTAGATGGATCTCTGGTGTCTGTTATACTCAGAGGTCCCTTCAATTATCTTCCTTTTCTCTATTTTTTAACAATTTTTTATTTTATCTAAGGTATCAAAATGTTAAGCCAGTGACTAATCTGATGGGCTACTGGATGGGCAACTATTATGTACAGTTTTGGGTTCATCAGCTAAAGAAGGATGTTGAGAAACTAGAGAAGGTCCACTGTGAAGTTAACAAAATGATCATGGTCCAGGGTTACATGACCTATAATAAGCTTAGTAGCTGGGTTTGTTTATTTTGGGGAAGAGGAGGTTGAGTGGGGATCCAATAGCAGTCTATTTGATTGGAGTTATAAAGATGATGTTGCTATACTCTTTCCAGAGGCAACAGATAGCAAGATAGCCACAGGTTGTGGTGTAGAAATGTAGTGCAGCACTGGAACAGGTTACCCAGATCTACTTAAATTCTCCAAGGATTCACTTTATTGTCCTCTTCCTCTACTATCCCACAAGCTTCTGGCTGAAGTTAAAAGCACAGGACATGGACATCAATTTTTGTGTCCTTTCCTGTCCAAAAGTCACTTGGTGTTTTCTCTCAGCTACAAAGGATTATGTGTCTTATGTTTCTGTTTCTATTTTACAGTTAAACTCAAGTGCTTAATCAAAGGAAATCACGTCTCAGCAGGAAGCTAGAAATGGGTAAATAGGCTGGAGGGGGCAGGGAGAATCCATAGTGTTACCTAGCAGTGTATGTGATTCAAACATCACCCAGAAAATCAGTAAATCAAAGAGGCTTGTCTGCTGTTATGCATCAGGCAGAGCAGGCCATTAACTTACTCACAATGACAAATGGTTTCAGGTTTCATTCCTGAGGTGCATTCCACTGCGCTCTGGAGAGCTTCACAATGTGCTTCATTTCCCATAAGAACTTTCCTGACAAATGCTACTAAAGCTATTTGCACTTCAGGAAACTTAAGGTGGAGGTAGTTTTGCCTAGTTCCTGCATGGCATCAGAGCTATAGTGTAATACATGACTGGTTTTGGGTGCCACAGCAAACTCTTGGGGATTTGTGTGAGAACACATGAAATTTGTGTTTGTATGTCCAGGGGGGCAATTGCATAGTATCTGTTCAACCTGTTCTCCTTCCTTCTAGCACCTTTTGTCTTTCCCTCTTCTGTCTTGTATTTTTCTTTGCTCCTTTTTTTATTCCTTTTCTTTTCTGTTATTCAAATTCTTCCTTTTTGTCCTTGTCAGAAAGCATCCCTACACTTTCTCCTAAAAAAAAAATCTTCCCCAAAGCAAGATTCTCTTTAGAAATGTCAGCAAAATCCACTTAATGATGCTGAGTGCAAACCACATTACTGAAATGCATAGATTACCCTCTACTCTGATTTTTAAATACTGGGTCCAACTAGTGGTATGATTCAACTTGTTGGTTAAAGTACATAAATTTAGACTTTGCCATATAGATGACTAAACGTGACCTGAGTGTGTAAGTTACTATTTCTGTCAGGGGCACGTTTCAGTAGCTTTAACATAAGCACTTGAAGTGCTGAGGCCTGAGCAATAGGCCCCGAACTAAAGTTGACCTCTAGATGAACCTCCAACCACACATTATATAATATTAGTATCTGATTATTAGTGAAATATGCATGATTATTAACAAAAGGTGTAGCTTAGGTAAAATATAATCCTTGGTGAAAATGAAAAGTCATGAGAATGTGTTCATGTTATGAGAATGTATCTATTTTTCCTTGTTTAGAAGCAGGCTGTCAAGGCTGTGAAACCAGGTGTCCGGCCTTGTCTGGGAACATGTAGTCATAGCCAAATAGATAAAGACACTCCCTTAGTTCCTCCTTAAGCCCTGGCCAGGCTTTGGGTGGCATCTAACAGAGTGAAACCAGACTTTTCCACATTTTACGTTATGTAAGCTTGTTTATTTAATAGTATAAAAGCTGGATCCTCTTGCAGCGACTTTGGAGACCTCACCTGCATAGGACCTCCCAATTTAGGCCAAACCAGGACACTGGGAAAGGTTCTCCAAATCCTCACTGTAACAGGGGCTCCCCAGTTGATGTACGGATCTGGATGATGGTAAAGTGTTGAGGCAATTGGTGATGAATCTTTCTTAATCACTATGCTTAATTCTGTGTCGTAATGATTAGGTGCATCACCTTGCTTTGTTTTGTTCCTGCTGTATTATTTTCCCTTACTATTCTATTGCTGCTTTAAACTAAAGTAAAAGTAAGCTTATCTTTTGAACCTGGTGTCTGTGTCCTTTGCGCTGACCCCATCTATTGGCAAAACAGCACTGAGTACTCTTTGAGATGTCCTAAGGCATTCTGCATGATCTCCAGTTGACCACGAGTATTCTGTAGATCCTGTGTAATGTCTGCCACGGATAACTTGGATCCCCAACACATTTTGAATGGTAGTCGGTGCTATGTGTAGGACAGAATCAGACCTCAAGATATTCAAAGGAGTCTAGGGATCTAATCAACCTCACCTAAAGAAGACATCAGCATTTAGTCAGCTGAATGACTCTAGGCTCCATTAAGTGCACTGTCTAGATTTCCAGTGACTACAGTGGGAATTGATGCCAGAAGCACACTTGTAAAAACCTATATTTAGTCTCCTAAACTTTGGTATCCTGGTTTGTAAATTGAATCCCACCTTGTTTGCCTCCTAAAACTAGGTTTAAACTTCACCAGTTGTGTAGGCCTCACAAAGAAAGGTGCATGAAATAAAGGAATTCAGTTCTGTTATCTTCACCTAATTTTTCTAGCAAATTGGCAGATATGTACCAATAGTAGGGATTTGCACATATCTGAATAGGAAAACCAGATTCATTTGACACTACTGATACTTGCAGGTATGTGTTAACCATTTCTAACTATTTACCCATCAGTCATTTTACAAAATCTAACCCTCCCTGAGGTTTTCATTGAGTAGGAGGTTGCTACTCAAAAGCAAAAAAAAAAAAAAAAAAAAAAAGTTAAACTCTGTGTTTAGCTTAAACCATGTCCTTTTTTTTGACATTACGGGGACATAAGTTTGTTTTTCAAAAGTAGCATCTTCTTTTTCAGCTTTCCTGTATGGTATTAGTCTTTGATGTACACTTACACATTTGGGCTTAATTAGAACTAGAGCCTGGAGATATACCATGATTTTTTTTTTTTTTTTTAGTTTGAGAAACAATAAATTAAAATACATTTTGTTCTATTTTTATATTTTCTTTCTCATTTTTCTGGTTTCTTCATCTTTCACATTCTTGAAATAATGGTATCCCAGCGCCAGCTCAGTAAAAAGTATTTCACATCATATCTCGGCTTCCTGCAAGTTACTGCAAGAACACACATCCATGGAAAGTATAATTCAATTATTAAGCTGAATATATATATTAATGGGCTTATGTGAGAAAGTATTTAGTTCTTTCAACTGACAAAGGTTGAGGGAGGTGGAAATAGTTGGTAAAAACACTGGTGATATAAGAAGGAAATCTGTATGGAAGCTCATAAGACTTAAAATGCTTAATAGTTAAAGACAACAAATAAGGGTTCTCACAGTATACTCATAAAGAAGACAGGTGCTGGATTCAATATCTGGTCAAGGAATTATTTATCAAATCAAAGGCAACATCTTAATGGGCAGAATGTTCTCATTACACTCTAATAAAAGCATCAACTGTGATATAAAATCTGTGAGACTTTTTTTATCTTACTAAATCCTATCAGAAACTTTTGTTATCAGTACCACATCCTCTCCACATAACTATTCCAAAAGGAGCCTGAAGTTTCTATGCTCTGCATCTTTTTTTTTTTCTGTTAAAATTTATTCTTACTATTATATGAAAATAGTGTTATACAAACAAAACATCTAATAAAAACCCCTTTTAAGAATGTCATGTTACTATTAAACATTGCATAACATTAATATCTATTAGATTCTATTACATTTAATAGGTTTTGAGTTATTGAGTTAAATTTATTGAAATAGAATTGCAATTAAGCCAAATTTGTTTCCATTTTTTATTAACTCCAGTCACTATCAATTATCTTCAATTAATTTCATCTACTTGTGCTACATTTTCAGGTAATTCTCCATTACTTTCAATTAGTTTCTATTAATTTCAAGTGGTTTTCATGACTGCTAACTGATTTCATAAGAAAGAAATCTCCTCCTTTAATGTGGGTCTGTACTATTACTACTTGCCCTCATGCTATAAATGGGTAATTCAGGGCCAGATCTTCATATGATGCTTACTGGCATAGTCCCAATAGTGTCAGTGTAGCACTGTTCAGTGAGAAGTCAGAAAACTGTCGTTTCCTCAGAACTAAAGAATTTCTGGGACCTAAAGTCAGTACGAATTTCACCTTAAGTTCACCCTAAGCCTTCCAAACACGTATACTAGTTAGCCTGCCTTTTCTTTAAAGAATTAAGGCTCTAATTTCTCAATAATATTGCAAAACAGAAGGCTACTCATTCACTTTGATCCTTTTCAACATGTTAGCTGATGACTTCATTAAATTGCCTAAGCACAGGTGTGTAGTACAAACATGGACATCTAGTGCCATTTGAGATGCCCAGTTGGCTCTTCTGTACAGTATAGGTCTCCCATAGGTTTTGTATCTGCCAGCCTGTGTTACTGTCTCAGTGGTCATTATAGACATATGTTTAAGCAATTCATCCAAATCTTTAATCAGTCTGGTCAACAGAATATGACTCATCCTAAAATAGGATGAGATCACTTGCATTGGTGAAAGTCCAGTGACTATACAGCTATATTGGCTAAATCTTCATTGGTTACAATGAGAATCAAGACAATTAGTTTGGATGTAGACACATAAACAATAGAAACATGAAAGTATGTAAGATGAACATCACTTCAAACTTCTATGCTTTTTGTGGCCAGGAGGCTAGCCTGTTTTCCATGTAGGACAGATGAAGGTTAAAGGAATACTCATGTATTCCTTTATGTTGTTTACAGTTCTGGACTCAGTTTAAGCTTGTGATGACTATAATTAAAACTTTCAGAATTCTAAGTACACAGCAATTTTAGGTAAAAACGATGGCTAGGAGGGAAAAAGTTCATATGGTGGAATAACGTATGTGTAACATTCTTGGAGAACACAGATAAAGAGATTCAGGATGGAATTTGTACAGATGTATCGAAAGATTTACTGTCAAAGTAGCAGTTACCTTCAAGCAAGCTCTGAGCCATTCATCTTGCAACTGAACCAAAATCACCCACAACAAACTTTTCAATTGTGATGTTAAAAATAAAGTTAAATATCCTCTTAGCATTTCTGCAAAACAGCATTCTTGAGAGATATCAGCAGGTTTTATACCCTAGAAATGAAATTTCCACAACATTCAAAAGTGAGGGAAAAGCATAATATAGTTTAGCACCCGGAATACATATCTCTATGCTCGGCTGGGTTTGAGTGTCTTCTATCCATAAGCCACCTCTGCTGTATCGTGAGCCAGACATCAAAATTTGGAGGAAGAGCCAAGGCTGGTTGGAGACATTAGAAGCTTCGTATTTTACTTCACCGAAGTTTTGGAGAAGGTCCTGTAGCACAAGCAGTCCAAGATTTCAGTGGTCAATCTTCTGTGTTTATTTTAGCCCAATATGATACTTACAGGAAGCAGAAACTCAAAAGGTCTCTTCAAGCACAAAGTGGCTGATCGTATTGTACAGACTCAGTAACACTTGTGCAGGGAGGGTTGCCAATTTATTCTCACCAGAACATAAGCCAAACACGAATATCTGGAGCTAGGAAGAAATTTCCCTATGCAGCCATACAATTACACAGTTTATTATCACTGACATCCGTTTTCACCTCCTCCAAAATCACCATCAGCTACAGATTTCTTGGTTTGCTGAACCACGCCAAAACAGTTCAACCTGAAGTGTTTTCATCTCGTAGCAGAACTTACAAGGAATGCACTAATAGAACTTCCTTTTCAGCAGCTGAAAAAGTTAATGATAAAAGCACTTTTCCGGATTAGTATATGCAACAAAAACATTTTTGCTTATGCAGATCAGTGCTCAAAATAAGTTATGCTATTTAGACCAGCTGAGGTAGATCTGGTTCAGTCCCTCTTTTCTGAAAACTTTTCCTTTGGGTGGTTCAATTCCATGCTTATTTCAGAATGCACAGATCCCAAAGATGGAGAGGATTGCAAAATAATTAGAAGCATGTGTTGGAAATTTGCCTTTCCTTCCAGATTAAGTTATGACATTGGACTGCTACTGAGAAACAGAAGAGTGAACTTAGAATCACAGAATCGTCTTGGTTGGAAAGGACCTTTAAGATCATCGAGACCAACCATTAGCCTAACACTACCAAGTCAACCACTAAACAATATTCCTAAACAATATCCCTAAGCACTACATCTACTCGAGTTTTAAATACCTCCAGGGATGGTGACTCCACCACTTTCCTGGACAGCCTGTTCCAATGCTTGATAACCTTTTCAGTGAAGAAATTTTTCCTAATATCCAATCTAAACTTCCCCTGGTGCAACTTGAGGCCATTTCCTCTCATTCTATCACTTGTTACCTGGGAGAAGAGACTAACACCCTCCTCACTACAACCTCCTTTTAGGTAGTTGAAGACAGAAATAAGGTCTCCCCTGAGCATCCTTTTCTCCAGACTAAACAACCCCAGTTCCCTCAGCTGCTCCTCGTAAGACTTGTTCTCTAGACCCTTCACCAGCTTTGTTGCCCTTCCTTGGGCTCTCTCCAGCACCTCAATGTCTTTCTTGTAGTGAGGGGCCCAAAAGTGAACACAGGATTCAAGGTGCAGCCTCACCAGTGCTGAGTACAGGGGGCGATCACTTCCCTAGTCCTGCTGGCCACTATTGCTGATACAAGCCAGGATGCTGTTGGCCTTCTTGGCCACCTGGGCACACTGCTGGCTCATATTCAGCCAGCTATTGATCAACAGCCCCAGGTCCTTTTCCACCAGGCAGCTTTCCAGCCACTCTTCCCCAAGCCTGTAGCATTGCATGGGGTTGTTGTGACCCAAGTGTAGGACCCGACACTTGGCCTCGTTGAACCTCATACAGTTGGCCTCGGCCCATCGATCCAGCCTGTCCAGATCCCTCTGCAGAGCCTTCCTACCCTCCAGCAGATCAACACTCCCACCCAACTTGGTGTTGTCTGCAAACTTCCTGAGGGTACATTCAATCCCCTCATCCAGATCATTGATAAAGATATTAAAGAGAACTGGCCCCAACACTGAGCCCTGGGGAACACCACTTGTGACCGGCTGCCAACTGGATTTAACTCCATTCACCACAACTCTTTGGGCCCGGCCATCCAGCCAGTTTTTTTACCCAGCAAAGCATATGCCCATCCAAGCCATGAGCAGCCAGTTTCTCCAGGAGAATGCTGTGGGAGACTGTGTCAAAGGCTTTACTAAAGTCCAGGTACACAACACCCACAGCCTTTCCCTCATCCAGTAAGCAGGTCATCTTGTCATAGAAGGAGATCAGGTTAGTCAAACAGGGCCTGCCTTTCATAAACCCATGCTGACTGGGCCTGATCGCCTGGCTGTCCTGTACGTGCCCCATGATAGCACTCAAGATGATCTGCTCCATAATCTTCCCTGGCACCGAGGTCAGACTGACAGGCCTGTAGTTCCCCGGATCCTCCTTCTGGCCCTTCTTGTAAATGGGCATCACATTTGCTAATTTCCAGTCCCCTGGAACTTCCCCAGTTAGCCAGGACTGCTGATAAATGATGGAAAGTGGCTTGGTGAGCACTTCTGCCAGCTCCCTCAGTACCCTTGGGTGGATCCCATTAGGCCCCATAGACTTATGCATGTCTAAGTGGCATAGCAGGTCTCTAACCATTTCCCCGTGGATTATGGGGGCTTCACTCTGCTCCCCATCCCTGTCCTCCAGCTCACGAGGCTGGGTACCTGGAGAACAACTCGCCTTACTACTAAAGACTGAGGCAAAGAAGGCATTAAGCACCTCAGCCTTTGTCACCATGTTACCTCCCGCATCCAGTAAAGGATGGAGATTCTCCTTGGCTCTCCTCTTGTGGCTAATGTATTTGTAGAAACATTTTTTATTGCCTTTTACAGCAGTGGCCAGATTAAGTTCTAGCTGGACTTTGGCCCTTCTAACTTTTTCCCTGCATAGCTTCACGACATCCTTATAGTCCTCCTGAGTGGCCAGCCCCTTCTTCGAAAGCTCAAACTCTCCTTTTTTTCCTGAGTTCCAGCCAAAGCTCTCTGTTCAGCCCAGGCCAGTCTTCTTCCCCGGCAGCTCATCTTCCAGCATATAGGGACAGCCTGCTCCTGTGCCTTTAAGATTTCTTTCTTGAAGAGTGTCCAGTTTTCCTGGACCCCTTTGCCCTTCAGGACTGCCTCCCAAGGGACTCTGTCAACCAGGCTCCTAAACAGGCTAAAGTCTGCCCTCCGAAAGTCCAAGGTAGCAGTTCTGCTGACCCCTTCCTTACTTCTCCAAGAATCGAAAACTCTACCATTTCATGATCGCTATGCCCAAGACAGCCTCCAACCATCACCTCACCCACAAGTCCTTCCCTGTTCGCAAACAAGAGTCAGACTCTGGTAGGTTTAGAGGACAGACAGGAATGTTTACAGAAATTAATTGTATCATTGATAAATATTTGTCCCTTCCTATGGCAAGTCATGGATGGGAATCAGTTATTGCACAGCTATGTGGGGCCTGAGACACTGAAAGTCTTTGGAGTGACTTCGTAGCTGTTAGTGATTGCTATTAGCAATTGTGCTGCAAAGCATGAGGCTTGATATCCATTCTTCCAAGGATCTGATATGTATACTTACATTGTCTGCACCCCTACATGGCATATGTGAGCTGAGATTCTGCTGCCTTCACTTAGATGGTGGAAGACCACAACTTGGCCATGCCTCATGCCTTCTTGTAACTACTGTTTGCACCTTTCTTTCCAGATTACATCTGTGCACACTTCCATTTGTGTCCTGCTTTCAGCTCCATCCTGTCCAACCTCCCTGTCAAGTGAAGACTCTGAGATATCATGAACAAGAATGCCAGAAACACACGAGCAGGTTTTCCCTCTGGATCACCTCATTCAAATATTACCATTCCCAGAATATACTCAAGCTGTCTCTTGGCTTCACAGTTGAATGAATCACAGAATCACAGAATCACAGAATCACAGAATGTTAGGGATTGGAAGGGACCTCGAAAGATCATCTAGTCCAATCCCCCTGCCAGGGCAGGATTGCCTAGACCATATCACACAGGAATGCGTCCAGGCGGGTTTTGAATGTCTCCAGAGAAGGAGACTCCACAACCTCTCTGGGCAGCCTGTTCCAGTGTTCAGTCACCCTCACCGTAAAGAAGTTTTTCCTCATATTTAAGTGGAACCTCCTGTGTTCCAGCTTGCACCCATTGCCCCTTGTCCTGTCAAGGGATGTCACTGAGAAGAGCCTGGCTCCATCCTCATGACACTTGCCCTTTACATATCTATAAACATTAATGAGGTCACCCCTCAGTCTCCTCTTCTCCAAGCTAAAGAGACCCAGCTCCCTCAGCCTCTCCTCATAAGGGAGATGTTCCACTCCCTTAATCATCTTCGTGCCTCTGCGCTGGACTCTCTCTAGCAGTTCCCTGTCCTTCTTGAACTGAGGGGCCCAGAACTGGACACAATACTCCAGATGCGGCCTCACCAGGGCAGAGTAGAGGGGGAGGAGAACCTCTCTTGACCTGCTAACCACACCCCTTCTAATACACCCCAGGATGCCATTGGCCTTCTTGGCCACAAGGGCACACTGCTGGCTCATGGTCATCCTGTTGTCCACTAGGACCCCCAGGTCCCTTTCCCCTACGCTGGTCTCCAACAGGTCTGCCCCCAACTTGTACTGGTACATGGGGTTGTTCTTGCCCAGATGCAGGACTCTACACTTGCCCTTGTTATATTTCATTAAATTTCTCCCCGCCCAACTCTCCAGCCTGTCCAGGTCCCTCTGAATGGCTGCACAGCCTTCTGGTGTGTCAGCCACTCCTCCCAGTTTTGGGTCATCAGCGAACTTTCTGACAGCGCACTCTATTCCCTCATCCAAGTCATTAATGAATATATTGAATAGAACTGGTCCCAGAACCGACCCTTGCGGGACTCCGCTAGACACAGACCTCCAACTGGACTCTGTCCCATTGACCACCACTCTCTGGCTTCTTTCCTTCAGCCAGTTCACAATCCACCTCACTATCCGATCATCCAGACCACACTTCCCCAGTTTAGCTGCGAGGATGCTGTGGGAGACCGTGTCAAACGCTTTACTGAAATCGAGATAGACCACATCCACAGCTTTACCATCATCTATCCACCGGGTTATGTCCTCATAAAAGGCTATCAGGTTGGTTAAGCATGACTTCCCGTTGGTGAAGCCATGCTGAGTGCCCCTAATGATCCCCCTATCCTTGATGTGCCTAGAGACAGCACCAAGAACAAGTTGCTCCATCACTTTCCGGGGATGGAGGTGAGGCTGACTGGTCTATAGTTACCCGGGTCCTCCTTCTTGCCCTTTTTGAAGACTGGAGTGACATTAGCTTTCCTCCAGTCCTCAGGCACCTCTCCCGTTGCCCACGACTTAGCAAAGATGATGGAGAGTGGCCTAGCAATGACTTCCGCCAGCTCCCTCAGCACCCGCGGGTGCATCCCATCAGGGCCCATGGATTTATGGACGTCCAGATTGCTTAATTGGTCCCTGACCCAGCCCTCATCTACCAAGACAGACTCCTCCTCTATCATGACTTCTTCTGGGGCCTCAGGGGTCCGGGGCTCCTCAGGACAGCCTCCAGCAGTATAGACAGAGGCAAAGAAGGCATTCAGTAACTCCGCCTTCTTTTTATCCTCTGTCTCCAGGGCCCCCACCTCAACATTTACTGATTATTTTTGGCTTAGCTGTAGGTCTGTATATCCCTGCTGCCATAAGCCTGGTATATACATTATGTGTGCTTGGCAAATATTTTGTGCTGAAAGAATGCACAGAATATATCATTCAGCCGGTCCTTGAGGTAACACAGGCAGAAAAGAGACATCTGCAGAGTCTACTACAAAAAGGTGACCAGAATAGACCACAAAAAAGATGCATAGCCAAATTTAGAGAACATGTTAAACATGAGGAGCTTCTGATAGAGGCATAAGTATGGATATAATTAACCCAGAGTAAGATCAGCACTCATAGATCAGCACTCATGGATCAGCAAACACCAAGGGGAGGAATTGGAGGATCTGCTGCTGCTCTGTTTAGCCTGCTGGGATATGTTGCAGCTCGTGGATGCTATGTGTTTTCTTCAAAAGGGGAGAACAGAGCCCTGAAGCAGTCGTTATCTGATTGTGTTGAGAAACAAAGCATTGCTGTTGTCAGCTCCAACTGTTTTCTGTTTTGCTTTTCTTCTTGCCAGCTTTGCGAGCAGCTGTTTGCTCTCTTCCCTGGTGTAAATCAGGAGTAGCTTCAGTCAACACAGTGCCACTTCTCTGTCCATCATGTGGTGAAGATCTAATACATTCTTACTCCTGGGAGAGTAAAATGCAGCCAAGAGTATATGTTGGCCTTGTTTTCCTTGCTCTTACAGCAGCATGTGACTGTTAAGAGAATTATTCTTTTTATGAGTAGCAATGCCCGTCTAGATGAAAATAAGGAAGAATCAGCCCCATGTGGTGCATCTTTTACGTAAGCACAGTAATGTGAAAGTAATGTGAGAAATAGAGCGGGCAGACATGGATTTAGGAATTCAGGATCTAAGAATACACATCTTGGGTATCAATGAGACTGTTGATATTGATTTCAGCTATGTGGGTTAGCTTACACTGGGACTGAGAAGGAGACTTCTGTGCTGAAAGCCAAGTAGAGCTGACTGTGCTCTCAGGTCCTCCTGCAAATGGGCTAATGAGTGGGATCTGCTGGTAGTCATCTCAAGTGCCCACATCCTGCAGCCCAGGTAAAGCTCTCTCAGACAACTGACAGTACTCTGCAGATCTGGTGTGAAATTAGTACCATATTAAGCACCTTTACATACTGCCATAATGCATGAAAATGTGTCTTTTGGCTTGGAAGACTTGAAAAATCTGAAGCTTGAAATTCATCCTCACTTAACTGATTTCATGTCAAGGTATCAAGTCCAGCCTGATCTTTGTCAGCTGTAAGACAGCACAGCTTCAAAAACTTTTCAGGGGCAAGCAATTTCTGTCCAATTTCAACACTCATTTACAGCTACATGAGGGAGGTCATCTCATGTCCCATGCATTAGCTTGTATACATATATATATATACAACTAATGGTAAGGCTATGGGATGAAAAGACAACTGTTGACCAACTCGGCCAACCTTTCCGCCATCCCTCCCAATTCAGGGGCAACAGAAGTCCCAGCGTACACCAGCAGATCTAACTGTGGGTGATGCGAACCATCTCCTGCTCATCACAAATATTACATACTTACACCTGCCTCTTTGCTGACCCCTCCTCAGAGGATGGGTGCTAGTGCCCCGCCGTCTCCATCGCTAGTGGCTTGGCAGCTCGCTGTGCGGAGCAGACACGAGCGGGCAGCGCTGCCCCAGGCACGGGCACTCCTGCACAACGGGCCGCTGTGGGCAGAGTGGGCAGCGGTGGGCATCAGGAGCTGGTGGAGACCTCAGCTCTCCCTGTATTGGGGACACTTGCTACTTTCCCCATGCAGGACCATGCAGTGAAGAAATGCATTGCTCCACAAAGCAACACAATCATTTCCTGGTGGATATAAAGCTGCTCCTGCAAGGAGCACATTGTCATGGTCTGACTGGTACAGAGAAGTTCTCACCGGCTGTCAGAAGCCGCCCGGTCGCCGGCCCTTGTACTCGTGGGCGACTTCAACTTGCCGGATGTCTGCTGGAAATACAACATGGCAGAGAGGAAGCAATCTAGGAGGTTCCTCGAATGTGTGGAGGACAACTTCCTCATGCAAGTGGTAAATGAGCCCACTAGAGGAGGGGCCCTGCTTGACCTGTTGTTTGTGAACAGAGAAGGACTAGTGGGGGATGTGAGGGTCGGTGGCCGTCTTGGGAATAGTGACCATGAAATGTTAGAGTTTTCGATAGTGGGGGAAGTAAGGAGGGGCAAGAGCAGAACTTCTGCCTTAGATTTCCGCAGGGCAGACTTTAGCCTGTTTAGGAGGTGGTGGACAGAGTCCCTTGGGAGTCAGTCCTCAAGGGCAAAGGAGTCCAGGAAGGCTGGACGTGCTTTAAAAAGGAATTGCTAAATATTCAGGAGCAGGCTGTCCCAGTCTGTAGGAAGACAAACCGTCGGGGAAAAAGACCGGCCTGGTTAAACAGAGAACTTAGGCTAGAACTTAAGGAAAAAAAGAGAGCCTATTTGCTCTGGAAGAAGGGTCGGGTAACTTGGGAGGTCTATAGGGATGTTGCCAGGTCGTGTAGGGAGAAGATTAGAAGGGCCAAAGCTCAATTAGAGCTTGATTTGGCTGCTATGGTCAAAGATAACAAAAAAAGTTTCTACAAATACATTAACAGCAAAAGGAGGGTCAAGGAGAGCCTCCACCACTTGCTGAATGAGGAGGGTAGTGTAGTGTCAGGGGATGAGGAAAAGGCAGAGGTGCTCAATGCCTTCTTTGCCTCGGTCTTTAATGTCAAGACCGGTTGTCCTCACGAGACTCAGCCCTCAGAGCCTGAAGTTAGGGATGGGGGGCTGTGTGAACCTCCCGTAATTCAGGAGGAGACAGTTAGTGACCTGCTGTGCCAACTGGACACCCACAAGGCTATGGGCCCAGATGGGATTCACCCCAGAGTAATGAAGGAACTGGCAAATGAACTTGCCAAACCACTCTCTATTATCTACCGGCAGTCCTGGTTAACTGGAGAAGTTCCAGCTGACTGGAAATTAGCAAATGTAACGCCCATCTACAAGAAGGGCCGGAAGGATGATCCAGGGAACTGTAGGCCTGTCAGCCTGACCTCGGTGCCAGGCAAGGTGATGGAACAGATCATCCTGAGTGCCATTACACAGCACATGCAGGACAACCAGGGCATCGGGGCCAGCCAACATGGATTCATGAAAGGCAGGTCCTGCTTGACCAACCTGGTCTCCTTCTATGACCAAGTGACCCGCTTAGTAGATGAGGGCAGGGCTGTGGATGTAGTCTATCTAGACTTCAGTAAGGCATTCGACACTGTCTCCCACAGAATCCTCCTAGATAAACTAGTTGCCCGGGGCTTGGATGGGTGGACTCTTCGATGGGTTAAAAACTGGCTGGATGGCCGAGCCCAGAGAGTGGTGGTGAATGGGGCAAAGTCCAACTGGTGGCCGGTCACTAGCGGTATTCCCCAGGGCTCAGTTCTGGGGCCGGTGCTGTTCAATATCTTTATAGATGATCTAGACGTAGGGATTGAGTGCACCCTCAGTAAATTTGCAGATGACACCAAGCTGGGTGGGAGTGTCGATCTGCTGGAGGGTAGGAAGGCCCTACAGAGGGATCTGGACAGGTTAGATAGATGGGCCGAGACCAACGGCATGAGGTTCAACAAGAACAAGTGCCGGGTCTTACACTTCGGCCACAACAACCCCATGCAGCGCTACAGGCTGGGGGGAGAGTGGTTAGAAAGCGGCCCGGTGGAAAGAGACCTGGGGGTGCTGATCGACAGCTGGCTAAACATGAGCCAGCAGTGTGCCCAGGTGGCCAAGAAGGCCAATGGCATCCTGGCCTCTATTAGGAATAGTGTAGCCAGCCGGTCTAGGGAAGTGATCGTCCCTCTCTACTCGGCACTGGTGAGGCCGCACCTTGAGTACTGTGTTCATTTCTGGGCCCCGCACTTCAAGAAAGATGTTGAGGTGTTGGAGCGAGTCCAGAGGAGGGCGACCAAGCTGGTGAAGGGTCTGGAGGGTCTGACCTATGAGGAACGGCTGAGGGAGCTGGGGTTGTTTAGCCTGGAGAAGAGGAAGCTCAGAGGTGACCTTATTGCAGTCTACAACTACCTGAAGGGAGGTTGTAGTGGAGTGGGAGTGGGCCTCTTCTCCCAGGCAACTAGAGATAGGACAAGAGGACATAGCCTCAAGCTTTGCCAGGGGAGGTTCAGGTTGGACATTAGGAAGAATTTATTCTCAGAAAGGGTCATTAGATATTGGAACGGGCTGCCCAGGGAGGTGGTGGAGTCACCATCTCTGGATGTGTTTACAAAAAGACTGGACATGGCACTTACTTAGTGCCATGGTCTAGTTGTCATGGTGGTGTCAGGGCAATGGTTGGACTTGATGATCCCAGAGGTCTCTTCCAACCTGATTGATTCTTTGTTTCTGTGATCTTAGGGGTGGTTAAGAGATAAAGAAACAAATAGTGGGAGCACATAATGATATTCTAATGCAAATGTCATATTAATTGATAGACAAATGTAAATGAAGTAGAATGTGAAGCGCAGAACCAGGAGGTTTATTGGAAATACGTGTATACAGAGAGAAAAACTCAATCCACCTGAGTCATACAGTAACTTTAATTAATCTTGCTACTAAGCCAAAGGTGTAGGGACTATGATAGTGAATTATTCAGATTTGTTAAAGTCCTTACTATTTATACTATCAAATGACTGTGCAATGTGGTAACAAAGAAGGTTAAATTTATATCGTGTGAGTTTTGCTATATCAGTGTACAGTGTTTCCTCTAATCTTTCCAAATTTTCATGTGACTGTTTGGAAGAGTAAATCTCTTTAAAGAACAGGTATTTAATTGACCAGTCCTGTCTCCTCAAACAAGACCAAACTTTTCTTACATTTCAAGGCAGTGAACATCATGTTCTCTTAATACATCTAAACATAACAATGGCCTTTCCTAAAGGTTAGTTGGGATTTTGTTATTTTTCCAGGACACTTTTCCCATTTGACAAGTTGTGTTATGAAAGGTCTCACCTGTTGCCCACTTCCTGGTGCTATGTGGAACTATCTAGACTTTTCCAGACCCTTTGTTTGTTTGTTCTGTCCTTCAGACCTACAGTCCATTTAGACAGCAATTTTTTGTTCTGTAATATCGGAGCCACAGAACTTTGGTAAACAACAAAGGCCTCCTGCTTTTTGAATGGGTGCTCCTGAATAATCTTCCCACATAGGTTTATACATACATGCAAACATGTACATACATATGTGTCAAACTGAGAAAACTTTACAGAACAAATCTGCAGCAAGTAGTAACATTCCCCCAATGTCCTCACAAGGGGATTGAGACTAGAGAAGAAATACATTGCAGTTAAATAAACCTAATTAATTTTCATATGGGGAAGTTTTTATCATTGAGGATTTTAGTTACTGTTGTTATTGTTTTATTTTTTAACACATGCATGTGCATAGAAATAACTGGAGCCTGCTTTAAAAAGCATTGGATTAATTAAATGACACTAACTTGATGAATGTTATCATATGCACCCTGATTTCTGGGTACTGAAGTTCTATCTTCCTTTAACAACTTGGTGAGGTAAAGGGATGTTAAGCTGAATAGGATGTATTCTATTCAACAGCAATCAAAACTCATCCAACAGCTAAAGAAAACTGTATATCTTGTGTAATACACAGGTTGAACTCACATCACACTCCCTTCATTCAAGAAAAGTTGTCTGGAGACATCATCAGTGAAGTTGTCACCGAAATCGGGAATAAAACCTCTTAACACCAATGTAGTATTAAGAAGCAGGCACACCTTTATTGCAGCGCTGGGCAGCACAGGGGGTAGTCCCTCCAAAATCATGCATGCCTTCCTCGGTAGTTCATCTTATATTTATGTAGCAAAATATTACATATTCATTATGATTCCAGGGATGCCTATACATATTCATAACTTTTCCCCGAAAAGGCGGTCTTTATTATAATGAGTTCCGAGAAATCATTTCCATAGTCTCCGCCTTTAACTCCTCCTGGTTGCGCACGTGCAGTTTCTTCTGGTGGTCATGGGCCGGGGTCTCTGGGATGAAGGCCGTATGTCTTCCTCGCTGTGCACTTTTCACCTTTCCTTCTTGCGCAGGTGTAGTAGTACCTCAATCAAGCCTCAAGACCAGTTCTGGCTGGTCTTAAAGCAAGAAGTCCAGTAACTCTATTGTATTCAACTAGTGTCCATGACGGTCTCTAATAAGACAAGAAGTCCAGTAACTTACCTAGTGAGGTTTCTATGGCTACCTGTTAAAATTTAACAATCCTATAGCTAACTTCACAGACTCTAAGGCAGAACACAGCACCCCTTCCACCATTATACCTATTCTACTAAACTTATCTTCTTATAATTAAATTGAATTTCATTTAATTTCAAATATTTGTAGCAAAGTAGCTCAGTTTCATTCAGATGTGATATAGATGACACACATATCCATTTGTGGTTACTGGCGAAGACTCATTACAGCTGCTACAATGTGCCTATGCCTCACAAGAAGAGAGAAAATTTCTGAAAAAGAGCTGTCTTCTGCTCTTTTTCCTTCTTTCCTCCCTTTTCTCTCATCCCCTTCCTTCTTTACTTCTCTAAACCCCTTCCTACATTTCCATCATCAGATCTCCTTTTTCTTATGCTCAAAATTAATCAATTTTCCTTTTCCCCCATACAGTCTGCCAGACTAACATCTTTCCTAAAGAATGTCCCCACATTTTCTTTCTTTCCTTGAATACTGACCCTGCAGCTGCTCTTCCTACTCCATATCCTGACCTTGTTCACCGCCCTACTCTCTGTCTTCTTGTATTTGCTTTTTTGCTGCAGAATAACCATTCCAGTTAGAAACAAACAGTATTATTTTATAACTGGGATGTCACTCAGGTATTGAATATAGCTAAGTACTGCAGATTGTGATTACAGTCAATATCTTTCCTTCCCCTGACTGAATGTTGGAAATTAATTGAGTTAAATGAACACTTTTTGCCTAAACAGAGCCATGTTAAAAACACTGATTTATTGAGCATCAAACTGATTTGTTTGAAAGATTTTGGGTTTGACAGACTTTTGCTGTATCCCACGTATTGTTTCTGCCAGACTTTGTGCAAACTCCTGGTGGAGAGCCACAAAACCAAGAATCCTGCTTTCTAGTATTCTCTGCTCTGTGACAGGTCTGCTGAAGAGTGACATATCGTGAAACCCTATTTTTTCAACATGGGAAGAACCAATGGCAATGCACTCTGAACCTGAAGGGTCTTCACTCCCAAGTTTCTAACCATGAGGTTGGCTCAATCAAATATGTAAACCCACTGATGTCCCAAGTCCTGGGCAGTCCCCCTCAAGACACTTCAACATCTAAAACTCAATTTGGGCCACGCTTAAAATCCAAATAGTCAAAATATGCCTCAGAACAGAAATCTTGCCAGCTCTGGTGTACCCTCATTTAACATGACTTGTATTACATGCACAAAATGGTTATTTTGCCCATATGGTTGATGTGTGCAGTTACCATCTACAACAGCAACTGAGTGGTTAGTGGGTGTAATTTAAGGGCTGAATTGAAAAATCTCTGACATGAATGAAAACCAACCCTGCTGATGTCTATCAGAGGTAAAATTTTTGATCATATTAATATCCTGTACATTGAAAGGGTTGGGGCCCCAAGAACAAGGAGGGCATTGTAAATACCTTAATTACTCAATTATCCTGGGTGCTCAACTAAACAAAGGAAAGCCTTTACAATTTGGAGAGCGGAAATGGCTGTAAAATAAGGAGGCTCCAGGATGTTCTCACTTCAGATGTCTGGATCTTGGGAGGGGTGGATACATGGAAACATAGAGATAAGGGAATTGCAACAACAGCCTCAAAGGACATGGCCTACGTGATTCCAGGACTGAGTTTGCACAAGACACAGTGAGGAAGACTACAAGCCTTCATCTGAAGACACACACACACACACACCCACCCACCCCCGAATACCAGGGAAGATGACTGCGCATGTGGACATTTGCATATCTCATTGTCACGGTTTAAAGCTGGGCTGGCTATTAAACCTGTGGCAGATGCTCTCTGTTAACCCTCCCCCCCGCCCCCCCCCCCCACCCAAGGGGAAAGGGAAAAGGGAGAGAGACTTATGGGTTGGAAAGTTAAAAGTTTTAATAAACTATATTAATGAAAAAGAGTATAATAATAATAATAATAGAAATAATCAAATATATACAAATATATACAAAACCAAGATCGAGAGCTTGGAAATCCTCCTTGGGCAGAGTTGCTCCCCCAGCATGGGCAGAGGGGAAAATGCAGTAGCTCCACCCAGCAGAGGCAGAGGGGAAAATGCAATAGCTCCCTGCCATCACACCTGCAGGCTTTTAACTGGAAACTGGCAAAGCTGGTACCAATCAGTGGGAGACAGGAGGGCCCCTCCCTCCTGGGCCCAGCCTCCAGGAGGCAGTGGGTTAGTGATAAATAGGAAAGTGAGAATGACATGTATGGGATGGAATACCTCGTTGGTCAATCTTGGGTCACCTGCCCTGTCTGCTCCTCCCTGCAGGTGCGAGCCCCCTTCGGCTCTTCACTCATAAGCAGTGAGGAATTTAGCAGTGACCTTGGTTTCTCTAAGACTAATTGGCCTGGTTTGGGCCAAACCAGGACATTCCACCCCTTATTCCATACCATTCACATCATACTCAGATCACCACTACCTTTTCATTTTCAAATATATATACACATATCACTAGTTTATGATTCATCTCTATACAAAAAGTTCATTAAGTTCATTTGGTTCAGGATTGTGGGTTTCCATCTGGCCAGCAGTCTCTCAGCAGTCTCTCTTTTGTCATGGTTCATGCCCACAGGTTGCAGGTTAAAGATGTCAGACTCGAGGAGGTTACTGGATGCCACTTGATGAAGCTCCGGTCTCATCACCACTGTCTTAACCTGAAAGACACTTATGCAGCAACAACATACAGTTCAGACTTAAGTAGTCTCACCCAGAATCAGATCACCTTCAGGGACACATCAGACTTCACCATCTTGCAGCATCACCCACCAAGTACATCCAGGTCCCTGAGCAAAAGCAATCCCATGAATGGGTTTACCTTTGCCCATTGCAGGAAGAATCCAGACAGTTTATCCCAATAGATTCCTTTCATGCACCACAGGGACTTTATCTCCTTCTACTGTATGTAGAAGGTCTGACTGAGCAGGGCCAGCTCGATTGATAGATCCCCTGGTGTTAACTAACCAGGTAGCTTGTGCCAGATGTTTATCCCAGTTTTTAAAGGTTCCACCCCCCATTGCTTTTAGGGTAGTTTTTAACAGCCCATTATACCGTTCAATTTTCCCAGAGGCTGGTGCATGATAGGGGATATGATATACCCACTCGATGCCATGCTCTTTGGCCCAGTTATCTATGAGACTGTTTTTGAAATGAGTCCCATTGTCCGACTCAATTCTCTCTGGCGTGCCGTGTCGCCACAAGATTTGCTTTTCAAGGCCCAGAATAGTGTTCCGGGCAGTGGCATGGGGCACAGAGTATGTTTCCAGCCATCCGGTGGTCGCCTCCACCATGGTAAGCACATAGCGTTTACCCTGGCAGGTTTGAGGGAGTGTGATATAGTCAATTTGCCAGGCCTCCCCATATTTATATTTCAACCACCGCCCCCCATACCACAAAGGTTTTAACCGTTTGGCTTGCTTAATTGCAGCGCATGTTTCACAATCATGGATAACCTGTGCAATAGAGTCCATGGTTAAGTCCACCCCTCGGTCACGAGCCCATCTGTATGTTGCATCTCTCCCTTGATGACCTGAACTGTCATGAGCCCACCGAGCTAGAAATAGTTCACCTTTATGTTCCCAGTCCAAATCTATTTGGAACACTTTAGCAGCTTGATCCGCTTGTTGGTTGTTTCGATGTTCCTCAGTGGCCCGACTTTTAGGTACATGAGCATCTACATGACGTACCTTCACGACTAGTTTCTCTAGCCGAGTAGCAATATCTTGCCACAATTTAGCAGCCCAAATAGGTTTACCTTTACGCTGCCAGTTGCTTCGCTTCCACTGCTTTAACCACCTCCACAAGGCATTTGCTACCATCCATGAGTCAGTATAAAGATACAGCCTTGGCCACTTTTCTCATTCAGCAATGTCTAAAGCCAGCTGGATGGCTTTTACTTCTGCGAATTGACTTGATTCACCTTGTCCTTCTGTGGCTTCTGTGACTCGTCGTATAGGACTCCATACAGCAGCTTTCCACTTCCGATGCTTTCCTACAAGACGGCAGGATCCATCGGTGAACAGGGCATACTGCTTCTCATCCTCTGGTAGTTCATTATATGGTGGGGTTTCTTCAGCACATGTCACCTCCTTTTCTGGTGGCATTCCGAAGTCTCTGCCTTCTGGCCAGTCCATGATCACTTCTAAGATTCCTGGGCGATTAGGGTTTCCTATTCGAGCCCTCTGCGTAATTAATGCAATCCATTTACTCCACGTCGCATCAGTTGCATGATGGGTAGTGGGAACCTTACCCTTGAACATCCAGCCTAGTACTGGTAATCGAGGTGCCAGGAGAAGTTGTGCTTCAGTACCAATTACCTCTGAAGCAGCTCTAACTCCTTCATATGCTGCCAGTATCTCTTTTTCAGTTGGAGTGTAATTGGCCTCGGAACCCTTGTATCCTCGACTCCAAAATCCTAGGGGTTGACCTCGAGTCTCCCCTGGTACTTTCTGCCAGAGGCTCCAGGTAGGACCATTGTCCCCAGCTGAGGTGTAGAGCACATTTTTAACATCTTGTCCCATGCGGACTGGTCCAAGGGCTACTGCATGCACAATCTCTTGTTTAATCTGTTCAAAAGCCTGTCGTTGTTCAGGACCCCACTGAAAATCATTCTTCTTTCTGGTCACTTGATAAAGAGGGCGTACAATCTGGCTGTAATCTGGAATGTGCATTCTCCAGAAACCCACAACGCCTAAGAAGGCTTGTGTTTCCTTTTTGTTAGTTGGTGGGGACATAGCTGTTATTTTGTTGATCACATCTATCGGGATCTGGCGACGCCCATCTTGCCATTTAATCCCTAAAAACTGGATCTCCTGGGCAGGTCCCTTGACCTTGCTTCTTTTTATGGCAAAACCAGCTTTCAGAAGAATTTGGATTATTTTCTCCCCTTTTTCAAAAACTTCTGCTGCTGTATCACCCCACACAATGATGTCATCAATGTATTGCAAATGTTCTGGAGCTCCACCCTCTTCTAGTGCAGTCTGGATCAATCCATGGCAAATAGTAGGACTGTGTTTCCACCCCTGGGGCAGTCGATTCCAGGTATACTGGATACCTCTCCAGGTAAAAGCAAACTGTGGCCTGCACTTTGGTGCCAAAGGAATAGAGAAAAATGCATTAGCAATGTCTATAGTGACGTACCACTTGGCTGCCTTTGACTCCAGTTCATATTGAAGTTCTAGCATGTCTGGCACAGCAGCACTCAGCGGTGGCGTAACTTCATTTAGGCCACGATAGTCCACAGTTAATCTCCATTCTCCATCAGACTTTCGCACTGGCCATATAGGACTATTAAAGGGTGAGCGAGTCTTGCCAATCACTCCTTGATTTTCTAATTGTCTAATCAGTTTATGAATGGGGATCAGGGAGTCTCGATTGGTGCGATATTGTCGTCGGTGCACCGTGGTAGTAGCAATTGCCACCTGTTGTTCTTCAACCTTCAGCAACCCCACAACAGAAGGATCTTCTGAGAGGCCAGGCAAGGTAGACAGCTGTTTAATGTCCTCAGTCTCTACAGCTGCTATACCAAAGGCCCATCTATACCCTTTTGGGTCCTTAAAATACCCTTTCTTAAGGTAGTCTATGCCAAGGATGCACGGAGCATCTGGGCCAGTCACAATGGGGTGCTTTTTCCATTCATTTTCAGTTAGGCTCACTTCGGCCTCCAATACAGATAACTCTTGAGATCCTCCTGTTACTCCTGAAATACTGACAGATTCTGCCCCTTTATGATTTGCTGGCATGAGGGTGCACTGTGCACTAGTGTCTACCAAGGCTCAATACCTTTGTGGTTTTGATGTGCCAGGCCATCGAATCCACACAGTCCAATAAACTCGGTTGTCCCTCTCCTCCACCTGGCTGGAGGCAGGGCCCCCCTAATTAAGAAATGGATTCGTGCTGCTCACAGGGACTGGACCTTCATTTCTCCTATTCACACTTGGGAAAAAGTGATTTGAGGCCCATCTCCCCTGACTGGGGTCCTGCTCACTGGTAACTGGAGCAGCCATCCTTGTAGAAAAATTCTCTCTGGTATTTCTGTTAGCTTGCAACTCACGTACTCGTGCCTGTAGGGTACTGGTAGGTTGTCCATGCCATCTGTTCATGTCTTCCCCATAACCACGCAGGGCAAACCACAGGACACCTCGTGATGTGTTCCGTTTCCTTCGAGCTGGTCCTGTAGGAGGGTGTTTTCTCCTAACAGCTGCAACACGCGCCTGTGTAGGTAGAGAGTCAAGTTTATTCTCGATCATGGACAGTTTGTCTGACAGTTGTTTAAATGAATCCTTGTTCTCCTTAGTCAGTTTTTCCACAGCTGAGATGCGTGCCTGCAGTGGGGAAGAAATACTATCTTCATACTGTCGCATACAGTTAGCCATTTTACCCACAGTAGAATGTGCCATATCATCTTCTCCCCATACTAATATTGACAATGTATGGGTATATGTCAGTGGAGCATTCTTCACGACCTTCCGGAACAGGGATCGGTTGCATTCCACTTCATCAGGATCTACAGGATCTACAGCTTCCCGTGGGTGTCTATAAATGATCTCTTGCACAGCTAGTTCTCTAAGGTAGTTAATACCTTTTTCTATAGTGGTCCATTTGCTTAGGTGGCTCAGAACATCATCTTTATAGGGATACCTGCTCTTTACAGCTGACAAGAGTCGCCTCCAGAGACTGATAGTGTTTGACTTTCTTGCAAGCGCCTTATCAATACCACCATCTCTGGACAGGGATCCCAACTGTCTGGCTTCTCTGCCATCTAATTGCATGCTATCTTCCCCATTATCCCAGCATCGGAGCAACCAGGTAATAATAGGCTCACCGTCATAACGGCTGAAGTCTTTCCTTATATTTCTCAGGTCCTTCAGGGATAAGGAGTGGTAGGTTATCTCTACGTCCGAGTCCTCTTGTGATACTTCTGCTTTAGAAGGACCTTTCTTCTGTGATGGGTCTGCTTTAAAAGGACGATCGAGGAAACCCCCATCTGTGTCAGGCCCTGACTCTGCCTGAGAAGGGCCCTCACCTGGGTCATATGATGGCTCTGCCTTAGAAGGCTCCAAGTCATCATCCTTCACTTCACGAGCTGATTTCTTTTGGTATTTCTTCCTGGTTACAGGAGCAATTGGTACAGATTCGATAGATGCTGGGGTCTGAGTAGATGCAGTGGCTGTCATGGGAGTGCTGAGAGTCTGAGTAGCTGCAGTGGCCATCTTGGGGGGTGTAGCAGCTGTGGTACAGGCTGCTGAGGTTTCAGTGGGTTTAGTGGCTGTAGCGGCAGTACATGCTGTAGGATCTGAGGTGGCTGCATAACACCTACAACTGTCCCTGCACCGATATTTAATCTTATCCCACATCAGAAACACATTCAGGACAACCAAAAATAAAAACACGCCACCTAGACAGCACCATCCTAATTTCGCAAAATCTAGTGGAATCAGCTTAGCAGAAAACGAGAAGGTACTATTTCCCAAAGTAAAACTGGAAGTGTGATCATTAACAGAATCAGCTAAAGGACGCCTGGAGCGTGCAAATGAAGTCGCTGCTACTGATTCGCGATTAAAGCTGCCCATCATTGTGTCATAGAGATAAGAGATCGGAATATTAACTGCCCAGTTTATCACAGCATAAATCAGTATCAAACCCCATACCAAAACAATACATTTCGACCAGCGCCCACTGCTAAACTGCATGTAAACATTCATAAGAAGCAAGCAGTAACACAGTGCCCACGGCAGGTAAGGCATCATTGCAATACTCAATTGTGAAAGAAACTCTATAAAAAGACGAGATAACACAGCATTCAAAAATGACATCACCATCTTCACTATCTGTTTTAATTTCCAACCCCTTGTAAATCTCAAAGGAAGAAATCTGATACTCTGTCAGCTGAGCCCTCTGGGTCTCCTCCCATCAGAGCCAGGATTCAACTTATCAGAGCAACCTGTTGGAGCTTCTCTCGAGCCCCACTTTGGGCACCAATTAAATCTGTCACAGTTTAAAGCTGGGCTGGCTATTAAACCTGTGGCAGATGCTCTCTGTTAACCCTCCTCCCCCCCCCCCACCCCAGGGGAAAGGGAAAAGGGAGAGAGACTTCAGGGTTGGAAAGTTAAAACAGTTTTAATAAACTATAGTAATGAAAAAGAGTATAATAACAATAATAGAAATAATCAAATATATACAAATATATACAAAACCAAGATCGAGAGCTTGGAAATCCTCCTTGGGCAGAGTTGCTACCCCAGCATGGGCAGAGGGGAAAATGCAGTAGCTCCACCCAGCATGGGCAGAGGGGAAAATGCAGTAGCTCCACCCAGCAGAGGCAGAGGGGAAAATGCAATAGCTCCCTGCCATCACACCTGCAGGCTTTTAACTGGAAACTGGCAAAGCTGGTACCAATCAGTGGGAGACAGGAGGGCCCCTCCCTCCTGGGCCCCGCCTCCAGGAGGCAGTGGGTTAGTGATAAATAGGAAAGTGAGAATGACATGTATGGGATGGAATACCTCGTTGGTCAATCTTGGGTCACCTGCCCTGTCTGTTCCTTCCTGCAGGTGCGAGCCCCCTTCGGCTCTTCACTCATAAGCAGTGAGGAATTTAGCAGTGACCTTGGTTTCTCTAAGACTAATTGGCCTGGTTTGGGCCAAACCAGGATACTCATGGCTATGTAAATGAGTTCTTGGAAATCCTATGACTATGTATAACTTTATGGTATATAGTCTCTGAAAAATCTGACAAATCGGCGGAGCACTCATGGTGGATAATCCCCAGTGCTGCCTAGTGCTGCAATAAAGAATGCCTGCTTAATAACACTCTAGTGTTGAGTTTTCTTTCGGACTCTTTACCCAGACACACCTAGCTTCCCACTTCGGTGAGAAAAGTTAGAAAGCAAGGGGGTTTGGAGATTTCTGATTTTTGTATCAGTTTTGGAGAGCCAGGCAGGAGACTCTCTGTCCGGCTGCAGGACCCCTGGGTCGGAGACTCCCTTGGCCAGCCCTGGAGACTTCTCTGGAAGGACTCCCCGACTCGGCGGATCCATGCGAGGACAGATGTCCTGGTTTGGCCTAAACCAGGCCGATTTTCCTTTCAGTGATTTTTACTTTCAGCTAAGTCTCCTCTAAGTAACTGCACTTTCTGAAACTAACTACATGTTTTGCAGACAGTGTCTGCTTCCAGGACTGATAACGCTCGAAGTTTGTAGTTATCACTGAGGCACCGGTAGGGATGTTGTGCAGTAAGGCTCTTGCTGTACTTTTTCTTAGAGAAACCAAGGTCACTGCTGAATTCCTCACTGCTTACAAGTGAAAAGCTGAAGGGGGGTCGCAGTTGCAGGGGGGAGCAGACAGGGCAGGTGACCCAAAAATTGACCAACGAGGGTATTCCATCCCATACACGTCATTCTCGGTATAAAGCGGGGGGATCACGAGGGTCTCGCTCTTGCTCGCTCTTGCTCTTTCTGCTATGGCCGGTGTCCAAGGAGGACTCCGACTGTTTTCCTGCTGCCCCCGATCCCGATCTGTGCATCCCTGAATCCAGCTCTTGACCGTCGCTAGGCCCAGCCTGGGCCTTCCCGGAGCCTGCCCTGCAGTGCCGGTGGTGACGTTGCCGACATCGGGGGAGCTCGATCTTGGTTTTGTATATATATTTGTATATATTTGATTATTCCAATATTATTATTATACTCTTTTTCATTATTATAGGTTTATTAAAACTGTTTTAACTTTCCAACCCGTAAGTCTCTCTCCCTTTTCCCTTTCCCTTTCCCTTTGGGTGGGGGGGGAGGGTTAACAGAGAGCGTCTGCTGCAGGTTTAATCGCCAGCCCAGCTTTAAACCGTGACAGATTTATTGGCGCCCAACGTGGGGCACGAGAGAAGCTCCAACAGGTTGCTCTGATAAGTCGAATCCCGGCTCCGGCGGGAGGAGACCCGGAGAGCTCAGCTGAGAGAGTATCAGATTTCTTCCTTTGAGATTTACGAGGGGTTGGAAATTAAAACAGATAGCGAAGATGCTGATGTCATTTTTGAACGCTGTGTTATCTCATCTCTTTATAAAGCCTTTTACAGAGTTAAGTGTAATGATACCTTACTTGCCGTATGCGCTGTTTGTTACTGTTTATGTGCAGTTTATCACTGCTGGGCACTGGTCAATGTGCATTGTTTTGTTATGGCGTTTCATACTGATTTATGTCGTGATAAACTGGGCTGTTACTATTCTGACCGCGGTAGCAGCGATTTTATCTGCGGACTCCGGGCGTCCTTTAGCTGATTGTGTTAATGATTACACTTCCAATTTTACTTCGGGAAATAGTACCTTCTCCTTTTCTGCCAAGCTGATTCCTCTAGATTTTGTGAAATTAGGATGGTGCTGTCTAGGTGGCATGTTTTTATTTTCGGTTGTCCTGAATGTGTTTCTGATGTGGGATAAGATTAAATATCGGTGCAGGGACAGTTGTAGGTGTTGTGCAGCCACCTCAGATCCTACAGCATGTGCTGCCGCTACAGCCACTAAATCCACTGAAACCTCAGCAGCCTGCACCACAGCTGCTACACCCCCCAAGATGGCCACTGCAGCTACTCAGACTCTAACGAGTCTCAGCACTCCCACGACAGCCACTGCATCTACTCAGACCCCAGCATCTAACGAATCTGTACCAATTGCTCCTGTAACCAGGAAGAAATACCAAAAGAAATCAGCTCGTGAAGAGGAGGATGATGACTCAGAGCCTTCTAAGGCAGAGCCATCACATGACCCAGGTGAGGGCCCTTCTCAGGCAGAGTCAGGGCCCGACACAGATGGGGGTTCCCTTGATCGTCATTTTAAAGCAGACCCATCACAGAAGAAAGGTCGTTCTAAAGCAGAACTATCCCAAGAGGAGGACTCGGATGTAGAGATAACCTACCACTCCTTATCCCTGAAGGACCTGAGAAATATAAGGAAAGATTTCAGCCGTTATGATGGTGAGCCAATTATTACCTGGCTGCTCCGATGCTGGGATAATGGGGCAGACAGCATGCAATTGGATGACAGAGAAGCCAGACAGTTGGGATCCCTGTCCAGAGATGGTGGTATTGATAAGGCGCTTGCAAGAAAGTCAAACACTATCAGTCTCTGGAGGCGACTCTTGTCAGCTGTAAAGAGCAGGTATCCCTATAAAGATGATGTTCTGAGCCACCTAAGCAAATGGACCACTACAGAAAAAGGTATTAACTACCTTAGAGAACTAGCTGTGCAAGAGATCATTTATAGACACCCACGGGAAATTGTAGATCCTGTAGATCCTGATGAAGTGGAATGCAACCGATCCATGCTCCGGAAGGTTGTGAAGAATGCTCCACCGACATATACCCATACATTGTCAATATTAGTATGGGGAGAAGATGATATGGCACATTCTACTGTGGGTAAAATGGCTAACTGTATGCGACAGTATGAAGATAGTATTTCTTCCCCACTGCAGACCCGCATCTCAGCTGTGGAAAAACTGACTAAGGAAAACAAGGATTCATTTAAACAACTGTCAGACAAACTGTCCAGGATCGAGAATAAACTTGACTCTCTACCTACACAGGCGCGTGTTGCAGCTGTTAGGAGAAAACACCCTCCTACAGGACCAGCTCGAAGGAAACGGAACACGTCACGAGGTGTCCTGTGGTTTGCCCTGCGTGGTTATGGGGAAGACATGAACAGATGGCATGGACAACCTACCAGTACCCTACAGGCACGAGTACGTGAGTTGCAAGCTAAAAGAAATACCAGAGAGAATTTTTCTAGGAGGATGGCTGCTCCAGTTACCAGCGAGCAGGACCCCAGTCAGGGTAGATGGGCCTCAAATTCCTTTTTCCCAAGTGTGAATAGGAGAAATGAAGGTCCAGTCCCTGTGAGCAGCACGAATCCATTTCTTGATTAGGGGGGCCCTGCCTCCAGCCAGGTGGAGGAGAGGGACAACCGAGTTTATTGGACTGTGTGGATTCGATGGCCTGGCACATCAAAACCACAAAGGTATCGAGCCTTGGTAGACACTGGTGCACAGTGCACCCTAATGCCATCGGATCATAAAGGGGCAGAACCTATCAGTATTTCAGGAGTAACAGGAGGATCTCAAGAGTTATCTGTATTGGAGGCCGAAGTGAGCCTAACTAAAAATGAATGGAAAAAGCACCCCATTGTGACTGGTCCAGATGCTCCGTGCATCCTTGGCATAGACTACCTCAAGAGAGGGTATTTTAAGGACCCAAAAGGGTATAGATGGGCCTTTGGTATAGCAGCTGTAGAGACTGAGGACATTAAACAGCTGTCTACCTTGCCTGGCCTCTCAGAGGATCCTTCTGTTGTGGGGTTGCTGAAGGTTGAAGAACAACAGGTGGCAATTGCTACTACCACGGTGCACCGACGACAATATCGCACCAATCGAGACTCCCTGATCCCCATTCATAAACTGATTAGACAATTAGAAAATCAAGGAGTGATTAGTAAGACTCGCTCACCCTTTAATAGTCCTATATGGCCAGTGCGAAAGTCTGATGGAGAATGGAGATTAACTGTGGACTATCGTGGCCTAAATGAAGTTACGCCACCGCTGAGTGCTGCTGTGCCAGACATGCTAGAACTTCAATACGAACTGGAGTCAAAGGCAGCCAAGTGGTACGCCACTATAGACATAGCTAATGCATTTTTCTCTATTCCCTTGGCACCAAAATGCAGGCCACAGTTTGCTTTTACCTGGAGAGGTATCCAGTATACCTGGAATCGACTGCCCCAGGGGTGGAAACACAGTCCTACTATTTGCCACGGACTGATCCAGACTGCACTAGAAAAGGGTGGAGCTCCAGAACATTTGCAATACATTGATGACATCATTGTGTGGGGTGATATAGCAGCAGAAGTTTTTGACAAAGGGGAGAAAATAATCCAAATTCTTCTGAAAGCTGGTTTTGCCATAAAAAGAGGCAAGGTCAAGGGACCTGCCCGGGAGATCCAGTTTTTAGGGATTAAATGGCAAGATGGGCGTCACCAGATCCCGATAGAGGTGATCAACAAAATAACAGCTATGTCCCCACCAACTAACAAAAAGGAAACACAAGCCTTCTTAGGCGTTGTGGGTTTCTGGAGAATGCATATTCCAGATTACAGCCAGATTGTATGCCCTCTTTATCAAGTGACCAGAAAGAAGAATGATTTACAGTGGGGTCCTGAACAACGACAGGCCTTTGAACAGATTAAACAAGAGATTGTGCATGCAGTAGCCCTTGGACCAGTCCGTACGGGACAAGATGTTAAAAATGTGCTCTACACCTCAGCTGGGGACAATGGTCCTACCTGGAGCCTCTGGCAGAAAGTACCAGGGGAGACTCGAGGTCGACCCCTAGGATTTTGGAGTCGAGGATACAAGGGTTCCGAGGCCAATTACACCCCAACTGAAAAAGAGATACTGGCAGCATATGAAGGAGTTAGAGCTGCTTCAGAGGTAATTGGTACTGAAGCACAACTTCTCCTGGCACCTCGATTACCAGTACTAGGCTGGATGTTCAAGGGTAAGGTTCCCACTACCCATCATGCAACTGATGCTACATGGAGTAAATGGATTGCATTAATTACACAGAGGGCTCGAATAGGAAACCCTAATCGCCCAGGAATCTTAGAAGTGATCATGGACTGGCCAGAAGGCAAAGACTTCGGAATGCCTCCAGAAAAGGAGGTGACACGTGCTGAAGAAGCCCCACCATATAATGAACTACCAGAGGATGAGAAGCAGTATGCCCTGTTCACCGATGGATCCTGCCGTCTTGTAGGAAAGCATCGGAAGTGGAAAGCTGCTGTATGGAGTCCTATACGACGAATCACAGAAGCCACAGAAGGACAAGGTGAATCAAGTCAATTCGCAGAGGTAAAAGCCATCCAGCTGGCTTTAGACATTGCTGAATGAGAAAAGTGGCCAAGGCTGTATCTTTATACTGACTCATGGATGGTGGCAAATGCCTTGTGGGGGTGGTTAAAGCAGTGGAAGCGAAGCAACTGGCAGCGTAAAGGCAAACCTATTTGGGCTGCTGAACTGTGGCAAGATATTGCTACTCGGCTAGAGAAACTAGTTGTGAAGGTACGTCATGTAGATGCTCACGTACCTAAAAGTCGGGCAACTGAGGAACATCGAAACAACCAACAAGCGGATCAGGCTGCTAAAGTGTTCCAAATAGATTTGGACTGGGAACATAAAGGTGAACTATTTTTAGCTCGGTGGGCTCATGACACTTCAGGTCATCAAGGGAGAGATGCAACATACAGATGGGCTCGTGACCGAGGGGTGGACTTAACCATGGACTCTATTGCACAGGTTATCCATGATTGTGAAACATGCGCCGCAATTAAGCAAGCCAAACGGTTAAAACCTTTGTGGTATGGGGGGAGGTGGTTGAAATATAAATATGGGGAGGCCTGGCAAATTGACTACATCACACTCCCTCAAACCCGCCAGGGTAAACGCTATGTGCTTACCATGGTGGAGGCGACCACCGGATGGCTGGAAACATACTCTGTGCCCCATGCCACTGCCCGGAACACTATTCTGGGCCTTGAAAAGCAAATCTTGTGGCGACATGGCACGCCAGAGAGAATTGAGTCGGACAATGGTACTCATTTCAAAAACAGTCTCATAGATAACTGGGCCAAAGAGCATGGCATCGAATGGGTATATCATATCCCCTATCATGCACCAGCCTCTGGGAAAGTTGAACGGTATAATGGGGTGTTAAAAACTACCCTAAAAGCAATGGGGGGTGGAACCTTTAAAAACTGGGATAAGCATTTGGCACAAGCTACCTGGTTAGTTAACACCAGGGGATCTATCAACCGAGCTGGCCCTGCTCAGTCAGATCTTTTACATACAGTAGAAGGGGATAAAGTCCCTGTGGTGCATGAAAGGAATCTGTTGGGAAAAACTGTCTGGGTTCTTCCTGCTACGGGCAAAGGTAAACCCATTCATGGGATTGCTTTTGCTCAAGGGCCTGGATGTACTTGGTGGGTGATGCTGCAGGATGGTGGAGTCCGATGTGTCCCTGAAGGTGATCTGATCTTGGGTGAGAATACTTAATTCTGAACTGTATGATGTTAATTGCTGCATAATACTAACAGTGTTCATAAGTGTCTTTCAGGTTGAAGCAGTGGTGATGGGAATAGAGCTAGCTGCAAGTGGTGTCCAGTAACCTCCTCGAGACTGACATCTTTAACCTGCAACCCGTGGGCATGAACCGTGACAAAACTCATACCATGTCTCCTGCCCTGAGAGACTCCTAGCCAGATGGAAACCCACAATCCTGAACTAAATGAACTTGATAAACTTTTTTTTTTCTGTATAGAGATGAATCATAAACTAATGTTATCTGTATATATTTTAAAATGAAAAGTTAGTGGTGATCTGAGTATGACGTGAATGGTATGGAATAAGGGGTGGAATGTCCTGGTTTGGCCTAAACCAGGCCGATTTTCCTTTCAGTGATTTTTACTTTCAGCTAAGTCTCTTCTAAGTAACTGCACTTTCTGAAACTAACTACATGTTTTGCAGACAGTGTCTGCTTCCAGGACTGATAACGCTCGAAGTTTGTAGTTATCACTGAGGCACCGGTAGGGATGTTATGCAGTAAGGCTCTTGCTGTACTTTTTCTTAGAGAAACCAAGGTCACTGCTGAATTCCTCACTGCTTACAAGTGAAAAGCTGAAGGGGGGTCGCAGTTGCAGGGGGGAGCAGACAGGGCAGGTGACCCAAAAATTGACCAACGAGGGTATTCCATCCCATACACGTCATTCTCGGTATAAAGCGGGGGGATCACGAGGGTCTCGCTCTTGCTCGCTCTTGCTCTTTCTGCTATGGCCGGTGTCCAAGGAGGACTCCGACTGTTTTCCTGCTGCCCCTGATCCCGATCTGTGCATCCCTGAATCCAGCTCTCGACCGTCGCTAGGCCCAGCCTGGGCCTTCCCGGAGCCTGCCCTGCAGTGCCGGTGGTGACGTTGCCGACATCGGGGGAGCTCGATCTTGGTTTTGTATATATATTTGTATATATTTGATTATTCCAATATTATTATTATACTCTTTTTCATTATTATAGGTTTATTAAAACTGTTTTAACTTTCCAACCCGTAAGTCTCTCTCCCTTTTCCCTTTCCCTTTCCCTTTGGGTGGGGGGGGAGGGTTAACAGAGAGCGTCTGCTGCAGGTTTAATCGCCAGCCCAGCTTTAAACCGTGACAACAGACAAGGACCACTGGTAAGAAAAGGCATTCTTTCTGTTTTTGTTTTGTTTTGGTTTTGGTTTTGGAACCGGTTCATTTGGTAGCTACCCATAAGTCGTTACTGTTCTAATGCAGGGTGAGCATATGCGGGACTGCTAGCGTCTTAACATGCATACATTTGGTAACTTTGTAATTTGTGTACCTCTGTTCATCTCTCTGAGGTTTTGGTTATATAGAGGTTTTTGGGAGATGAACAGATGTTTGGAAAAGTAACTGTTTGGAGGTTAACCTTTTGTGAGATTTGGTAACTTTGTAATCTGTGCACATTTGGTAACTTTGTAATCTGTGTACCTTTGTTCGTCTCCCTGAGGTTTTGGTTGTATAGAGGTTTTAAGGGGGGGGAGAACGAATGTTTAGAGGAACATTTGGATTTAAAATTTGTTTATTGCAACTTGACTTTATATCTGAACTTGTATGATTGTGTGAGTGAGACGTACAAATACGTACGAAGCGAGCGTGGAGTCTGGATCCGTGGTTCTGTTATCCCACGAGGGAAACAGCCGGAGAAGGACGAAGTGATTGATAAATGGGGGAACCTGAAAAGTGTTTACTACATCCAGAAAATAATTGCAGACCTTTGTTCATTTTGGCATTTGTATTTGATTATGGTTTACATATGCATAGGTGATACGTATATGTCTGGTATACGCGTATTTGAAAATCTTTGAATAACCTATGTCGACATTTGTCATCTGGGGAGTAGTAGCTGTTGTTGTTACTGTGTCTATAGTAATTGTTAATTGTTGTCTCTGTGTGTGTGTGTAAGTGTTCAGGCCCCAGTTCCTGTCTTTGTGTTGTATAAATTTTTGAATGGGAAACCAACACGGTGGAGTTTTGAAAAAGAGCCCTTTGGGCTGCATTCTGGCTCACTGGAAAGCTATTGGGGGACCACCTGGAGGAAGTGTGAGCCGTAAAACTTTGATAAAATATTGCAATCACTGGTGGCCTTTATACAAGTTAGATGATGGAGAAAAATGGCCTTTTAACAGAACTTTGAGTTATAATACTTTGTCACAACTTATGTTATTTTTAAGAAGGGAAGGAAAATGGGATTAAGTGGTTTATGCAGATATGTTCTTTACTCTGCGGAATCACCCAGAGTGGCAAAAGGAATGTGGAATTAATTTAGCACCCCAGGACCCTATGGTCCTGGCAATCGAAAAGAAGAAAAATAAGCAAAATGGGAAGTTAAAAGGATGTTGCTCGGCTTGTAGCATTGGACAAAAGTGTTTAAAGGTTGGTGCACAGAATGAGAGATTAGAGGACGTGATGATAGAGAAGGAGATGCTGGTACTGTTGGGGGTGGGGAGCCAGAGGTAGGAGAAAGGGAAAAAACTGATATTGGGTTTTCTCCCATTACCACCAGAACTCGAAGTAAGGTGGGACCTATTATACAGAATCCACTAAGGCAAGCAATGGGAATGGGGGGACCTGTCAGAATTAAAGTACCTTTTAGATGGTTGGCGAAATACTGCGGGGAATTATTGGGATGATCCTGAAAAGGTTGCTAAAGGATTTGAACTAATTGTGAAAACCCAGGATCCTGACTAGGAGGATATGGATGCAATGTTGGATGCGGTGTTTAGCGAATCAGAAAAGCAGGTGGTTGTGAAAGCGGCCAGAGCCCAGGTGCAGGCTCTGATTCTGGCTGGGGCTCTGCCCGGAACAGTGGATCTCTGTTTTTGGGACAATCAGCAGATGATACTGGGTGAAAGCTGCAGAGGGTGCAGGGAGCGGATGTGAGAGATTCGGAGAGGTTGCTGGAGACTGCATGGCAGGCATATTGGAATGGCGAGACTCGGAGGGCGAGAGTGAGGGCGGAGCGGCTGCCGGTGCTGCAGCAGCTGCTCTTCGCACTGCAGGGGGCCAGAGACCCTCTCCGAACTTACCGGGAAACAGCACTAACACTGTGAGAAGAGGTGCAAATGCCCCACCTAGGGGAAATCAACCCCTCCGGAAAGATCAGTGTGTATTGTAAGCAGATGGGGCATTGGAAAAAGGATTGTCTGAAACGGAAATCAGTAATGGTTACTGACATAGAAGCTGACCAGGGGAATCTTCCCTAGCAGAACCCTTGGTAAAAAATGCAGCTAGGGAAAGAAGAGGAAACTGTAGAATTCCTAGTAGATACAGATGCCACATTTTCAGTATTGAATCAGAACTTATTGCCAATAAGCAAACAAAATGTTAACATTGTAGGAGCAACTGGGCAGGTCGAGAAAGCTTTCTTTTTGAAACCACTAGAATTCAAAATTTGGAAAAGCGTAGGAATTCATAAATTTCTCTACCTGCCTGACGCTCCTAGACCACTTTTAGCAAGAGACTTAATAGAACAACTGAATGCTGAGATAAAATTTAAAAATGGAGAAATTGAGTTTAAAATACCAGGAGAGAATCACATTGAAATTTTAAGTTTGACTCTCACTGAACCCCAAATTAGGGAAGGGGAAATTATACACGAAATAAAGGATCAGGTATACCCAGGAGTATGGGCCTCAGGAGTGCCTGGAAAGGCTAAAAATGCAGAATGGATTGTTGTTAAACTTAAAGAGGGAGCACAGCCTGTTAGGATAAAACAATATCCCCTGAAATTGGAAGATAGGCGAGGAGTGAAAAGTATTATAGAACACTTAATGAAATTCGGCCTATTATTTGAATGCTCCTCAGAGTATAATGCCCCTATTTTGCCTGTTAAAAAGCCTGATGGCAAAACTTATTGATTAGTGCAGGATTTGCGAGCAATAAATCAGATAGTTGAAGATTTGTATCCGGTAGTGGCAAACCCATATACTTTGCTGACCAGTTTGAAGGAAACCTATGACTGGTTTACTGTATTAGACCTAAAAGATGCATTCTTTTGCCTCACCTTGGCTCCTGAAAGCCACAATTTATTTGCCTTTGAATGGGAAAACCCTGATACAGGATGGAAAACCCAACTAACCTGGACAGTGTTACCTCACGGATTTAAGAACAGTCCCACCATTTTTGGGAATCAATTAGCAAAAGAATTAGAAGCCTGGGTAAGGCCTCCGGGAAATGGGACTCTTTTACAGTATGTGGATGACATTCTGATAGCTACAGAAAAGGAGGAGGAATGCAAAGAATGGACTGTGAGTTTGTTGAATTTTCTTGGACTAAGTGGTTATCGAGTCTCATTACAGAAAGCCCAGATCCTGAAGAAAGAAGTAATATACCTGGGATTCGTGATTTCAAAGGGACAGAGACAGCTTGGGAGTGACCGAAAGGAAGCCATCTGCAGGACCCCAGAACCAACCACGGTAAAAGAACTTCGAACCTTTCTGGGAATGACAGGTTGGTGCCGATTATGGATCTATAATTATGGACTTTTGGTTAAACCCCTATATGAACTACTGAAAAACAGCCATACACAATTAATATGGACTAGTGAGGCTAGAAAAGCATTCAAAGAACTGAAATTGGAACTAATGAGGGCCCCAGCCTTGGGCCTGCCTGATGTAACAAAACCCTTCTGATTGTTCTCATATGAAAAGCAAGGAGTAGCTTTGGGAATTTTGGCCCAGAAACTAGGCCCTTATAGACGGGCTGTAGCGTACTTATCGAAGAAGCTTGAAAATTCACCTTGGGACATAAGATAACTGTGCACAATTCCCATGCTGTAACCTCAGTTTTGGAACAAAAAGGGGGACACTGGCTCTCGCCACAGATTCTTAAAATATCAGGCGGTGCTAATGGAACAGGATGATATAGAAATTGTTACATCTACCCTCACAAACACTGCTTCCTTTTTGAGCGATAAACAGGAAATGGAGACAGTCGTGCATGATTGTATAGAAACAATTGAGACTGTGTATGCAAGCAGACCAGACTTGAAGGAGGAGCCGTTGGAAGAAGCTGTCCATAGGTGGTATACTGATGGAAGCAATTCTGTAAAGAATGGGGTTCGAATGGCTGGATATGCTGTGACCACCACAGACCATTTGGTGGAAGCAAAGTCCTAAGGGCACATCATCACAATGAGCTGAAATAATTGCTCTTGTGAGAGCGCTGGAGCTTGACACGGGACCACGAGTGAACATCTGGACAGATTCGAAGTATGCCTTTGGTGTAGTCCATGCCCATGGAGCAATTTGGAAAGACCATGGACTCTTAACTGCTCAAGGGAAAGGTATAAAACATGCTGATATGATTTTGCGACTTTTAGATGCTGTACTACCACCGTCAGCAGTAGCGATCATGCACTGCAAAGGACACCAGAAAGGTAACACTGACAGGGAAGCGGGAAATAAATTGGCTGATTACGAGGCAAGACGAGCTGCGGAACAAGGTGAGGTATTAAGTTTAATTCCTGAAAAATCCTTGCCTATACCGGAAAAGGTTGAATATGGTGAAGGAGATCAGAAATTGATTGTTGGTCTAGGGGCCAAAATCGACCCCTCAGGGTGGGCAGTGTTAGGGGACAACAGAATGGTAGTCCCTTTTAGAATATTATGGAAATTGATAAAGGCAGAACATGACAAAACACATTGGGGAACTGGAGCCTTACGTGAATCCTTTATCAAGCAAATAGCAGCCAGAAGATTGTATCAAACTATAAAGGCCATAGTTAAAAGATGTGAGGTATGCCTAAAGAATAATTCAAAGGTAGAACATCACATGAAATTTGGAAGTATTAGTAAGCGAAAGGTCCCAGGTCAAATATGGCAGATATATTTTTCAGAACTCCCTAGAAAAGGGGGGTATCAGTATCAGCAATACTTAATTGCATTAGGAAATCAATTACAAGTAGTAAACAAACTGGTGATTTCTACTAGAGCATGTGATTTAGACTCACCAGTGCATCTGTTCAAACCTGGAGTTTGGGTTTATATTAAAGATCTTACAGGGCGACCATTGGAAGAGAAGTGGAACGGACCATACCAGGTGCTGCTGACAACCTTCACTGCAATCAAAATCAGGGAACAACCCATGTGGATTCACTATTCTCGAGTGAAAAAGGCCCTGGAAGAACTCTGGAAAATTACTTCTGAAGGACCCTCGAAGATAAAAATCAGTCGGGCCACGTAAACCAGTGTATTTATTGTTTATTCTAATCGCAATTGTAAGATCTTTATATATATCATTTCTGCCTAACCCTCTTCTTGATTAATTTGGCAAAACTCCCTTTAATGGCACAGAAACAGAGAACAGAGGCTGAGAAGGAGCCTAGGGTCAGGAAGGCATGCACATGAACTTCCCATATGGGACCCAGAAGGAAATCTATGGGAGCAATTGGCCACTAAAGTAGTTAATACTTCTAATTGCTGTTTACAGTCTGGTAACTCTGTTAGTAAAGTATTCTCTTCTTGCCTTGTTGGAGTCCCAACCCCTCTGAAAACCCTGAGACAGTATAACTTACCGTATAATAGCACAAGCCCAGCCGGAGAAATTATACAGTGGGAAGTCAGTAATAATAAACCTTGTCTGCAAAATTAAGTCAGACTTCCAACTGGGAAAACATTGTGTTGGGGCCTGGTACGAGATAGCCTGCAATATAATGAAACCACAATAGAGGCTTTGGGAAAAGTTAGTCAAGAGTTTAACACAAAAATGTTCAAAGTTAGAACGGGAAACTCATTTCCGGCTGAGAGTTGCATGAAGTTTGTTGATTGTTCTAAAGACTGTATGAATTTACCTAGATCCAAACCTACATTACGTTGCAATCAGACGTACAATACATCAACCAATCACAAACGTGTTATTACCTCAAGGGTGGTTTTTATTGTGTGATAGAATGGCTTACACTTATATCCCGGCTAATAGTACCGGAGGTCCTTGTTCTCTGGGAAGATTAGTTCCTCAACTATACAGGCCAGCTGATATTACTGGACAGGAAATTAGGTCCAAGAGGTCAATTCACTCATTGAGTGAAGAATGTGACGCAGCAGTAACACTCTTTAGTCCTGAAGAAATATCAGCAGCTGCATTTCTAGCCCCAGGAGTAGGGGTTGCTATGAATTTCCACGTAATAAAGCAACTGGCTTGTGCTTTAGTGAAAAATGTCAATTACACCTCTCAGGCGCTTGCAGCTATACAAGAAGAGTTGAGCCAAATAAGGCAAGCCACTTTAGAAAATAGAGCGGCCATAGATTATTTGTTGCTTCGTCATAATCACGGGTGTGAAGAATTCAAAGGCATGTGCTGTTTCAACCTAACAGACAACTCAAGGCTGATAGAGAGTAAAATGCAAAATTTGAAACAGCTAGCCCATGATATTAACGAAAGACAAGGACTGTATTGGTCATGGCTAACAAATTGGTCGCCAAACTTAACTTGGATTAAACAAATTCTCATAGCTGCTATCCTTATTATCATAATCATCTTGGTGACGTGTATATCAATATGTTTATTAACTCAATGTGCCTCTTGGTGTTGTAGGAAAACAGATGATAGATAGGAACATAGAGATAAGGGAGTTTCAACAGCTGCCTCGAAGGACATGGCCTACGTGATTCCAGGACTGAATTTGCGCAAGACACAGTGAGGAAGACTACAAGCCTTCATCTGAAGACACACACACACACACCCCCACCCCCCCCCCACTACCAGGGATGATGACTGCGCATGTGGACATTTGCATATCTCATGGCTATGTAAATGAGTTCTCGGAAATCCTATGACTATGTATAACTTTATGGTATATAGTCTCTGAAAATCTGACAAATCGGCGGAGCACTCATGGTGGATAATCCCCAGTGCTGCCCAGCGCTGCAATAAAGAATGCCTGCTTAATAACACTCTGGGGTTATTGAGTTTTCTTTCGGACTCTTTACCCAGCCGCACCCAGCTTCCCACTTCGGTGAGGAAAGTTAGAAAGCAAGGGGGTTTGGAGATTTCTGATTTTTGTATCAACATTCACTAAAAAAGGTGGCAAAATTTTCAGGATTCCTCACTGCGTAAGTTCACTTGACAATCAGACAAGGTGTGGGGTATTTAATAAGCAGCTAGGAAAGGGAAATTTTAGTCTAATGTTATAGACTCCCTCTCTTCCTTGAATAACCATTAAATAATTAATTGTCTCAGTTTCACATTGTGAAACGGGAATAGTAGTACTTTCCTTACTAAGGTAGGGAGAATGGCATTTCAGAGAATAAATATTATTTTTAAGATACTAATGAGGTTTAGGTAGGTATTTTGGGTAGGCTAAAACCCTGTCCCCAGCTATAAGGTCTAGCCCTTCATCCCTAAGTGGTATCAAACTTTTTTCAGGGATTTTTTTCCTATCTGCTTGTTCAAATAGGAGGCTGTTCCTTTGCACAAAATGACCACCAGAAACACCTTATACAACTGATGATTCTCAAAGCTAGTGGTAAAAAATAGAAATAAATCATAATAATGTTCCAGCAAAACCTACATTTTTGATAGGAGAGGCTTTCATGAGAAATCAGAGCAGAGGAGAGACGTGTAATATATTTCTTAGTATTAATAACTGTTTCTTCTGCTTACACATAAGAAAAGAGATTTTAATCACCGTGGTAATCTCTCTCTCTGAAATGAACATCTCATATCAATCTTTAGACAAAATTGAAGCAAATGAAGGTAATATAAAAGTGCCATCAGAATTCTTCTTGAAAACAATAAGGATCCTTATTGAAACCATCATATTAAAATTTCCAGTTGTTTGTTTTTTTTTTACAGGAGCTCCTTATTTTATGTCTTGAATAGTATTTCCCTAAATAAAATTGCACCGTGCAAAGTGCCATTATGATTTCCAACATTCATTTCTGGAGGGGCTTCTGCTAGTCCATAGCTATAACTATGATGAAAAGGGGCTGCAGACGGCCTGTTGCAATAATGCCATCTTCTCATCTATCAACCCAGCAGATTATATGAGTAGCATCTCCTTAGAATAGAAACTCAGAGATATAATAATCAATGAGATCTGGCATCCTGAGAGCCTACACGAATCCATTGGTATAAAGGATGCCAAATTGTTACTGCTGTACAAAATCTATAGAATTGTAGTCAGCAGGGCTGAGATCAGGAAGAAAGGCATTAAGGATTGACTATTTCAGTGATGGTCTCTGTTTTTAGAGTAATATATGCCATTATAATGTATGTTTTGGAATTTCCTGCTAGTTTTATGCTGTGATTTCACAAAGCAGGAGCTTTAGGGGCTAAATCAGGGCCAGAAGCAGCCATGCCCTTTCCACATTGCTTTTTCCTCCATTGATTCAAGCCAACTATTGACAGTATTTGCGTGTGAGATGGATCAGGAAACTGAGCTTTCTCCCTCTGATTCTGAATGAGAATTTTTTGCTATAGTGTTATTGTTGTTTGTAGTACTGAGGTTTTTTTTTAACCCAGGCCTGTTTCTTCCTGCAATGTGAGTGTAGCAACAAGCAGCCAAAGGCAGAAAGGAGCAGCTGTATCTCCTTAGTCTGATATTCCCTCCAGACCTCTCTGATCAAAACCCCACAGAATGTAGAATTTGGTCTGTGCTTAATCAACCTAAGATCCAACTTTTTCTCTGTAGGCTCCTGTCACTCTTCAGTGACTCTGGAAGAGACCAAGGACAACTAGGATCTTAATTTAGCAATGGCTGTTGGGAGCCTTAATGAAGTGAGATGAGATTAATCTGGCCCTTAGGCACTGATGTCAGAGATACCAAAGCTTCTCCAGCTACCCAAATTCTGGAACCAGGATCACAAGGGTTAGATAGAGCTAGATTAATTAGCAGTATAATATAGACAACAACATTCACACATTGGAAGGTTATAGGCTCTTCAAGTGACTGTATTGTTTCCATAGAGAAGACAGTTAAGTGCAAAGTAACTCATAATTAGTAACTTGTTATAAGTACGAGCTCAGGTCTTTGGCCATCTGTGGTATGCTTGTTGTTATAGGTATGCCTAATATTTCATCCTGATGTTCCTGAAAACCTGTAGATCTGCTTCAGCTATCTAAACAAAATAAGTGAAAGAGATTACAAAATTAAGCCCAAGAGTGCTAAGCTCTGTGAAAAAAGTTCTCTTACATATTAACTGCATTGTTGACCTTTTACGTATTCTAAAGCATTGCATACCTTTCAAGACATGAAATAATACTAGAAGCAAGTTAGGTCATGATCCAAGATTCAATCCTATCCCAACTCTTGAATTTGTCTCAAGATACCATAATTTTCTGAATGGACTGGTTGAGCTCTACATTTCAGCAAGAACTGCTGCATATGCCCCACAGCGCTGCCCAAAACTGTTGAGGGCTGTAGCAATTTGCGTTAGCATGGCACCTACAGTCCTCAGAGGTATGAATACGACCTGCAGTGTTTTGTCTGTTTTCAGACCAATAGCTCATTCACTGACCCACATTGCCTTTCATAAGGAGCAAAATATTAGAAGGTGAAGTAAGGGGAAGAATGGGGGGGGCGCGCTCGCAGGTGCTGGGCGACGGTCCGGAGTAAACTATCTCAATGTGAGTATGGAAGCTTCTCGTTTATTAACAAAGAAAGCAGTGGTTATATAGACTATGCATATGTTAATCACGCACCCCGATTGCACTTGTGATTGGTCCATAGGTTTACATATTCAGAGCCGTGACCGCCCCCCCCCCCCGGACGCAGCTCTGCTTCCTGCCGAAGCAGGCACCACGGGGTTCTTTGTTTTGCACTGTTCAAGGGGAGTCCAAGGTCGCTAGCTCTGGGCTTAACCCTTGCTCAAAGCCTGGGTTGCTCAGACTGCTCAGTGGCACAAGATCATGCCCCTTCTCACTTAACCAAACCTCTACAAGAAGGCATTTCAGCCCCAGATTCACAGTCTAATATTAGATAAGAATATTTAGAATCCCTAGGAAAGGCTTTTGTCCATAGTCCGAGGTTGGTTTTTGAAATCTTTGCGAACTCTCTCTCCGGGGAGGCTGTGTAGAGAGAGCCATCTTTTCAGCTCACCCTTGAATGCACTTTGAACAAGCAGCTGCTTTTACTGTAAGCATGTTATTAATGGTCTTCTTTCAAAAGCAGAGATAGTACCCTGGAAAACGTTCTATTGATTTTTTCCCGTTCTCTATCCCTGTTTCAATCACACTCATTTGAATGGTTTACATTTTCAGCAACAACAAGAGATTCTTCGAAGAAAAATGGTGTCTAGGTGCAGTCTTAAATAAAATCACTGCTCAATTTAAGCTCAGAAAAATACTATTGATATTTTAAGAGAAGATTGGAGAATCAATTGCTGGTTCAATAATAGCTACAAGGAGCTTATACAGAGGAATCATGCACAAGGATCATTTTGTTTCTCTTACGGTACATGTTAACAGAAAACAGCAGCCTAAATCTTGACTCACTTGATTATTACATGTCAAGGATCTCAAGAACATGGCAATGTTTCATTCTAATTTTTGAAAGTGGAAATATGCACTGAGATACCTGTGCGGAGTTCAGAATACAGAACTGCAAATAATATCTACTACGATATATTTCTATATAATAATATTCATGCAGAAGAATCTGCAAGTAAGAATTTGTGCACACCTGGAAATATGATTACTCTTCTGACTTTGATTATGGTTGCTATTAGAATCATAAAATCATAGAATCATACAATAATTTAGGTTGGAAAACACCTTTAAGATCATCAAGTCCAACCATAACCTAGCACTGCCAAATCCACCACTAAACCATGTCCCTAAGCACCACATCTACACGGCTTTTAAATACCTCCAGGGATGGTGACTCCACCACTTCCCTGGGCAGCCTGTTCCAATGCTTGACAACTCTTTCGGTAAAGAAATTTTTCCTAATATCCAATCTAAACCTCCCCTGGCACAACTTGAGGCTGTTTCCTCTCGTCCTATCACTTGTTACTTGGGAGAAGACACCGACACCTACCTCACAACAACCTCCTTTCAGGTAGTTGTAGAGAGCAATAAGGTCTTCTCTGAATATCCTTTTCTCCAGACTAAACAACTCCAGTTCCTCAGCCGCTCCTCATCAGACTTGTGCTCTAGACCCTGCACCAGCTTCATTGCCCTTCTTTGGACTCGCTCCAGCACCTCAATGTCTTTCTTGTAGTGAGGGGCCCAAAACTGGACACAGTATTTGAGGTGCGGCCTCCCCAGTGGTGTCAAAGACTTTACTAAAGTCCAGGTAGACACCATCCACAGCCTTTCCCTCATCCAGTAAGCAGGTCACCTTGTCATAGAAGGAGATCAGGTTAGTCAAACAGGACCTGCCTTTCATAAACCCATGCTGACTGGGCCTGATCGCCTGTTTGTCCTGCATGCGTCACATGATGGCACTCAAGATGATCTGCTCCACAACCTTCCCCGGCACCAAGGTCAGACTAACAGGCCTGTAGTTCCCTGTTTCTGGCCCTTCTTGTAGATGGGCGTCACATTTGCTAATTTCCAGTCAACGGGGACCTCCCCAGTTAGCCAGGACTGCTGATAAATGATGGAAAGTGTTTCGGTGAGCACTTCCGCCAGCTCCCTCAGTGCCCTTGGGTGGATCCCATCCAGCCCCATAGACTTGTGTGTGACTAAGTGGCATAGCAGGTTGCTAACCATTTTCCTGTGGATTATGAGGGCTTCACTGCTCCCCGTCCCTGTCCTCCAGGTCACGAGGCTGGCTACCTGGAGAACAACTGGTCTTACGACTAAAGACTGAGGCAAAGAAGGCATTAAGTACTTCAGCCTTTTCCTCAGCCTTTGTCACTATGTTTCACCATTGCAGCCAGTAAAAGATCGAGATTCTCCTTGGCCCTCCTTTAGTTGCTAACATATTTATAGAAACATTTTTTATTGCTTTCTACAGCAGTAGCCAGATTAAGTTCTACTTGGTCTTTGGCCCTTCTAATTTTCTCCCTGCATAACCTCATGACATCCTTATAGTCCTCCTGAGTGGCCTGCCCCTTCTTCCAAAGATCATAAACTCTCCTTTTTTTCCTGAGTTCCAGCCAAAACTCTCTGTTCAGCCAGGCCAGTCTTCTTCCCCACCGGCTCGTCTTTCGGCACATGGGGACAGCCTGCTCCTGCGCCTTTAAGATTTCTTTCTTGAAGAGTGTCCAGCTTTCCCGGACTCCTTTGCCCTTCAGGATTGCCTCCCAAGGGACTCTGTCAACCAGGCTCCTAAACAGGCCAAAGTCTGCCCTCCAGAAATCCAAGGTGTCAGTTCTGCTAGGCCCCCTCCTTACTTCTCCGAGAATCAAGTTACTTACTTACATACAGTCAAGAATATATTTTCTAAACATTTTTGCTTGTGACCAAAAAAGAAGTCATGACCACTGGTTTGGAAACCTCCAAACTGACATGCCAAATGATACAGCAACCACACTGAATTATCATATGTGCTACATCATTAACACCTAGGGAGAGCTTGATGGTATCAACTGCCATGAGTGAGTCTCATAGCAACTGATATTTTATAAGTCTGAGCTGCAGGAACTATGGAATGGTGTGAGAGGTTCTGCAGGAAGGAAAGGGGCATGGGCATGGGTAGAAAGGCAAAGCAAGGCAAGGTGGTTTTGCATTTGTGGAAAGAATCTTGAGAATATATCATAAATGCACTTAATTTTTAATTGCAAAATCCATATAAAAGAAGATCTATATTTTTTGATATTTTAAGCAAACTCCTGACTTCCAAGGACTCATTATTTTTAATGGTGGTAATCGAAAAACTCTGCCTCTAAATAAGTGGTATAATTTTTCAGAGACAGTGAATACAGAAAATAATTACCATACATACTAGAAGCTTTAAGATATGAGCCAGAAGTAGAACTTCTACCTATTGAGACAGAAGCATGAATGTATTATGCATAAAATTTACACAGCATTGCTCATAATACCCTTTTGACAAATTCTTTGGTTCCCTAACATCAGCTGTGTTGCACTGAACACTGACAAATGAAGTTCTTTTAGTTGGAAGCCAAGATACAAATTTAGGTATAGGTATGCTTTAAAATACTGGCTTGACTTTCCAAACTGTTTTCAACCAAGAATATTGATTTCTCCTTTCATGTGTAGGAAAAGTATCAGCCAACTGAAAAAAACCCTCCATGAAGTGTAGGCTTTTTGCTTTCAACCCTTTGCTCATAAAGACTTAGATATTTATCTGATGGCTGCTTGCCGCCTTTAGCAGGCTGTGGTTACCAGTGTGAGCTTCAACAGGAGAGTTGTTACATTTTTATTTCAACACTATGTCCTACATAAAAGTTGGCAATAAGAGAAAGTACTCTATAGGATATGACTCCCCCATGGTTTCTTCCTTCACACACTGACATTTTTTTTACATGTCAACAATGCCTAAGTGAAGGTATCTTATTAAAAAGAAAAAAACAAACACAAAAAAACCCAGAAAGACAAAGAGGAAGGCAAAGAAGGTGGAAGGGGGGGACGACACACAAATAAAACAAGCTCAGGCATCTTCTCATCACAGTAAGTAGCTCAGATGTTCTTCATGGCTTTAACTTAGAGATCAGTTTATGAGAAATTTATTCAGATGCAATATGTAAAACAGGAATATGTGAGTTAGGTAGCCTGATGCAGGTATGAAAATTCAGTTCCTTAGCAACATTCATTGTTTAGAGCCCCTTTCCTTTGCCTTGACTATGCTCTTGCCAACCTGATCACACCTCAAATCTGTTCCCTGACTTCACTCATGATCACGTGGATGTTTATGTCCATACTTGTATACTGCCCCTGTTCTCATCCGCTTGCTTTCTCTTACCAAAACTGGTTTTAAAGTCCATGTTTTATCTCATCAAAATTTTAATTAGATACATTTTCTGTTGAAATGTGATCCTGTTCAGGCCTTCAAATATATTCCTTTTCAGTTCTGTCTTAATGTTATCATCTGAAAAGGGCAATATGAAGTTGAAAAAGGTGGGAAGTCAGCTTATATTCTTTATTACGTATCTTAATATGATGTTTTTTCTCCATATCTGCACAAAATCATTGGCTTGTGTTCAACTTGTGGTCCTTAATGAACTCCTCATACTGTCCTACAGAACTTCTATTAAGCCTATTATTTTCATCTTAGAATTGTATATCTGATTATGCCTCCCAAAATACCTTGCACTCGGCTCCACTGAATTTCAATTTATTTTTTTTTCCAAACATTTTCCTAATATATCCAGGTCATTTTGAATAAAATTTCTTTCCACCAAAATTGTTCAAGACTTTCCCATCTGTCTCTGATCTGATAATTTATGTCATATTTTATGTCACCATACATATCATTGATATCAGGAATATCAGGGTAGAACTCCACTTCCTGTGTGGACTTCCATTTTGACTGTGAACTGTTGATAAATACTCTATAGTAGTTTCATATTATGCTTTCGATTAAATAATTTCTAGTCTTGGCTTAAACAGGAGCCTTTTCTTCCTGAAGAGCTGCATAGCTCATTTGGATTTCTTTGCAGAGATGGACAGATAGATACAATTATCAAACCTGTTTATTACTTGTTATGTTTTCAATTGCAATAAAATATCAACTATTTTCTTGGTCTGCAAATGAGGATCTTTTGCATTTGCTCACGATAAGTAGCACCATTGGCTCGATTTGTTTAAAAGAATATCATAATGTAAGCTGATTTAAACTACAGTACAAAATTTTGTAGTAGCCTGTATTTAGGTGATTCTATTCCCTCAATTTTTCCCCTGATTATTATCTTATCTCTTCTTTTATTATCTTAACTGTTCTATCAGATGGCAGTTTTGTGCAGGTTTTTTTTACCATCCTTCCTATTAATAAAAATGAGAAAAATATATCTCTCTCCATCTCCTCCATTGTTTTGCTAGTACAGTGTTGTCTGTAGTATATTTTGCAGTACTTTTGCCATTTGTGTCCTTCTTTATCCTCGGTGATATACTAAGCATTGCTTAGTCATGAATATAATTACTGCATTTTCCATCATGTGGTTCATAAATTCCATCACAGGAGCCTCATTCACATTTGTATCTTAAAGAAGAATTCCTTTTATCCAATTAGTTCACCAAGTGGCTTCTTGAGATCTATTATGCTCTGTGGCCTAAAAAAACACCCCAAAGCTTTCAGAAACTCACAAAATTGGTATTAAAAGTAGCTGTATGATCAGCTACAGAATAATCCACAAGCTGTGAATGTACAAGCTATGTAATCCTGACTGGAGACACTTAGATAAAACAGCTTTTTCTATAGGTATAGGAACTGTCCAGATTTCTTTATGGTTCACTTAAGGGGTAGTCTCTCTGATAATGTACAGTTTATTATTCTCCTCCCTACTGAATTAACTGTTCAATATTTCCTAAAGTTAAAAGTAAGAAATAAGAAAGAAGGAAAGTCTCACCTGTTACTAGATTCCACGTTCTCCAAAAAACTGGGTAAATTCTGCAAACACACTGTGGGGTTAGCAATGGTTTCTGCATTATGAGCCAGATCAGGGAAGAGGATGTTGCTTCATGAAATAGATTCTCAGCACTAATCTCTCAGAAAAGCCCATAAAACTGCATTATGAAGTAGTCATGGAGGAGGGTGAATTTTGGAGTTTATGGAAATGGCATGGTGAGGTTCTAACAGTGATGATCAAGGACAGAGATAGGTTTCTGGAAGAAATGCTGCTTTTCCCTTTTTCTAACCTAGCTATCACTTTTACATTCCAAAACCTAATTCTGCACTTTACTACAACAGGCTCAAATTCGTCTGCTCCTTAAATCATGTTTAGTTGTTTCAAGAGGATATGACAGGAACTGTCCTGTGTCTCCTTAGAAAGCAGTGAATCAATGTACAGCACAGAGCAGTGATACTTACTGAGCCTCTACCATTCAAAACATATTTTGAAATTCTCAAATTGAGATCGCAAGTCACAGCTGCAAGGATCAACTTGGGAACTGGTGACACCAACTGCCAAATCTGTAGAGAGCTGGTGCCTTCAGAAAATGAATACAATTCTCTATAGGTGTCAACAAGACTATTTAGACACGTTATAGTAACTTCTTCCATGCTTCTGACCAGACTTTGTTTTTTTCCTGTCTTTCAATGGCAAGTGATTTTTTGCCTGTTGATCAGGCCTATTTCTTTCACACAACTCTCTAATTTCTTCCATTTCATACAGTTCAACAGTCTATCTTTGCTGAAAAGAGTGCTCATCTCTTCAGAAAACCTGGCTTTTCTTTGTTTTTTGTCTACATTTTCTAAGGCAAATCATTGATCTCTTTGGTCCAGCTTACATTTTTTTCACCTACGCGTTACGGGCCATATGCTCAGCTGTAAATTGATCAGTGTAACTGTAGTCTATGGGTTGACTAATCTAAATTAGAGTGGCTGTATTGACGACAATGCAACTGTGCTGCTTTACTTCACCTGAGCATCTGCCTGAATATTTCAAGTCAACAAGGTTACACTGATTTATGTCAGCTGAGACATCTATCACCTGGGCAAAGTATTCCATAGCTGCCTCAGATTTATGGCTTCAGACCTTCCTTACTGTAAATTCCCTATGTGCTCCAAGTTCCTTAGGTTGTTCATATCTGTTCATCCCCTCGGCACGTCCAGGGCTGCTGACAGACCCTGTCAACGGTCCCCAGTTCTGCTTGCCATGATGGGACCCATGGGACTCCCTTGTCAGTGAGCGAACTGCCTGCACTAGATTACCTTCTGCTCTCAACTTGTCCCTCATCACAGGGCAGCCCTGTGTCAAGAACCGATAAGGTTCCACCAGAGCGGGGGTTCACCAGCTACGATTGATCAGATCGCAGCCCTCCTTGGTCAGCCCTGCCCAGCTGGCACGGGTCAGAGCCCCCTAAAAACTCCACGGTCAGCCCCCACCTGCCTGCGGATCGGAGGCCCCTAAAAACTCCACGGTCAGCCCCACCCATATGGGTTAGAGCCCCCTTAAAAATAATTTCCCCCCCCTTTCCCTCCCGGTGCACTCGGGAGCAGCAAAGGATTCCCCTCCCCTATGAAAGGGTTCTTAGTTGCTCCTTGAGATGAACATAAAGCACAAACGAGGCACGGTATTGATTCACAATGGGCTAAGTTTAGTTGGAGAACGATAAGTGGATAACGACATTTTGTGAAAGAGGAGGAAAGACACGGAAAAGAGACAGAAGGCAAAATAGGCTGAGATTACAGAAAGTATAGCAAGGATAGGATAGTCACCACAGGTCCTCTGTTTGTCTTCGGTGTTCAGTTTTCTGGTGGTGGTCCGGCACCGTGTGTCGGGGGTGGTCTTCCTTTATACCATGTAGGTAAGGGAGTGGGTTTAGTCATCTTGACAACGGTGTCTTGACAACGGTGTCATATGTGCATACTCTCATGCTCTGTTTACATACCTTAGGCCTCGCTTATCACTCAGAGTAAACAGGATTTATTTATTTATGCTGAATTATACTCAGGCTGGAGGAGTTTGTCAATGGCAATATTTTTTTCTCAGGACTGACCCTGTTTCACAGAATCACAGAATCAACCAGGTTGGAAGAGACCTCTGGGATCATCGAGTCCAACCATTGCCCTGACACCACCCTGTCAACTAGACCATGGCACTAAGTGCCATGTCCAGTCTTTTCTTAAACACATCCAGAGATGGTGACTCCACCACCTCCCTGGGCAGCCCATTCCAATGTCTAATAACCCTTTCTGAAAAGAAATTCTTCCTAATGTCCAACCTGAACCTCCCATGGCGAAGCTTGAGGCTATGTCCTCTTGTCCTATCACTAGTTGCCCAGGAGAAGAGGCCAACTCCCACTTCACTACAACCTCCCTTCAGGTAGTTGTAGACTGCAATAAGGTCACCTCGGAGCCTCCTCTTCTCCAGGCTAAACAACCCCAGCTCCCTCAGCCGTTCCTCGTAGGTCAGACCCTCCAGACCCTTCACCAGCTTGGTCGCCCTCCTCTGGACTCGCTCCAACACCTCAACATCCTTCTTGAAGTGCGGGACCCAGAACTGGACACAGGATTCAAGGTGTGGCCTCACCAGTGCCGAGTACAGAGGGACGATCACTTCCCTAGACCGGCTGGCTACACTATTCCTAATAGAGGCCAGGATGCCATTGGCCTTCTTGGCCACCTGGGCACACTGCTGGCTCATGTTTAGCCAGCTGTCGATCAGCACCCCCAGGTCTCTTTCTGCCGGGCCGCTTTCTAACCACTCTTCCCCCAGCCTGTAGCGCTGCATGGGGTTGTTGTGGCCGAAGTGTAAGACCCGGCACTTGTTCTTGTTGAACCTCATGCCGTTGGTCTCGGCCCATCTATCTAACCTGTCCAGATCCCTCTGTAGGGCCTTCCTACCCTCCAGCAGATCGACACTCCCACCCAGCTTGGTGTCATCTGCAAATTTACTGACGGTGCACTCAATCCCTACGTCTAGATCATCTATAAAGATATTGAACAGCACCGGCCCCAGAACTGAGCCCTGGGGAACACCGCTAGTGACCGGCCGCCAGTTGGACTTTGCCCCATTCACCACCACTCTCTGGGCTCGGCCATCCAGCCAGTTTTTAACCCATCGAAGAGTCCACCCATCCAAGCCCCGGGCAGCCAGTTTATCTAGGAGGATGCTGTGGGAGACAGTGTTGAATGCCTTACTGAAGTCTAGATAGACTACATCCACAGTCCTGCCCTCATCTACTAAGCGGGTCACTTGGTCATAGAAGGAAACCAGGTTGGTCAAGCAGGACCTGCTTGAAGGAGCAATCCCAGTGGCTCAAAACTACTTCATTCCCTTTCTCCTTCTACTCCCTGCTCTGCTAACCTTTGTGAAGGTGGCATGAATAACTCTGTGGTTAGATATGGGAGCAGCTAATAAGGACGGCCGTTGCAATGAAATTGAAGAGCTGCGATATGGACAAATGATACCTCAGGACTGCAATCTCAGCTGATCTCATCGGCTCATTTTAGAGACAATTTCATTTTAATTGGGTATGTGAGAACAGTCTCAAAGCTTTTGCATTTAATACTAGATGAAGGAAAAGCCTTTAATAATGGAAATTACGGCAGTTATTAGCTGAACATGTTACATGAAGAATTAACTGAGTGGTAACTCTTACTCACCATCTTACACTGTTTAATCCTCACATGTATAACTTGGCAATGCTGGACTGAGATCAGGCTGGTTTCCAGGCTGTCTGGTCCTTTACAAGTCACCTTTGGAAGGATGTTTCAAGCCCATCAAGGAAAAAGAGTGGTTAGCTATATGAAGGGTGGGAAAAACTCTGTCTCTCTAGTCGATAACAAAACACACTGTAATTTCAGCTGAGCCAGGATTTCACCTGTTAGCTTTTAAATCTCTAGACATTAAGTTTGTTTCTCTGCCTACAAGCCCTATCAACACCAGCAGGGAGTCTACACTTTGTCAATTGGGGAGCTGCTCATTTCCTTCAGTCATTATTATCTGCTGCCAACGCTTTCCAGAATAACAAAGAACACAGGACAACTTGTGTTTTACTTCTTTCCAGTTTCAATGCGAAAAATCGGTCTTATAGATTTTTTTATATCCATGTGCAGCAATATCAAGTTTGATTGGGTTTGCTCACTGCCACGTTATTGCCTTGGAAGTAACTCCTCTCTGTCTTGGGCATGTGCTGCTGGAGGTATAAGATCCCCATACGATGTCTGAGCTTTTCTGCATGCACGCGGCATCACAGCACCTTCACTTACACCTCTCACAAGGCTTTTGGAGACTGCATTTGTATAAGCAAAATGCACGGATCAATACTCTTCTGATCCAAGGCCCATGGAAATGAGTGTCTTCTAACTGTGTTAAAGTAAATAAATATAAATTTAGGGTCTAAGCAAACCAGGAGGTATGAATAGTTTGCAGTAATACACAAAAGAAGGTGTTTCAATGATCAGAATTTGAAGTGTGAGTATATGCTTGGACAGAGTGAATGAACTGTTGCTGTTTAACAGATATCTCATAAGGATGCTAGAAAACATGCGTAACCCTGTGGGTGAAAATGAATACTGTTTTATTGACTCAGACCTTGGGACAGGTTCACAGACTGTGTAGGTAGGTTGGCTTCCCCTGAAGAAAAAAAAATGCTGATTTGTGCTATCTGGCCTTCTGATTTCAGGGGCAGTGATAATTTATGAATTTCTTCAGCTGAAATTCTTCAATGGCAGTGACAAGTGGTAATGAAAAAAAGTGAAGCAGCAGAAGGAGAGATACTATGTTTCAAGAGCTATTCTTTTAGCAAGGACAGGTTGGTTGTCCTTGTGTTCTCCTACAGTAACTGCTGTGAACCAAGCTACTACATTGCATTTTACACAGCAAAGTCAAAGACAGTTTTCTTAAAATAAGGGAAACAAGACTGACCCCATGACAGGGTTTGATTTTCTCTCTGAACACCAGAGAACTCTGACCCATGGTCATCATTAGAGGGCGAAGCAGAAAAGTACAGCAATCTGTGATCTTATGGCAAATGTTGCTTACTTTTTTTCCTCCTGTGTGGGGTTCCCACGGGACAATGGTGGGAACGAGGTACTGAACGAGCTATGTCCAGGCATGTCCAGGGGGTGGTAATGAGGTGGTGATGAACTAGCCAATCATAATACAGAACAAGGGCCTTAGCTATGAGACCAACAAGATATGGGGGAAGTTGAGGACCTTGGCTATGAGAAAAATAAGATATGGGGAAGCTGAAAAATAAGAAAGAATGCAGCACCTGCAAGATATAACTTTTTAGCATAAGCCAATCAGAACTAATATAGAGGTGTGTGAACAAAGCATACTAACCAATCATAATAGAAATGACATGTACACAGAGTGTGTACCCTCAATAGAATAGTATAAATGTACCCTCAGATACGTAAATAAACGAGATCTGCTTAACGATCATATTGGTCTGCGTGCATTTACTCCACGCCCTCTCAACAAGTGGCGCCCGAACAGGGACATTCCCCCGGACCAGGGGCCTTCGGCCGGAGACTGCGGAGAAGCAGCGGACAACGGCACGAAAGGAAAGGGTGAGAGGAAGCCAGCTGTAGAGTGCTGCCCCGGCACTGGATTTTCGCACCGGCAGGAACGGATGCGGTAAGCCTGAGTGTTGCTAGCAAAGGAAAACCTGGGTAGGGCTTCCCAGGCAGCTGGGGGAGGAATGGGGTCTACCCTGACCAAGACAGAAGTGGCAGTGGTGAAACTCCTCCAACATATACTCTCCGAGAGAGGAATTAAATATGACGAAGCTGCGTTAAAGCAGTTACTGCTTTGGGCAAAAGACAAAGGACATTTTACAACCTTTAATGATGTCTTTGAAGTGCCTTTATGGGAGAAGATTGGTGACTCTCTCTGGAATGCGGTGTCAAGTGGTGATAAGGAAGCCTTTAAATTGTCTGCTACATGGAAGCTGGTTAGTGAAGCGTTAAAGGGAATAAAAGCAGAGAGAGAAGTCACACATTCAGCTTTTATGGCTTTAGGACCGCAGACGTCTACTACCCCCTCACTGTTTGCGGGACCAACACCTCCCATGGCCCCGGTGGCTGTACCGGTGGCAGCTCCTTTATCACCGTGGGTATGGACGGCTCTGAAAAAAGCTGAGGAGCGGGGAGCGAGTAAAATAGATACAGATCCATCAGGACTGATAGTGCGCCCTAAAACATGAGCTCGATTTGGACTAATTGATTCAGACGCTGAACAGGAGACTTGGCAGAAACCCCCTCCGAAACCCCCTCCTCCTCTCATTGATCTCTCTACGGATGAGGCTGAGAAGGAGGACAAGAAGGAGGGTAAACCTGCTTCGTATCCACATTTACCGGATTCGCTGTTTCCTGAGTCTGTTGAACAAAGTTTACATTCCGGCACTAAATGACCACCGTTAAAGTTGCCATTTAAGGAGTCAGCAGTACCAGAGTCACAAGGATTTAAAGGACCGTTACCATCACGAAATGGACACGAAATTGACGTGACAGAGCTTGGTAGATGACTGGAAGAATTAAAGACGGAATTGCAGCAGCATCGTTCAGCCAACGCCTCGGGACACGTGACTATGTCTCCCCCAAACCCCCCTCTGTGTTCGGGACAAGCATTAGGGCCACCTCAACCTCCTTTGCAAATCCCTACTCCACCTTTAGATCAGGGCGGGGGGGAGGTTTGCGTCCATCTGGTAATGTGGGAGGTGGCGGAGAGGGTCAGCGTCTGCCCGCGTATACAGGGGAGGGGGGGGGAGGAGTGAAATGGAAAGGGATCATTTGAGATGTGTTATTAGGAGTTATAATTCCACAAGCATATCCGGTGATTGTGGGTGCGGGTCCTGAGGGAAGAAATATTTGGCAACCATTAGATTGGAAAATTGTAAAAGAAGCATTGTTACTATAGTTGGCGAGGGACAACACAGGTGAGGACTGCAGAGGGGTTGTTGCAGGGATGGCAAATCGTAACCCCACCTTAACTGAGCTAATGGATGCTTGTGAGAAAGTAGGAACCACCACATTTCAGATGGAGCATTTAGCAAAAACTTTTGTGGCGGCAGTTAAGGTAGTTCATCGTTGTTATACATGCGAGCAGGAAGGTCACTTTAAGAAAAACTGCCTTAAGAAGTTGAAGCTGAGTGGGAGAGACAACTCTGTTTTGATGTGTCATTGCTGTGGGAAGCTAGGGCATTTTGTGAAACAGTGCAGGTCTCAGTATAATGCTCAAGGTCAGCTGATAACAACCAGCTGCAGAATGCAGGGCGGGGGAACTGTATGCTGACACAAATGAATCTTCCCAACCAGTTCCAGGCCTATGCAGTTAACTCGCAGCCCAAACCGCAGGGAGCGCAGGACTGGTGTTTCCACACGGGGTTAACCTGCGTGGCTGCCAAGCCTTGGACCTGTGGCAAACAGGGATAATGCTAATGCTGATTGTCAAAAGATCATTGAAGCTTTACCTGGAAAAACAGATTTGAATGCTATGATAAAGGCATGTGCAAAAGTGGGTACTGTGGAACATAAGGCTCAAGTTATGGCTGCGGCCGTACTTAGGGCTTACGTCGTCACAATTGCAGTCTCTATTCCAATTATTAGCAGGGGACACAACTTTAACAGCACCACGACACACTACTTCAGAGATACAGCAACTGATTACAGAAATAGAAAGCAGGCTACATTCCAAATTTGTACATCGTATTGATTTGAATCAGGAAATACAAATTATCACTTTGTTTGATAGGCAAATTCCGTATGCAATAATTGGTCAATGGAATTCAGAATGATCAAATTCGTTACATGTATTGGAATGGTTGTTTCTACCTTTAAGAACAAAGAAAACTGTTCCCCTGATTGCAGAGCTATTGGCACAGATTATCATCAAAGGTCGGATGCGATGTCGGGAGCTTGTGGCCAGAGATCCCTGCATCACTAACCGTTCCTATTTTGCAGCTCAATATTTTGAGTAGTGTATGGCTAATAGCTTTGCTTTGCAAACAGCTATGGAGAATTTCTCGGGACAGGTTGTTTACCACTTACCCTCCCATCCTGTCATAAAATTGAGTGTGGAACTTCCAATTGCCACAGGAGTGTTGTGCGCAGACACTCCTGTGGATGGAACTACCATTTTTACGGATGGATCTGGGAACACAGGCAAGTCGGGCCTTGTCTGGTATTCTGATGGCAAGTGGGAATCTATGGTAGTACAACAAAAGGGTTCACCTCAGGTGGTAGAATTACGAGCTGTATTAAAAATATTTCAGAATTTTCCCATTCCCTTTAATTTGATTACTGATTCAGCATATGTAGCTGGCATTATAAAGCAATTGGATAGATCTGTTATAGAGCATATATGTAATCAGTGTGTTTTTGAATTGCTGCGAGCTCTGTGGCAAGAAATTCAAATCCGAACTGCATTGTTTTATGTTTTACATGTAAGAAATCATACTAATTTTCCTGGGTTTATTGCAGAAGACAATGCTCGAGTGGACTCTTTGGTTTTTCATCCTAAAACAACAATTTGTACCAGAGTGGAAGCAATAGCACAATTGCTTATCAAAGTACATAAAAGGATTACAGACATTACCGGACTAGACTCAGATGCTATCTATTTACCTATCAGAAAGGAATATCTACAGTGGTTAACAAATCAGTCAACTCTTTTTCAAATGGCCTTACAGGACTTTACTGGACAATTGGTAACACATTTGCCAAGAGATAAAAAGCTACAGTTTATTTGCAAACAGGATTGGGAAACCTATCAGATCAGAGATACCTGTGACTGGACTAACTGTTTTTACTGATGCAGGAAAGCGATCACATTCAGCAGTTATTACCTGACAAAAGGATGGACAATGGAAACATTGTAAATTCTCAGGAATTTACTGAGGACTCATTGCAGACACTTGAATTTTTTGCAATATATCAGGTTTTTGTAAAATGGAAGGATTTACCTGTAAATATCGTAACAGACTCTCTTTATGCAGCAGGCATTGTAAATCGAATTGAAAAAGCTTTTATACGACCAATAAGAAATATGTGACTTTACACCATTTTGCTACAGTTGCATCAAGCAATAAACCTCAGAGAGGTACCTTATTTTGTCACCCACATTCGTAATCATCAATTTGATCAAGGTTTGAGCATTGGAAATAATAAAGCAGACACACTTGTGTTCTATACGCAAATATCACCAAATTTATTTGAACAAGTACACCTATCCCATCAATTCTTTCATCAATCAGCGAAAATGTTAGCGAAACAATTTCACCTCACCATGGCACAAGCACGTGAATTAGTTAGTGTTTGTCCTAGTTGTCAGAAAATTGGCATGGGAATTGGAATAGGGGTAAATCCTCGAGGGTTGTGTGCGTTGCAACTGTGGCAAATGGATGTTACGCACATTGCAGAATTTGGAAGGCTCAAATATGTTCATGTATCTGTTGATATGTTTTCACATGTAATATGGGCAACAACACAAACTGGGGAAACAGGTCGTCATGTCAAACGACATTTACTTGCTTGCTTTGCAAGTCTTGGGGTTCCACAACAACTTAAGACTGATAATGGACCAGCATATTGTTCACAGATTTTTCGTCAATTTTGTCAACTATGGGGTATTACACATGTCACTGGGATTCCTCATTCGCCTACGGGTCAGGCGATTGTGGAACGTGCTCATAGTACATTGAAACAGCTTCTGCAAAAACAAAAAGGGGGAGAGGTGACTGAACCTTCTGAGAGACTTGCAAAAGCTGTTTATGTACTTAACCATTTAACTTTAGCAGGAGATAAGGAGCGACCCCCAATTGTAATACATTGGGACGCAGATCGACAGGGAGCAAGCTATGTGAAAAACAAAGGCAAAGTGTGGTATAGGGAACCAGGTACTAACGAGTGGTTGGGACCAGGGGAACTATTACTAATGGGTCGAGGTTATGTTTCTGTCTCTACAGGCGCAGGAGTACGGTGGATTGTTTCTAAAAGGATGGTTAGCCACATTATTAGAGGGAATAGTTTATATAGTTGTGATTATAATTATCATAGGGATCTGCGTGGGTTGTGTTGAGGCAATCATTGAGAACAGTATATGGAAGTAGTGAGATAATAAATCTAACTACTTCCAAAGGGGGAAATTGATACCGGATGGTTTAGCAACGGTTTAGCAAGAGTAGGCCTCAGAGTAGGCTCTAAAAGGCCTGATCTGTGTTACCTTTAAACAGAATCAGCTTTCCTGTCAGTAGTTTTCCTTTCAGCTAGAATAACAGAGAATAACAGTATGTTCTGAAGTAAACTGCATGTTTTGTAGATAGAGTCTGCTTATGGGAATGTTTATAATAGGCATTATCCTACTTGTGTTACCCTGTTTCTTTGCATGTTTGCAGAGAACTGTACAACGAATGGTCAATACAGCCTTTTTGGCACAACAACAGAGAGCAGGATTTATGGGTAACCAAGGCTGGGATTCTCTGACCGGGCTCTGCGAGACACAGGGAACCAGGTTGAAGTAAGAAACAAAGACAAAAAGGACAGGACAGGACATAGCTCGTTCAAAAACAAAAAGGGGGATTTGTGGGGTTCCCACGGGACAATGGTGGGAACGAGGTACTGAACGAGCTATGTCCAGGCATGTCCAGGGGGTGGTAATGAGGTGGTGATGAACTAGCCAATCATAATACAGAACAAGGGCCTTAGCTATGAGACCAACAAGATATGGGGGAAGTTGAGGACCTTGGCTATGAGAAAAATAAGATATGGGGAAGCTGAAAAATAAGAAAGAATGCAGCACCTGCAAGATATAACTTTTTAGCATAAGCCAATCAGAACTAATATAGAGGTGTGTGAACAAAGCATACTAACCAATCATAATAGAAATGACATGTACACAGAGTGTGTACCCTCAATAGAATAGTATAAATGTACCCTCAGATACGTAAATAAACGAGATCTGCTTAACGATCATATTGGTCTGCGTGCATTTACTCCACGCCCTCTCAACACTCCTGCATTCCTGAAAAATGTCCCTTGAGTCACTGTAACTCTGGGGAATGGTATATATTGTATGTGAATGAAATTGCCATCCCTTTTAGTGAGGGTACCTAAGACTAACTGCTGAACAAAAGCAACAGATGGAAAGTGTGTATCTGGAAGATATGGTTTTCCCCACAAATATCACTGTGATTTTGGTACAGTTGAAACTCATCCCTTCCCAATAAGAATAACTGATGTGGAAATCATTTGGTCCCTCCAGATTTTAGAAAACTGCTTGATGCTGAAATGTGTAGTTTCAAGCCCTCCTGGAAACCCATATTGGGGAAACATCATCATTTTTTTTTCCCAAAGAAGGACCTGAACTGTAGTTGATCACAAATATATGTGACAAGTTTTCTCTTCTATAGGAAGCCTGAAATCAAGGTACATGTGAAGACCACAGCATTTCAGATGACAGCTCTCCTGTCTTAGGAGCACAGTGAGTTAATTACTCATGCAAAAGACCTACAGCATCTTTGTGGAGTACTTATTGGAGCAACATCAAAGAGGCTGAAGCATAGAACAAATAAAATTATTTTTGTTTGATTGAGTCTATCCCAAAACTGTATTACTTGGGTGCAAAAGTACTGTCCTAACAACTTGCTCTGGATCAAAATCAGAACTGTTCAGTTCCTCTTTCACCACTATGAAGCTCCAAATGAAAAAAAAAGTAGGATTTAGATTTAATCACTGTGCTATTCCTTAGTGTCTCTTGCTGTCAGGCCCAGGTATCGGTAGTGTTAACTGGGGAATTGCCTGTATATGTATAATGTTTTTGATGTACTTTGCCTTAACGTTTTGTAAGTGCTTTGCTTTCTGAAGAGCTAAGCAGCCAGTTTGGCCTCAGTTCAATGTGGCCATATGCACATATACTTTCCTAGTAGGTTTTGCTTTCACAGCTTGTCTACATGGGGAAGTTAGATTAGCGTATGAATTTACAACACACTAGCTACTGCATATGGTTGAAGTACAGGCTACACTGAACCCCATGAGCTACAACTTTCTGTTCACCTTCCTGGCTGCCAGGAGAAGCTAAAATTATGAATAACTACAGGAAAACTACCCCATTTTATGTTTGGTCTTGCTCAAGCCTGGTCTATCAAGATTGTATGGAAGATGGCTTGAGCTCATGTTGAGATGCCATGTTTTCCCCTTTCTTGAGAAAACTCAAGCTATAATTGTAAATGTCTGCCAAGGCTTAAAGAGGATTTTCAAATGATGTTGAGGACATTGCTGTAAATAAACAAAGGTGCAGTTCCCACTTTCCACTCATGGAAAAAAATGATAGTTGCATTGCTCTGAGGCTTGTGTTGACTGTAGAAACTACATGGGAAGTATTACAAATATTCAGCGGTGGCACTTAAAGAAAGGATTATGTGCCAGGATTATGTATTGGGACAATATCTTCCAACCAACACACATGGGAGTACCTTGGAGCCACATCTGAGTTTAATGATATTAACATCAGCAAAAGGTCCACTTGGGCAGTGTTAACAAAATAGCCCGGAATAAAATATTTTTCCATTTCCAGCTATTCTGCAATATACATGGCAATGACTATGTGCCCCACTCAATCATCATGAAAACAAAATCAGATCTGCATTTAAGAGACTTAAATAATGAAAATGTCAATTTTTTTGTTTTCTTTTAGTACATTTCCATTGTCCCAGTTGACAATTCAAAAGCCTTATTAAGTCCTATTTATGCTACAGCCCACTTATGGAAATCTAAGTAAGCATGGCTGAAGGATCAGCACAGTGTACCTTTGCGTTCTGGTCCATTTTCTAACCTATGTAAAACTGTGAAAGCGAGGAAGAGATGCAAGTCTCTATTTGTACCTTGTACAAATGACAGAATGAGCAATATTTCTTGAAGAGCTGATTCTGCAAAACTCCAGTCTGGATGCACAGAGGCAGCTTAAGTAAGGGTTTTAAAAAAAAAAAAAGCATCAGTGTAAATGGACTTGTTACATACAAACTTCTCAATCTTATCACAAGCTGCCTGCCTGTTGAACTAGTGGTGAGATTTCAAGCAGCCACGGATTTTCAGTGAATGATTGAGGACAGATGGTCTCAGTCTGATACTATACCTTTTTCATTATAACTTCCCTAAGTTTTCAGAAGTTTGTGGCTTTGTCTCCAGGCCTTTCCCCTCTTCAGTCTTTGATTCTCAATCATTGGGGAAAAAAATGTCAATATTCCTTAGCACAGCTGAGGTGCCATATACTCGAAGAATTGGCAAAGCTCCTCATCTCTTGGAGATGAAGAAAGCAACAGCTGGAAGGAACTAGATGGTTTCTGACAAGGAAAAAAAAAGGCACTTCTGTACCAGAAACGGCTTATTGAAAAAAAGAAAATAACTCCTGTCACAGTTTAAAGCTGGGCTGGCTATTAAACCTGTGGCTGATGCTCTCTGTTAACCCTCCCCCCCTCCCCGCAAAAGGGAAAGGGAAAAGGAAAAGGGAGAGAGACTTCCGGGTTGGAAAGTTAAAACAGTTTTAATAAACTATAATAATGAAAAAGAGTATAATAATAATAATAGAAATAATCAAATATATACAAATATATATACAAAATCGAGCTCCCCCAATGTCGGCCATGTCACCACTGGCACTGCAGGACAGGCTCCGGGAAGGCCCAGGCTGGGCCTAGCGACGGTCGAGAGCTGGATTCAGGAATGCACGGATCAGGATTGGGAGCAGCAGGAAAACGGACAGAGTCCTCTTTGGACACCGGCCATAGCAGAAAGGGAGAGAGACCCTCATGATCCCCCCGCTTTATACTGAGAATGACGTGTATGGGATGGAATACCTTCGTTGGTCAATTTTGGGTCACCTGCCCTGTCCGCTCCTCCCTGCAGCTGCGACCCCCCTTCAGCTCTTCACTCGTAAGCAGTGAGGAATTGAGCAGTGACCTTGGTTTCTCTAAGAATAAGTACAGCAAGAGCCTTTCTACATAACATCCCTACCGGTGCCTCAGCGATAACTACAAACTTCGAGCGTTATCAGTTCTGGAAGCAGACACTGTCTGCAAAACATGCAATTACTTTCAGAAAGTGCAGTTACTTAGAAGAGACTTAGCTGAAAGTAAAAATCACTGAAAGGAAAATTGGCCTGGTTTAGGCCAAACCAGGACACTCCCAAGGTAGGTTCTGTAAAACGCATGATACCATGGCTGTGGTTAAGTGGCTTCAGGCCAGGCAGAGAGAATAAATGAGAGATGGGTTAGCTCTGCTGCTGCAGATGGTAAAGCAGTGGAATGTGTATTATCTACCCCAGTAGTAGAGTAAACTCTCCCAGACACACAAATTCTGGAGAACTACCAGTGATAGCCACTGAAAAGTTGACTGTAGCAAATATGTTTGGACTTGAGAGCACTTACCAACAGTTGAAGGACGTTACAGTGAAATGATTTGTCTAGTGTAGACAACACCTGAAAATAACCCTGGCTGGCTGGAGTGAGTTGTTCTGTGTTTGTTAGTTTTGTCTTTAGTTACTGCCTCTTTTATATGCCTTTTGTGTATTGTTCATCTGGAAGTTGAGTACTTTCTTGCTTACTCTGTCAGCTTTTTTTTCACCCCATTACAGGGTCACCTATGAAAAGCTTTGAAGGTTTGACTCACAGGCATGGAACAAAATTTGTTTCAGGTGATAATATTTCCCAGTAGGAGAGTGTTTGGATTGTTGGAAAAGTAGTTTGTTATGAGAATATAAAACCAGTTTCCAGGATGAACAAGGGGATTGTTTTGTTCCTTTGCAGTGCAGAGTTAGTGAGCAATAGCCTGAGGGGGTCAACTCTAAATCAGGCTGGATAATTCCTTGCTTTCATTTCAATATCCTTTTGCCTTCATCCATCCCAGTTCTACAAAATTATTTTCCTTATTTTATATCTAGCTGGGCTCTGGAAAACTAAGATCAATATTGCAAGTGTGTGGCCTGGAGATTTAAAATTGGGTAACTGTGAGATACAGGCAGTGCATGAAACGACAAGGGTGGGTCATACAGGGAAAGTACCTCCTCACTGCATGATCAGGACCAGGTGGCAAGGGTGTGACATGCCTCCAAATGAGGGAGAGGGAACGGTGGCTTCCCATACTTACCACAGCTGAATGTGATAAATAGGATGGTTTCTTTAACTGGGCACCATGACCCTTCCAACGATATGGGGCTTATGTGAAGCTTATGCCTGCCTATACAAAAGGCTAATGTTAATAGACTAATACTAATGTTATTTTTAAAAAAGAACATACTGAAACTGGGGTTATACTCAAGTTACTGAAGTTTACCCTCTTCTACTTTGGGCACTAGAAATTTCACCTGCTTTTTTTTTATTGACTTGCCTGAAACGTTAACTTGGTGAGCTTACTCACCTTTTAGACTTACCAACATGTACCTCTGCTTGCCAGGGGAGATGAATTGATTTTTCCCAACATGCACAGCTCAGATCAAAAGCATCCAGTAATAATAGTTGCTACTAGCCTGTGGATGGACAATGAACTGGGGCCCCTGTGCAGATTCACTCATACCCCGCTCACCTTCAAAGGTCAGATTTTCAACTCCTCTAGCCCTTGGGATTAAATGCAGAGTCTGACTCTGCAACTAGGCTAAAAATTTATTTAAATCAATAGAATTTATTTGGGATCAATACATGTAGTGAGCTAGCCAGTCTCTCTGTCATAGGTGCCTGAAATTGAGTAACAGTTTAACAGATGTAGTAGTAACTTGCCCCTGTGTCCCAGCTGCCTCACTGCTATCACCTGGCAGCTCCTTCAGACAGAGTACTTACAAAGAAAAAATCCGAAATATTGAATCCATTTTATATATTTTTCCAGAACAGAGTTTGCCCCTAGATATTGCTCAAAGGAAAATACCCTTGTGTTTAGGAGGGAAATAGGAAAGAGGTTGTAAAGGTTGACATTGCTGAGACAGCAAGTGATATTGCCTTAAATCACGAGGAGAAATATTCACTTCACCTAACTTTAGACTTGTATGGTGTAACTCTTTATAGTTGAGCTGATCACCTCTTCTCAAAGCAGAAATAAATATACTTATGGTATGATTCATCTCATCCTAGTGAAGGCACCAAAAAGCCAAAGTCAAGTTAATCAGACTCTAAAATTTTCCCTTGATACTCTGCAAAACTTAACGAATCTGAAAAGCTCATTCAACACCCAGTCTAACCTGCACAACTTTCCTATGTAAACTTTTATGTTCTTCCAGCAGAGATTCACTAAGCAACCTCTCCCCTTACATTTCAGTTTCCAAAGTAATTAATTTCTATGAGTAATTAATAATTGTATGGTTGGTGTTTTCAACATCTAACTATCCTGCCACTAACACTGAGGTCAACTTTGTAAACCATATTGCAACCATGTACAAGACCATCTTTGAGCAAATTATTAGACTTTTAGGCAATATTGGAAAAAAGATGTGTTATCAGGGTCCTGTAATGAACCTACCTATCAAATATAGGGATGCACTGAGATGCTGACTACTCTTTACAGTCCTACTAGACTCATTTAAGATGTAGCTACCTTTCTCCAGTTCTTTGCAATTTCTGTGTCTGGATTCTTTGAGACGCCTTAGTTACTCAAGGAAATATGAGTCTCAAGTGTCTTACCTGAGACAAACTTGGTATTTGACCCTCCAGTAGATAGAATGGAAAGGAAAGATCAAAAGGTTAAACGATATTGTTAACCATACAGTGGATTTCTTCTGAGTCTACAGCAGCTCTTTTAAGAGAACTGCTCAAACTGTAGACCAAATCGCTACACCTTTTCTCAGCAAGGTAGGATAGATAATATACAAAAGACTCTTTGTGTAGGACCTGGCTTACATTGACTCAGAATTACATTGTTAAAGTGGTTTTTGTGTTTGTCAAGCACCAGTAAAGAAATCAGTGGTTTTTGTGCTTCCTGGCTTCCCAAAAGAACCTTTTATTAGTTATCTTCCAATCTTTGACTTTTACATGAAAATTCTAAAAGGTGAAGTGATCTTCCTTTTGTATATTTTTTCAGAAAGCAGAGGGAAATGAACTATGTCACTGACTTGAATCTTTGGGTCAGATTTCATAAATGGTTGCAAATCCAGTAGAGGTCTGATTCCAGTTCAAAAAAAGTATAAGGTGTCTAAAATATACGTTCTTGAGAAAAGTCTCAGAATGGAGTCATGACATGAATTACACTGTCATACAACACAATGCACTATCCAGTGTCTCTCTAAGGACCTGTCTCCATAAGAAGCTAGTGGGATATATGCTTACATACAGCTTTAAAGCAAATCTACTTCTGAAAGCATAGTGCTTGGATGGAAGTAATCTTATGGAAGTTAAAACATATAAAAGTTAGGAATATAACTTTAATTAGTCTACTTGATTCCTTCTATCACTAGTATGTGTGCTGAGTTGTCCTTCAGAGACACCTAAACTTTACTCCTATCTTGAGAAAGACAATACCTATACAATACCATGTCAAAAGAGAGTAAACATTAAAGCTGTGTACAAATTTGCTGTTCATGAGTGACTCTGCACTAATAGGCATGTTAAGGGCCAACAAGGATGAAAGAAGAAAGGAAGATCATATGATCCCAAAAAGACTTGAACCAAATATTCATTATTTTGTCAGACCCCATTCTTTAGTCAAGGAAGACTGATTTGTGTCATGAATGTGCAGTCTAGAAGTAAAGCAAAGCACTTTACTTCTATTAAGAACATGTTGTATTTCCTGTTGTGTGATCTCTTCCTGGCATCCTATGGGAAGATATGTGGCCTCATTCCTGTTTAAGTCCATTAGGTGTACCAACAGAGCATTTGCAAAGACTGTTTTATAGTGTATACTTTGCACCTCCCACGTGAAAATGGAAATTATGGTAAGGGATGAAAAATCTGGATTAAGGTTTACTAGTAGCTAACCTGAAGTGTGCCTATGATCGTAAATACACACACACACATACAGAGTAAACAAACCAATATATACACATATAGACTCACATAATATATTGACATCAATTCTGCTCCTGAACCATGCTATTGAGGATACTAGTACATTTATGTTTCTTTACTGACTAAACTCATATTTCAGCATAGTTCTGTGTGATACTGTATAGACTACCAATTCAGGTGGATGCTAATACAGATTTCAGTAATCTCCATTGTGCCATTTAGAGGTGACCTTTTTAACTGTGTGCACCAAAAGACTCATTACAGGCCAAGCCCGTGTTTGTTAATCCTCTAGGGACATGCAGCTATAATACCTTTTGTGGAAAGGCATTAGATTGCTAATGTAATATCTGTAGAACATGATCCATCTAAAACTTCTTGAGCTTTGTTCATCATTTCAAGGGGGAAAAATACTAATTAAATCTGACAGTATTTGCATATATAGTCTAGTAATTAGATGAAAGATTTCTTTCTGTAATTCTATAGGGAAATAACACAAATTATTAAAGAAATTTGAGAGCTACCTGGAGTAAACAGTCACCAAGATGCCCAGCAACCATAATATTCAGTGTTTAAATTTGCATATATAAATGGCTATAAAATAACTTCTCATGAACATTGGAGATCTAAATTAAGAAGCCTTTTATTCTGGGCTTGATCCAAAGTTTACAGGAGTCAGTGGATTTTTTATATTGACTATAAAGGGCTTTGAATAAGGTTATAATAAAATTTTTCTCTAAAAGTGAATGAAATGAGTGATAATTGTGAAAGACCCTCAGAATCTGGTTCTAGAAAGGCCTCCAATATTCACACATTTCAACATTTCCAGCCAAAGAGAATCTCTCGATACTGCTTTTCCTCTATACTTTTTTTTCATTTAAGGCAATTCAAGTATGACTGACATCCAGTTTCTGACAAAAGCACATCACAATTTCATATTGGCTTGGAGGCTTACATTTATAAGTGGACAACTCCTTACAAAAAGCTTCCTGATGGCAAACCAGAAGCAGCGTAGATAGATCCTCAATGAATGGATCTCTGCTGTCCTATGTGGGAAAACAGCAATACAGTGGCAGAGAGATTTTACATGTATACCATTTTTTGCTTTGAAATCCTCTAAGCCATTAGGCATTCACCAAAGTTCTATGAGTGTCAAATCAGCAATGCAATCTATGAAATAAATCATGAAAATGGTCTTTCCTCTTCATAAACAATTCAGTGAAGTGTTCAGTATACTGCCAATGTCTTTCTAGAACTGATTTCATAAAGGTGGTTCTACCATAGAAAATATACAAAAAATGAACAAGACCAGATACTAGTTCAACCAGTTTAAAATGCTACTTAGTCAGAAACCAGTTGTCAACAGCAGTCAGTAATAACTGTATAAAGAAAATTACTAGAAAGAGGGTACTGAAATATCCTCCATTATCTGGCAGTTCTGTTTAAAAGTTCCTTAGGGAAATAATTAGGACCATAATTCAATTGTGAATGATGGGCCCGTCTTCCAAAAATTTGTTTAATCTAATTTTGTACTCCACAACATCCTATAACACCAAATTCTGAAATACAGTTGCCTCCTGTGTGAAAAAAAAAAACACAAACAAATTTTTATTTGCTGTTTTACACTTACTGCCTGGTTTCTTGTGCTGTGATAAACAGTAGAAACTCATTCAGTATTTTGCTTTGGTAGTCAACAATCAGTACTGTTCATTATTTTTTTAAACCCCTTCCATTATCTCCTTTCGAACAAGAGGAGTCCTGGTCTATTTAGTCTCATATAGAAGCTGCTACAATCCTCCTCATTAGCCTTCTTTGAAAAAGATACTGCAGTGTATGTGTGTATGACAGTTGAGAGATTTTTCATTCATGCTAAGTTTTTTTTTACCTCCAACTTGGCATTTTATTCCCTCTTTCCATAGTAAAGCATTGCTTGGTTTATTTCTCATCCAAATAGTTACAAGTGAAAAAGTATTAGCTCCTGTGGGCATCTACTATTAGTTATTTAGTTTATACAGGTTTTCAATAGATGAGTGTCACCGTTTAAAGCTGGGCTGGATATTAAACGGATGGCAGATGCTCTCTGTTAACCCTTTCCTCCCCCCAGAAGGAGAAGGAAAAGAGAAAAGGGAGAGAGACTTACAGGTTGGAAAGTTAAAACAGTTTTAATCAACAATAACAATGAAAAAGAGTGTAATAATAATAATGAAAATAATTAAATAAATATAAATACGTACAAAACCAAGATCGAGCTCCCCCGATGAGGATCACATCACCACAGGCACTGCAGGACAGGCTCCAGGACGTCCCAGACTGGACTCAGCGACAGATGGGAACTGGATTTAGGAATGCATGGATTGGGATCGAAGGCAGGAGAAAAATGGACAGAGTCCTCTTCTGATGCCGGCCATAGAAGAAGAGAGTGAGACCCTCGTGATCCCTCAGCTTTAAACTGAGAATGACATGTATGGGATGGAGTACTTGGTCAGTTTTGGGTCACCCGTCTTGTCTGCTCCTCCCTGGAGGTGTGACCCTTTTATGGCTCTTCACTTGTAATTAGTGAGGAATTTAGCAGTGACCTTGATTTCTATAGGAATGTCTAAACAAAAGCCTTTCTGCATACCATTCCTACCATTACTTTCACAGAATCACAGAATAACAGAATGTTAGGGATTGGAAGGGACCTCGAAATAACTAGAAGAAACTTAGCTGAAAGGAAAAATCTCTGAAAGGAAAATTGATTCTTTTTTAGTCCAAACCAGGACAATGGGCAATCCAGTGATGTTCATAATTTTTTGGAGATGGTCCTTGTTGCTACTATAAACCTCCCCTACAGTCAAAGTAGAGGAGGTTGCCCTGAGAACGGCTGTTCAATGAAAAGGAACGAGCACTGAAGGATGAAAAAATGAAAGTTGATATAGCTTTGCTCAACATGATTCATCATTTTGGGTGAATGGTCAACAATATCATTAGTTACTACACAGAAAATTCTTTGTAGGCTTCCAAAGCTGTGTATGTAGTTTCTTCCTTCAGAGAATAACAGATACTAAGGTATTCATTAACTCATCCAGTCCCTCCACCTCCCAATGCAGAATTATTCTCTGCAGTATATTTCTGAGGGATCTGGTACCTGCACAGACATGCATTTTGGCCAAAGCTCTGACATAATTTTTCTTGATATTCAGTTAATATTACCTTGGCTGTAAATTTAAAATGTCCTTAGTTTCTCTGGGAGTTCAGTTCCTGATGCTTTTGTTTTACTTTAAAAATGTTAGTTTGTACTATTCAGTCTATACTTCAAACAGAGCCTGCAGTGACTGGCTCAGACTTGTATTTCTAATACTCAGACAATTAAATTTAGGTAAGGAGTACCCTACCAAGGTAGAATACGAAACCAGCAGCGTTTAAGTCAAGCACCTGCATCAGCTAGCCTGGATTGACCCCATAATCACTAAAAAATGTTGCCCTCATCTGAGAATCTTTTTTGCCACTCCACAACATATGAAGTTATTAACAGCCACAGGTTTTCAAAAATCACAACATTTTAAACTTGGGTTTTTACTTGTTTGTTTTTAGGGCTGTGCCAGATCATATTTTTGCATTCCACAGGCAACAACATGAGACTCTATTGTTTTGCTAAGTTTCTCTTAAAATTAACTTCCTGGAGGTGAGTTTCTAAAAGAAAACCCAAAAAACAACCCCCCCCAAAAAACCTAAACAACAAAAAACTTTGCATTTCATATAACATTCAGTGAAAGGGTACAAATTAGCAATAAGAAAAATATCCACCTCCAGTATTCATGAAGATTTCTATTTCCTCATCACTTTTACTTGGTTTATATGTGTACATCGCTATACAAATCAACAAAGAATCAGGAATTTTACATCCAAAATGAGTTTTTTCAGGAAAAAGATGAGATTAACTAAAACAAACAAACAAATAGAAACAGTGGGGATCTGCTCAAAGGGGGGTTATTCCCAAAACTTTATAGCAGCCTTTACTGAAGACCTTAAGAATTAATGATGACATAGGTGACGTTTATTTAGATACTCTGGTTACTATAGTGCATCTAATATCTGCAGATTTTCCTTTAAGAATATGATTACTGTGTTTTAGTGCAATTATGAGTGCTTTAGAAGCACAGTATTTTCAGTACCTCTTCATCTCTCTGATCATGTACATGTATTTTGGGATGCCTGTCAAGAAAATTTGAGCAGTACATTTCAAAAGCAATAACCTCTTGGACAAAAAAGTACTAATGAAAAGGCACATAAAAAGCCAACTTTCTAAGTATGCAAATCAAAGACAGTTAAAGAATTATGTTGAAGTAGCCTGGCAGAGATTGAATAAAGCACCTTATTTGGAGGAACTATTTATTTTTCTGCATTTTTCTACAAGAGTAAAATCCTGGATTAAAATTTTCCTTAATGAGAGAACAATTATAATTACTCTTAAAATCAGTTCGAGCAAGCTTCTACTTGTTTCAGTTTTTAGGAGCTTTTCTTCTGAAAGTTCTCAAATTACTGTAAGAATCACGTATTATTTCAAGGCAGTCACCTCTGGTGGCTGCTTATGTTGGTATTATGGTCTTGGTCTAGAGAGGTAAAGGTGTGTGATGGGGCTCATGATCAGGAAGGGCTCAGCCCTGAGTTGGAAAGAGCACAAACATTGTGTTGGAAGGCATCTAATAAAGAGTTCTTTAGAGGTCCACCTTGACCTCTTGCCATCATGACCTATGGCTGGAACTTGTCCTGATGATAATTTTTTCTGTTCTTATATTGGTATTGCAATTTCTGATTTCTCATTCCATGCAGCATTAGCTTGGTTCAACACATTTTACTGTCTGGATTAGTGCCATCTTGCCACCCCTGGCTAATCTAATGCATAAGAAGTGGGATTCAGAATCAGAAAAAAAAGTTTTGGTGTCTGCTTGCAAAGACAGCTACATCTAAGTTCTGTGTCATTTCCATAAGTCACAAGTGATTCAGTTGATTAAATACAGGTTTCAAGTGCTATTTGAGATGTCAAAATTTTATCCTAGATATCTGCAAGGGATTGGTAGATATTTCAAATTACATTCATACACCCATTCACTCCTGGAATGCCATTTGGAGATTATGCAAGACACCCTAGAACTTCTGAAACAGTACAAGGTACCTGCCTATGTGAGCAACTGTGATCATCCCTGGAGATCTGTGCAGCCCACTGGACTATTGATCAGCCACTAGGGACTAAACTAATGCCTAAGCATTAGTGTCCAGTGTCTTCTGACCATTCTCTAAGCTCTATTGACTTTATTGGCTTAGATCTCCATCAACTCTGAGTGCGCAGGCATCTAATTAGATGGCACACAAATTTCAATCATCAATCATCTAGATTTAGTTTCCTAAATCTGGTGTTGAAGCCTGCCTCATGACTCTACAGTTTCTTCTGGATTTTTTACCCAATGTGAACACTAACAAGCTCATGCTCCCATGTCTTAGTAGCTCACCCTCGTGAAAGCAGCTAAACAGCTTCTGAATCTGAGCAAGCTTGGAAAGCAAGACAGCTGCATTTACACAGTATTGCATCTTAGTAAAAATCCCCAGTCTGACCCCATCTTCACAGAGCCATCTCAGTCTCTGCTACTATGGTGTGATTCATGTTTTGTGTGACAAAAAAATACAGGAGGTTCTTTTGAAGTTAATAAAAGGTGGGGGTAGGAGTGTCAGATGTAATGGCCCTTCATGTTTGAATTTCTGTACCTATGTTTCTCTCTTACCCCTGTTTTGCAATTCTGTGTATGTGAACTGTTGCTTCTTAACTGCTTGTATGAGTCTGGATGGCTCAAGTTCCAGTAGCAGGGTCATATTATTAATGAGAAGAAAGAAAGCAAAGGACAGGAGTGACAAAAGGAGACAGGTGGAGACTCAGAAAACAGTCTATAAAAACTTGGGTGGTTTTTTTTTTCCAAAAGTCTAGGCCCAGGTTCTAACATCAATTTTTTTTTATATTGCATTTATTATTTTTCTAGAAGTACCTGAAAATAAAATCATATATATATATATAGTTCCTAAAATAGGGTTAGAGTTGTTGTTTTTAAAGAACGTTTTATACCTTCCAACACTAATCAAGAGCCATGCTTCCCCCATGATTCATGGTTAATAGCATACTTTAGACAGCTTTATTTATCCTACAATAACACACAAAATATGCCCCAACTGGCTTTATTTTTAGCCAGTTTTATGTTGGCATTTTTTTAACAGCACATAGAGGGAGGGGTAGAGGGGGAGTCAATAAAGAAGAATGTGAAAATGTGTCCTTCTATAAAAACCAAGCCTGAAGTAGCAGTTGGACTTTGGCACATGTGTGGCCTATTATTGCCTTCTGTCATAATCAGCCTTCTGGCAGAGCAATAACATCAAGGTTTTGTTTATACACTATAAAATGCTAAAATGGCATTGTAAAGATTAGCTGGAAAGTGAGGATTGTTTTTAGGGCTTTTTTTTTCCTTTTCCTTTCTATTCTTGCAACAAAGAAATACTGCACATGAAAATTGCTTTCCACAATACTTTCTCTGACTCTTTAATGGAAAAACTGTTACCTGCAGGGAGGCAGTATGGCCCATGGCCTAAAGGGACTAAGAAGAAAAAGACTTGCTTGAATCCTCAGTTCTGCCACAAATGTTCTGTGACCCAGGTTCATGTCACCTTTGCGTGCCTCTTACCCTCAACCAATGTCTGATGCAACTGAGAGTTGAGGTACTGAGAGCCCCAACAGCATTATTAAGTCCTTGCACAACAAACAGTTAAAGGTAAGAAAAGTATCTACATTATGGGGTTTCTATTTTGACCTGTTTTTACCTAAGGAACAGACCACAGGTAGTGTCATCAAAGTCACCAGTTTAAATTTCCTAAACTGGAAATGAGTTCAGTGTCTCTCTGAGTTAAGTTCAGTCCCTGTGTATACGAGGTATATAGGAGGGGTTCTTTACAAAAAATTAGTGTGAATGGAAATGACTGTGTTGAACTTCCTTGAACTAACAGACATCCCCATGTTCACAGGGACGCGAAGAGCATTACACATAAGCATGGAAGAGACGTTTATTCTGGGCTTAATTCAGCTGCCCACAGATTAGTTCTATAATGCCATTTGAGATAACTTAGGGAGTTCAGAACACCTTTGCAGAGCTCACAGATATGATGCAGAAACTATGGGAAGTCTTCACCCTCCTGGCATGACAGCTGGAGGACAACCAGGATACAGACATAAAATAAAATGAAATTAAATGTCTATGAGTCAAGCCCCTCATTTCTTCTCCAGTATTTCACACAGTAACTGCTGCCTCTGTCATCAAGATGACTTTTTGAGATTAAGAGATTAAGCTCATTTCAAACCCAGAGTTAAAGGATTTAAATTGATGTGTTGAAGGGTCTGAGATACATCTTCCAGAATGCTTTAACAAAATCCAGAACTGTGTGGAAGAAATAGAGTTGGAAAGGTCATAATTTTGAATTTCTAAACATTGAGTACCATTTTACCAGACATTTTCAATCCTCTGCAGAAAATTTCCTGGGTCCCAGCTGGCTTCTGAAGAGTACCAGGGAGTGGGAATCCCAAAAAATCTGTTACTGATCATTGTCAGATGTAGGATACTGGGCTAAAATGAGTTTTGATCTGGCCTGATGATTATGTCCTTGTGTAAGAAAAAAATATTTCCGTGACACAAAATGCATTCACATGAGCAGTCTACCACCTTCTTCTGATCAGGTTGGGAAGGAGGGTGGATCCAGGGGAAAGCCGTGGGTTGGAAGAAGTCTCAAGAGGTTATTTAGTTAGGTCCAATTATTTCTAAAACATTGATGGCAGCTATTTGTCTAACCAGTTTGTAACAACCTTCAGGAGTGGAGGCCCACAGTCTCCCTGGTGTTCATTGCCCTAACAGCTGGAAACATTTTCCTCATCTCCAAGCTATATCTCCTTTCCTACAATTTAAGACCAGGCTGACTCTCCTATCCTCAGTAGACATGGAAAATGTCTTTTTCCTGTCTTCTTTCCAACTACTTCTTTCATGTTTTAAGGTTCTCACAATCTTTTCTTGTAATTTCTTCTCTGAACTAACATCCTCATGTGCATCAATCTTTTCTGATAGGTCATGGTTTCTACCTCAGGCCATTCCTATAGCTCTCTTCTTGATTTTCTCCTCTTGGTCCACTCTTCACTCAAAGTTTAAGGCCCCAAAATGATAACAGTACCGTGGCTGGAGACTTATGCCATTTGAAAGTTGTTTGTATGTTTGAGTATGACGCTTACTTTTTTTGACTAGGTCTGATTGTGCCACTAATTTCCATGGGACTCTCTCCTTCAAAAAAATCAACTCATGCTAATATTTACAGAGGAGACATACCAAATAAACAATGGCCAGAACAAAGAAATAGACTCTGAAACATTAAAGAAAGGATCAGACATCATTTATTTTGTTATCACCATCATCACAGGGCATCATATTTCACTTCCCACTTCAGTGTTGCAAAGGGTGGGTTATGTTTTGCAGCTTACATGTAGTCCAAACAGCAAGCACCAAGAGAGATGGCAGCATTTTAATTAAAATTGATAAAGCCTCTCTGAAAATTAGTCTGGGGAAAACACATCATGTAGAATACATAGCTGCCAAGTTTTGGCTGGAGGCTGAAGCAGGGTTTGCAGGGACTGGAAAGAGCCTGTTCAGGGCCAATGGGAGACTGGGAGCAGAATCACACTGGTACAATCAGCTCTGCTGAATGAAAAAGCACTCAAGGAAAGAAAACATCTTTAATTACCAAAATGCCATCATGTGCAAACAAAAAGGAACTGAAGAGCTGGCCTTCCATGTCATATAGGTACATGTCATAGAAGGTACAAAAATCTTTAGCTCATTTTGCATACATTTGATTATGGAAGATAGCTTGGCTTCCTGTTCCTTCTCTCTTCTGAATTCTGGCCAGCGTGTTCTCTAGAGCAGGACTAATTCCCCATAAATATTAATATGGCCTAAAGTGTAAATTGTGTCTGCCTACTCAATGTCCTAATAGTAGCTGGTGAGGTTTGAACCTAGTGGAGAAGAATGAGGTGGAGGCATGTACCTGCTACTGCAAGTATGAATTTGGGATAGTTATGTGGGAAGGTCTCATGGCTATGGATTAACTTAGCCCTGGACATATCACCAGAGTCTGGAGTTTTTTCCAGCCCTGTGACTGTCTTGTCTCTTCTCACCCTCAGTGTTAGCTGCCCTGAAGATATTTGTCTGCCCTAACCATCCTCTAAACTTACTTCAACTCTTACCAGTGGGAAAGGATACTTTTGCTTTCTCCTGGATGCAGAAAGCTGAAGGACAGGAAGAAACATATAGCTCTATATGCAGTGCCACCTGCTGATGTTCATCAAAGGTGGTCCTATAGTTGTGGTATACGCCAGGAGACATGTAGGAGCTGGGGAGGGAAGCAAAGGGAGAGCTGCTTTGCCATCCATGCTGCTTTCCCATCTCCATTCATGTCGAACACCCCTTTGGCAGAAGATCACAGTTGCTGTGCAGGAGGGTAAGGCAGGAAATGTGTGCAGGAGGCAGAAGATTGGCAGGCCAGAGGCATCAGCTGTGCTATAAAAATTATGCTAATGTGCTAAAACGGAGTTTATTTGGAAATTACTTCTTCACATTATGGAGGACTGAGTTTCTTGGACTCTAGTTTTTTTGGTGTGCGTGCCTCTTTCTCCCACCCAGCTTCATCTTGACCTGATTCCCTCAGCCTTCTCCCACAGACACCCGGAGCTAAGTGCAGAAGATGGGTTTTGTGTTAGCAGCAGCCACCAGTTGACAGGAATAAACTACCTACCCCATTAAAAGCCTGTCACCTCTGCTGTCAGTTTTACAGAAACTTTAAATCCCAGTAAAATGAAGCACTAACAGCTGCCTGTTATTGCATATTGTGTCCTGTATTATTCCATTTGTGCTGTAGTGAAGTTTACTGGGGAAAGAAAAAAAAAATAATCACACAGAATGTGTGCAAGATGTGCATCTGGAGGAGTTTTCCCAGTGAGCAAAAATTGGATATAAAGCTATATTATGAGGAAATTGCATTTTATCTCATGTTTCCCATTCTGCATGAGCAATTATTTGTGTGGATGTGCAGGTTCTTTAGTCTGCATGTGTCTGTGTGTTTGACTGCTTGTGACTTCAGACCAATGTTAGTTTTGCACAGAATTTGATTGTAGACAAAGACTCTACATAAATAAATAAAGAAATGAAAACACATTCACCCAGAAAAACTACACCATCATCACCAAGAGAAAAGCCCCTTTTGTCATTGCATATGCAGTAGCTCTGCAGAGAACAGCCTGTTCTTTTTTTCCATCCAAAGAGACACTATTTTATTTGACACCCATGGAGCTGCACAAATGAGAGTCAGCAGGCATCAAGCCGTCCTTTTGGAAAAAGAGCTGGCATCTCCCTCCCTGGCACATCTGGTGAGTTTGAATGGCACTCATTGGCATGGCTTTGCAAAATTAATTACATTCCAAAGCCTTGTCACAAACAATAAACCTTTGTGCCAAATGCTGATCTTTTGCTTTCTGCCAGATGTAATACATCTGCTTCTCTTTATAAGGTTTAATCCTATTTGGCATCGTCAGTGCACTAAGCAATGCTGTGGAAGTTGGAAATGAAAAGTGGCAGAATGCAGGAAGGCACTGAACAGAAGTAGAGGCAGAGACACCACGTGGTTAAGACGCTTGGCCTGAAGCAGCTGGATAATGCAATGGCATGGGACTCAGTCGTGGTGAGAAAGGCCTTTCCTCCTTAAACAGTTTGCACGAAGCAGCAACGTGGGGACAGACCCACAGCAAACTGTCAGAAAAAAAAAAACTATTGAAGAGGCTTGGTGTTGAATGTCTTAGTTTTCTCAATGATTTTGCTGTATAATCTGGCACAGAAAGATGCCTCTCAGTGCTGTCCCACAAACTCAAGGACGACTCAGTCCAGAAGGATAATTGAGTTGCAGGTAAGCTCCTGTTTCATTTTCCTTATTTTATTCTTAGGGTAACCAGACACTAAAATACCCCTCAGTAGAGCTAACAGTGGCTCAGGCTGCGCTCAGGCACCTGTCTCAAAGCACCTGGATCTTATCCTCACTAACAAGGAGGGTCTGGTTGAAGAGGTGAAGGTTGAGGGCAGCCTTGGTTGTAGTGACCATGAGATGGTGGAGTTCAGGATCTCATGTGGCAGGAACAGAATAGCTAGCAGAATCACAACCCTGGACTTCAGGAGGGCCAACTTTGGCCTTTTCAAGCAATTGCTAGGGGAAATCCCATGGGACAGGGTACTAGAAGGTAAGGGGGCCCAAGATAGTTGGTTAGCATTCAAGGACTGCTTCTTCCGAGCTCAAGATCAGAGCATCCCAGCAGGTAGGAAGTCAAGGAAGGGTAGCAGGAGACCTGCATGGTTAAACAGGGAACTGCTGGGCAAACTCAAGGGGAAGAAGAGGGTGTACAGATCATGGAAGGAGGGGCTGGCCACTTGGGAGGAATATAAGTCTGTTGTCAGAGGATGTAGGGAGGCAACTAGGAAAGCTAAGGCCTCCTTGGAATTAAACCTTGCAAGAGAGGTCAAGGACAACAGAAAGGGCTTCTTCAAATACATTGCAGGTAAAGCCAACACTAGAGGCAATGTAGGCCCACTGATGAATGAGGTGGTGGCCCTGGAGACAGAGGATAAAAAGAAGGCAGAGTTACTGAATGCCTTCTTTGCCTCTGTCTATACTGCTGGAGGCTGTCCTGAGGAGCCCCGGACTCCTGAGGCCCCAGAAGAAGTCAGGATAGAGGAGGAATCTGTCTTGGTTGATGAGGGCTGGGTCAGGGACCAATTAAGCAATCTGGACGTCCATAAATCCATGGGCCCTGATGGGATGCACCCGCGGGTGCTGAGGGAGCTGGCGGAAGTCATTGCTAGGCCACTCTCCATCATCTTTGCTAAGTCGTGGGCAACGGGAGAAGTGCCTGAGGACTGGAGGAAAGCTAATGTCACTCCAGTCTTCAAAAAGGGCAAGAAGGAGGACCCGGGTAACTATAGACCGGTCAGCCTCACCTCCATCCCCGGAAAGGTGATGGAGCAACTTGTCCTTGGTGCTGTCTCTAGGCACATCAAGGATAGGGGGATCATTAGGGGCACTCAGCATGGCTTCACCAAGGGGAAGTCATGCTTAACCAACTTGATAGCCTTTTATGAGGACGTAACCCAGTGGATAGATGATGGTAAAGCTGTGGATGTGGTCTATCTCGATTTCAGTAAAGCGTTTGACACGGTCTCCCACAGCATCCTCGCAGCTAAACTGAGGAAGTGTGGTCTGGATGATCGGGTAGTGAGGTGGATTGTGAACTGGCTGAAGGAAAGAAGCCAGAGAGTGGTGGTCAATGGGACAGAGTCCAGTTGGAGGCCTGTGTCTAGCGGAGTCCCTCAAGGGTCGGTACTGGGACCAGTTCTATTCAATATATTCATTAATGACTTGGATGAGGGAATAGAGTGCACTGTCAGCAAGTTCGCTGATGGCACAAAACTGGGAGGAGTGGCTGACACACCGGAAGGCTGCGCAGCCATTCAGAGAGACCTGGACAGGCTGGAGAGTTGGGCGGGGAGAAATTTAATGAAATATAACAAGGGCAAGTGTAGAGTCCTGCATCTGGGCAAGAACAACCCCATGTACCAGTACAAGTTGGGGACAGACCTGTTGGAGACCAGCGTAGGGGAAAGGGACCTGGGGGTCCTAGTGGACAACAGGATGACCATGAGCCAGCAGTGTGCCCTTGTGGCCAAGAAGGCCAATGGCATCCTGGGGTGTATTAGAAGGGGTGTGGTTAGCAGGTCGAGAGAGGTTCTCCTCCCCCTCTACTCTGCCCTGGTGAGGCCGCATCTGGAATATTGTGTCCAGTTCTGGGCCCCTCAGTTCAAGAAAGACAGGGAACTGCTAGAGAGAGTCCAGCGCAGAGGCACGAAGATGATTAAGGGAGTGGAACATCTCCCTTATGAGGAGAGGCTGAGGGAGCTGGGTCTCTTTAGCTTGGAGAAGAGGAGACTGAGGGGTGACCTCATTAATGTTTATAAATATGTAAAGGGCAAGTGTCATGAGGATGGAGCCAGGCTCTTCTCAGTGACATCCCTTGACAGGACAAGGGGCAATGGGTGCAAGCTGGAACACAGGAGGTTCCGCATAAATATGAGGAGAAACTTTACGGTGAGGGTGACCGAACACTGGAACAGGCTGCCCAGAGAGGTTGTGGAGTCTCCTTCTCTGGAGACATTCAAAACCCGCCTGGACGCGTTCCTGTGTGATATGGTCTAGGCAATCCTGCTCCGGCAGGGGGATTGGACTAGATGATCTTTCGAGGTCCCTTCCAATCCCTAACATTCTGTGATTCTGTGACTACCAGACCCTAACACCTCTGGTGCTGATCAATGGCCAGCCAGAATCAGGCTTTCAGCTCCAACACAAGTCTGTGGTGCCTCGTCTTGTCCTTATCCAGTAAAATGCCCAAATGGGACTCCAAGACGGCAAACAAACTGAACCCAAAACCAGAAGTGAAAACCAATTCAAACCCTTGTTTTTCCCCATATCATAACTTAATCGGAGAAATTATTCAAATTATTTGTTAAACCTAAGCCAGAACTGAATGAGCTCAAAACCAAATTGAATCCCCCTGCCACTGCCATCAGGCAGTGGTCTTGCAAAGATTTGTGATTCTGCCATGTTGGAGAACTCGGTGTTGTTATGGCTGCTGCTCCCCTACAGCCCACCAGTGCTGTGTGTTGCAGCTTCCTTCTCAGCCAGCCTCATGTACCTCATTATATAGAAATACCCATGTCCTTCTGCTTCTGTGCTAAATATATTTTCAATGGTGCACATGACTGAAAGCCTGTGACCCCCTTTGGTCATTAAACTCCATCTCTTTCTGGTTTTAGTTTTGCTCTGGTACAACCAGGATCTGAGCTCAACAGCTCAGTTTCTCTTAAATTCCTTAAATTAAGCACGCAGTGTTATGGTTGGCACTACTGGGAACACAAACATTGGCTGGTCTGTGACAGAGGACTAGGAAAAAGTAGCCCGAAGTCCCTTCCTGGTGGGGATTGTGGTCTCTAGTGATGCCTTCATCATATGGACTTTTCATTTTTAAATGTATTTTTCAAGAGAAATAATTTCTAACTAGTTCAAGGTTAGCAGTTTCTGACTGGTGTGAATTGGAGCTAAACCAAAACAGTTTCAGTCACAGATGAGCTGGAACTGAGGTAAAATTTACTGGTTCAATGGTCTTCCCTCCAGGTGTATTGAAATCAAACCTGTATGACTGAAAAAGCAGAAAGGAGAATGAATGAGGGATCAGGAGACTGAATTTCAATTTGCCTGCCTAGTTTTCAATGTTTCCTCTATTTCAGTTCCAGGACATTAATAGCCTCAACTGCCTGATATATTTAGAGCTCTTTCCCATCTGGGTCAAAACTTTCTGTAGAACTTCAATGTATGGACACCAGTTTGGACTCATAACTGCTATGCAACACCACAATTTTATTTTTATTTAGGCTTTAACAATGACAGGACATTTAGGTCGTTGATGATTCCTTGAGATCTCCTCTTTCTCTTCTAGAACTTCAATGTATGGACACCAGTTTGGACTCATAACTGCTATGCAACACCACAATTTTATTTTTATTTAGGCTTTAACAATGACAGGACATTTAGGTCGTTGATGATTCCTTGAGATCTCCTCTTTCTCTTCTCATGTTTGAGTTTCAGGGATTGATCACACCTTGGTTATCTATAATAGTTGTTGCTGGTGAGTCAATCCTCATCTCACCCTAGGAACAACCCAGATTGTCCATGTACCCCAGAGAAGAAATAGGGCTGAAAGAAACATCTTTGAGAGCCTCCATCAGAAATGTTTGTTGTCAAAAGGAAAATGCCAAGTTAAGGGATAGCAGAAATTGGAAAGCCAAGATCGAAGAAGCAGTTGGCAAGAAGTTTCCAGAAGCTGCAAGAAACAGTTTGTTTTATTCTAAGGGTCTTAAAAAGGACATGAGAGTGGCTTTAACTTTTCAAAAGTTAGTTTTGGAAGATAGCTACAAGTTCATCAGTGATTATTGCAAATTTATTTCTTTGCTCATTGTACACAATTCACTATCACCTGAACGCCCTACCTTGACAATTTATGGTTGGTTTGGAGTTAGAAATTGGTGGTCTTCAAGCCCCAGTCTACGACTCTAAAGATCTGATCTCTGCTATCATCTCTGTGACAGAGTCAGCAGGGACAAGACGCTTCATTGCCATGCATTATAGCTTTCCTGTCTGAAATGTGTAAATGATAGTAATGGCATCCTCAGTAAATTGCTCTGAGATCTACAGGTGAAAAGTGCTATATGACAGTAGCACTGCGTGTAACAGCTTTGCTGGTAACATCTGTAGCAGTCATGGTCATGACCTATGAGGGTTACCCAACCTATGGGTGTGTAAAGATTGTGACCATGGGGTTCTCAAGATTCTGCAATAAACAAGGACACAGACGCTTGATTTCTCAGAATTTCTTTATTACAAATTATTACAAAACTACTATTAGTAAAACCAAATATATATATATATATTAAAAAAATTACATGTGTGTGTGTCTGTGTATGTGTATATTATACTATAAGCCATTACAAAATTACCACTAGGAAAGCAAGTATATGTATTACAAGGGTAAAGCAAATATAAATATATTAGAAGTTATTACAGAATTCCAAATAGTGAAGCAAATATATACTTATGAACCTTTACCTGTGTGCGTGCCTATAAATATATTATGTGAAGTGTTACCAGTACAACACGCACCAAACCACTCCCAGAAGTTGGGCTAATCAACAACAGAAAAGTCTCACTTCAAAGATGACCTGCATCGTGGAGTCTGGAGTCAGCCAGGCATCCCCATCGAGGGTCTGGGCTGTCTGGGAGATCTCGTGAAGGGAAGCTGTTGCAGAGAAGCTCATTTTGGGTAGGTAGCAGGTTACTTTTTATACCCTTTTGGTGTAGATACACATGCAGGTGTGGGAAATCAGTTGCCAGAAGTTGTTACTGAATCCTGTTTTCCTGGAAGGTCAGTTTGTTATTAGTTTCTTTGTCCTGTACCTATCAAGGTTTCTTTATCCTGCCAACTACTCTCACATCAAGGAGGTTTCTGCTGAGCTTAGCAGGGGTATCTTGGGCTCCTGACTAAGGAGATTTCTTTCTTTCTTTGGATGTATGTCTACCTGCTGGCCTTTGTAGCGGCTCCATCAACAACTTTCTAAGTCTGTGGCACACAGTGAAAACCACTTTGATATCTTTTCTCTTAGGAAAGTTCTTTCTGGGCCTACCCCTCTTTCCACTGACTTTTGTGGGTTTTGGATATGACCTTGCAAAACCTCCTAATGGCTACAGGGCTTTTTGACAGCCCAGCTCCTTGCTTCAGAGCTCTGTGGTAACTCCGTGTGCAGGGATGATGTGCACAAATAAAATTTTGGGGTGGTTCATGTTCCCTCTCTGGAATTCCATGAGGAAACAGCAATCATGAGTTTCTGGAGGGAAGGATAGACTTTTAAGCCTATATTCATATTATATCTACAATAGTGAGCTCATGGACTATCACCAGAACTGATAAGGGCTATGGTAATATGCAGAATAATAATAAAGAGTACAACTTCAAAGGGAAATCCTACCCTTCTTAATGCCTATTTCTACTAATGCTATTAAACAGACAGATGAGGAAGTTGCAACCCACTTTGTGACTTTTTTATTTGATTTGTGTTAATATTTATGTGCAATTTCCATAATCAATTTGCATGCACGCAGTAACTTGCAGTGGGTCATCCTAGAATGTCATGGTCAGATCAGAGCCACAGACACCTGGACATGAAATCTGCTTCCAACAAGAGAAAGTGAAACATCTTCTGCATAATCTGAGGAGTCATAGTCCCAGTTCTTCACACTTTTTTTTTTTCTAACACAGTCTGTTCCTATTATACATTTGTAAATAATTGCATCTGTACCCAACTGAACTGTGGCCTTTTCCTCTTCATTAAGTCTTCTCTGACATTGTCCAGGGCCAGATAATTAAGAAAATCCACACAAGGTAATTACAAATAACTAATATATTCTTTCAGTGGCTTTCCTCTGTCTGTCATTCCCTTCATAGGCTCTGTTTATTCTCTGATTGTCTGTATTTATCCACCTGCATGTCTAGAAGATTTTGTTCTAGATAGCCTGTTGCACTTGTCAGTTTTACAAGTTAATGAAGAACACAATAAATAGTTTTTCTCTTCCTTTTTTCCATTTTATTGCCTTCCACCTTTATCAAAGATATCCTACTTTTGCATTAGAAGGCAAGGGTTCTGAAACATTCTTTATTTGTACCCAATTTGTCCCCTTTCCTTCAATTAAATTTTCATTCAAAATCCATTGAAAAGCATGAGAAGACAACTGAATCTTACTGAAGTCAGTAGATACTCATACTCTGTAAATTGCAGATTGCAGTAACCTGTATAACTCAACGTATCATTATTTGATTTCCCTGTTGTCACTTTCAGACCTCTATATTTCACTCGGCATTGTTAGCTATACAATTTTGTTGCAATAACTGAATACCTTTAGGAGTTGCATGGCACAGCACTTATGAGGTTTAAAGATTTCCTCTTCTACTGCAGAAAAGTTAATTGCATTGGGGCTGTGCTTTGCCAGCACCAATTAACACAGAAGCTGAAACTGCGGCTAAACATTCCGGTCATGTGGATGTAGCCTGATTTGTTGACACCTTCTCAAGTACCTGCCCTCCCGCATCTCTTGTTCCTTCCTGAAGCTCTGTAGAGGTTGTTACAACAGTTTGCAAACACCAGAGTTTTGTTTTACTGCTATGAAGAAAAAGCATTGCAAGTAGAAGGAGATTTTAGAGTTTCTATACATGTTTACAACTGAAGAAGTTCCGCCTAGTTCAATTACACTTGAGCAGCATGAGAACCCAACCCCAATTCCCCAGTTTGCATAAACCTGCAGATGGGTATCAATTACTCTGCCTTGCAGAAAGCAAAACAAGCTTTTGGCATTTGCATCTGTATAATTAAAAGAATATTTTAAGAAAATCAGACACTTTCTTATTATTTTAATATCCATTCATCAGTTTCTAAACAAAAGGCTACAGAAAGTAGCAGGAAGGAGAATGGAAGAGTGTTGGAATCTCTTATGCTTGATAGTCAAAGTGGAAGCGGTGGGTTTTCAGCTCTGAAACAAAGAAACTTTTGAAGCAAACAGCATGGCAAAAATCAACAGCATTGCATCTGACTTGAGCAACCATCAGAATCCATATCCTAGTGGTATGGTCGAATTAGGAGGAGAAATGGACAATGCAATGAGGTACCTTTGATGGTTTTCTACTTGCTTATCAGAACATATGTTCTGCCTTCCTGAATAGAGCTGAAGTCAGTTGGGCACTCTCATACTCACAGAACAAAGTGTCTTTCAGGCAGCACCTGTATCTTTGCCTTCAAAACACCTTGGAGAAAGACTCAACAATATTTGCCCTATACTAGAAACAGGGAATAGTTGTATGAAGAAAACTAGGGCTAGATTTACAAGGAAGGCTTAGGTTTCATAACTGTAATAAAAACTAATTTTAAGCCACTCTTAAGTTGTTCCATCCATCTGCAGGAACAGAAGTTCACCAAATTAATCTAGCTCACCACGTTATCAGGGTAGGATGCTAGGCAGCTACATAAGGCAACTGTACTCTCCTGCACTCCATACTAGTATCTTAGCCCTTACACCTTGATCCTTCTCTGTTTTCACTTTTTCTGGAAAATACAAACACATGTCTGTGTTTTTAAAAAAATCTACATTATCTCTCAAAAATAAATACATATATGTATACATTTTATTACTCTTATTATTGTTATTTATGCAATAACTGCTACCTAACTGTCACAACAGCTATAGTCCTAGCCCCAAGAACAAAATTAGCATTATCACACCACAGAATCACAGAATCACAGAATCAACCAGGTTGGAAGAGACCTCAGGGATCATCGAGTCCAACCGTTGCCCTGACACCACCCTGTCAACTAGACCATGGCACTAAGTGCCATGTCCAGTCTTTTCTTAAACACATCCAGAGATGGTGACTCCACCACCTCCCTGGGCAGCCCATTCCAATGTCTAATAACCCTTTCTGTAAAGAAATTCTTCCTGATGTCCAACCTGAACCTCCTCTGGCGAAGCTTGAGGCTATGCCCTCTTGTCCTATCGCTAGTTGCCCGGGAGAAGAGGCCAACTCCCACTTCACTACAACCTCCCTTCAGGTAGTTGTAGACTGCAATAAGGTCACCTCGGAGCCTCCTCTTCTCCAGGCTAAACAACCCCAGCTCCCTCAGCCGTTCCTCGTAGGTCAGACCCTCCAGACCCTTCACCAGCTTAGTCGCCCTCCTCTGGACTCGCTCCAACACCTCAACATCTTTCTTGAAGTGCGGGGCCCAGAACTGAACCACTTGCCCTTCTGGGAGTTTCACAGATTTTAACCCTTTCAATCTTTTCTTATTGTTTAACTTACACTATCTTAAGTCCAATATTTATGAAATACCTGCAACAGTCAGCTTCAGTTATACTTGTTTAACTCCTTAAGTGTTTAACTCTTTAAGTGTTTAACTCCTTAAGTGTTTAACTCCTTAACTCCTTTAACTCCTTAGGTTCCTAATGTTATGTATCTAATTTTCTTTGTATTCATCATCTAAAATAATCACTACCAGCTAAACCTCATCTCACCAGTTAACTAAGAAAGTGTTATATCTTTTTGAGGAACAGGTTAGTGATGTACCCTACTTCATAGAGCAAATTAAAATGGCATGAAGAATTGGGGAATTTGACTACAAAGTCTTTGCTTAGCCCGTGACACCATTCTCTAGGAAAAGGTGTGTAAAGTGAATTAGCTCCATGAAATAAGAACACAGCCTAAAATGGCTGGAGTTAATAAGCAGTTAGGAAAATGCAGGACATTGAAAAGACAAGTCGGCAGTCAAATGTTGGTAAAATTCAATGTAATCAAGTTGCTAACTCTCACTTAAGCTTTTGTAAATATTCCCCAAAATTGCTATGTAAGCAGCAGCATGTCAGATAGCTTGGACACACCATGGAGGCAAATTCAGGGTAATGCCAAGTGGGCAATTGCAGGGTTTCAGTGGCATAAACCTGGGGTAAAGTATAGAACCAGATTTCTGAGCTCATGACAGGATGTAATATCAATGTTTCCACTGAACAAGTCATAGCTTCTCCATTCACACCTAAAAAACTGAAAGAAAAAATAAGGCTGCAGAAATAAAGGGATTCTGTGGACAGAGGAGGCATATGGGTTGTTGAGGACTCCTTGATGATTAAGGATTGCTGGAGAGACCCAAAACCCAAAATGACCAGACAGACCAGTGTCCAGTAAGTGACAGACCATATAATTACCAAATTACAGAGCATAAAAAACACTGACTGCTTCCAATTATAATGTGAAAGGGCAACTTCACAGTTGTGCCACTTAGTAGTGCTGGGAAAAGGCAAAGGAAAATGTGTTAAAGGCCTAATGAGGTGTGTGGGTGGAAGTTACTGCCATAGTTTAGTGCTGTTCAGGTTGTTAGTTCCTACAATGTGTCACTATGAGAAAGAGAGAGAGAGAAAGGGAGGGAGGGAAAAGGAGGGAGGCAGAGATGGGAGGATTTGCATGGGAAGGCATTTTCTCACTGGACTAACTGCAAGTAAAGATTTGCTTTCCCTTACTTCTTCCTGAACAGATCTGACAATATCTTTTAAAAGAGTCATTTAAGATTCCCAGACAGTTTCAGTAATTGATTCAGCATTTTTACCATCCAGGAGACATACTTGTTTATTTTAGCAGGCTGGGGAATTGTTCCCTTGGAGCCCTTAAAAAGCACAACAGGGAAAAAAGAGATAGGGGCCTCAGTATATCAGCAGGAACAGACAACACAGAGGGACTGCTATATAAAATGTCAGATGAAACGCCAGCCCCAATGACAAAATGTCAGCTGTGGCTTTTCCCAGAATGGTCAAATCCTATCCATGCAGAAGGGGATGCACACAAGTGACCCTTTGTGAGCTTCCACCTTCAGAGGGTATCTGTCTCCTGCAATGGGGTGGCTCCAGGACCAGACTATCCTCCACTTCATTGCAGACCACACCACATTGTCACACATAGCTGACACAGACAACTGAGATGGTAGGGAATTAACCACAGTATCCATCTCATTTGGCAGTCCTTAATTTAAAAGAGAAATCACCTCCTGAGCAGATTCACTGGGTTTTCCAAGAGATATTTGCAGCTTATTCTGTAGGCAATGGGGCTCTCAGCGTTGCCTTTGCACCTACCCTCAAGGAGTGCAGAGGGAAGCAGCCTTACTCTGTGCAAAAAGACTGCACAGTCCATAGAGAAATAGTAATAAATAGCTAGTTGGTAGCTTGTGGTGACACCATAGTACCAGCTCCTTGAGATCTCATTCAAACTATTCAGCCTGGCATGGTCCTTCCATGGGGGAGGCTCTAAATCCTGAATTATTAAGAAGTATCCAGCACTAAAAGGGAATTGTAGCTGGAAAAAGTCACATAGCTTTTTTTTGTTGTTGTTTTCTCTTACTTTTCTATAAAAATAAGACACTGCAGACCCATAAGTGTATGTTGGATGGGAGGAGAGTGTCTTGCTTTTGTTGATGAGCAGAGGTATTACAGAATTTCTGCTTCTTGGAAAAAATCGCATTTTGATTTGTTTCTGGTTTGGACTCAAAATATTAAAATTTCTGCAACATGAGCCAAGAAGAGAACTAGGTACCCTGCAAAGAATTTAGGTGACATTTAAATACAACAGTAATTAAAAAACTCTCTCACAGCCAGCTTACAAATTCTATAGCTGAACCACTCCTTGCCCTTGTGATCCTTACAGCCCACAATGACCCCAAGGGAATTAGCAGGTTTTTAAAGGGAAATCCAGATGTTAGACCTTCCCTTCCCCTACAACACCAAAAAACAGGATCCAGTAGCACTTTCAAATCAGTGTTAAATGACAGAATCAGAGCCCTGGACACTGAATTATGGCCAATTTCCTCTGAAGGAAAGGTGGGAGTGCTCTTTATGTGCAACGTAGACAAGGATTACAGCATTTACATCCTCACTCCCCTACCAGATTCAGACATGCTTCCACCACTTTACACCAAAGTTTCTTAAACACATGGTTATGGTGGGCAACTTCTAGCTCTTTTGTTCTCTGCTACACAGAGAAAAGCACAAAATTCACTGCGTCCCAGATGCCTCAGAGGGGTCTCACCCAGGGAGACTCCAGAGGCCAGTGACTGCTTCAAGAATATTTATTTCATTTTATCATGTGAGTATTGAATGTATGATGCATTAAAAATTCCAAAATAAGAAAAGTCAATTTCCCCCACCTGCAGTGAGAGAACTGTACTCATTTATTTTCTGAACAGTGGAATATCTCCAAATCCTTTCCATAAGCTGTAGGAGGAATCATCATACAACACAGAGTTCAGGAGTCCACCAAAGGTGCTCAACCTGCATCTGCCAAGGCCTTTTCTGTGCCTCTCCATCAATCAAGTATACTTTTATTTTCCTTGAATATAAAAATCAGCTATTTCCCTAATTACTACACAAACTGTGTATTCCTTATCTTATTCAAAGTGTTACCACTTAATTCCTACATAAACAGGAGATTTTTTGATCTAGAAAAAACAAGATTTTCAGTCAACAACAAGCATGTTAATACAAGCCTTTTCTGCTTATATTATTTCACAGCATGCAATGGCATATCATTTTGCGCACTACAGCTATCGGTATGCCACGTTGTGACACTATGAACAACACTGGAACTGTTGTTTACATACTAAAAAATCATGTCAAAACAAAAAAAAAAAGTGAAAAATTAAATTAAAGCAAATTTTTAAAGTTCTGTTCTGATTTCTTTCTCTAGGTTATTGTTGTCCTCCTGGAAAACTTTTTTTCCATGGAGACAGCGTGAAACGTTTTTTATTCTTACTTTGATTAAATAGCTGTACCTGAAAAAACTATTAGAAAAAAAATAATCTGAACTTCACTCGGCCTAAGAAGCCCATCTCAGCAGAAAGGGGGGCTTGGTCCTGGTCTGGGACCACCGGCAAGGAGCAGGTACTGTGCACCAAGGTCAGACAGAGCACACTTGGTATCTCTGGAAACCAGCTTGGGGGCATATAGAGAAGGGGAGGAATAAAGGCTCACAGGACAGTTGCTAAGTATAATCCAGAGAAGCAAATGAGCTAAGGGAAATGTTTTGCCCACAGAGTAAATCCTTCAGCTATAGCTGAATGTGGGTTGTTTTTAGACCCTGATGAAAAGTAGTCTGAGACTTTTGTTTTTCTTGGCTTTGGTGGTAGAGGTTAGCTAGACACTTGTACTTGTCATGACATACAAGGGTCTGGGAACCATTTGTTTTTTTCTCCTGAGGAGAGGGTGCTTTGGAAATAGGTTTATGGTAAATTCCAGCTTCAATTAAAGCACCTATGTCAGATATTTTGCGGTAGTAACTGCAACGTTATAATAATACAATCTTTGACTAATCTTTATGGAAACCTTGGATTAGTTTGTTTCTACTCTCTCTGTATCTAATTAGCTTTCTTTTGTCCTGTCAATGATTTTTGAAAACAGTCTTGACACTTGTATAAAGCCAAAGCACCCTCTCAGGCCTCCAAAATATAGTGCAGATTGATGGGTACAGAGGCTCTAGTATAGCTGAATAAAAATTATCTGGGAAACTCAACATATTAATTTCTTTTTCTTTTTCCTCTTTTTCCTTTTATTATTCCTTTTCCTCTTCTTCTTCTTCTTTTTCTTGTTTGACTGACCTCCTTAAAATAATACAGGACATTGTGACTGTTCACTCTGCAGCTGGGGAAATGGTGCCATGCTACATATTTGGAGAAAGGATATTCGAATTTCTTGCATGTACTTTCTGAGGAGAGAGAGGGTATTTTCAGTTGTCTGAAAGTCCTGAAGAAGTATATGCTCTATTTTGCAAAGTTTTTGACACAGGCAAGAAACATGAGGTAAAGCTCTCAAAAAGCAAAACCCATTACAGCTGTAAAGGAATGATTTTGTCATGAGACTTGAATCACACAGGGATGCAGTATAAGTCACTCTTTCCCAAGTCTTTTTACCTTTTTTAAATGCTGTAATCCCAGAAGAGGGCTGGTGCAAGGCATGGAGGTGGCTCTGCTGTCATGAAAACTGTTTTACTGAATAAAGGAAGAAACTTTTCATAAAGGAGTGTCTTCAAGAGAAATTCTTCAGATCCTTTGAACCACACCAAACCACTATATTTTATTTTCCTCAGGGAAAGAAAGCAGCTGCACATACAAATTAATCTGGAGTGACCTTTTCTTCCACAGGAAACTCTCCTTTTGGATGTTTGAAAGGGCTTGTATATGGCAATACTCCACACTAGTACTTCACAGAGAAATACAAGTACTTTCCTCAAACCAAAAATCCAGCAGAAAGGTGGCCAGCTAATTTTTTTTGCTCTCTCTCAGCAAAACTTCTCAAGTCTCACTTTGACCACAGGGGAATATATAACGATTTACACCTTCTAGCATCTATTGTTCTTCAGTATAGCAGTCTTAGGAATTTCCACACTACTGAAACACACATCACAGCTCACACGGCCTAATAAAATGGCATCACACTGAAGTGGAAATAATACCATGGTTATGGATATGGAGGACAGGCTGTTCTTAGACCATGAGCCAGAACAAGAACTGAGGCTTGAAATTTAAAGCAAGTCCTGAGTGTCAAAGAGGCAGAAATTCTGAACTTCTTAAAGTTAGGGAAATATTGCCTATTTAAATCTGTTTATCTTTCTCTTGTAGATTAAAATTGTATGTGTGCCTTTGAGGCAGGCTATTATCTTATCTGCTTTAAGCCACAGATAATAAGATTGTCTAAAAAGTATATGTACAAACTCTGCTCTGGTATTAATTCTTCTTAACTCAGAGATATGGCACATTCTTTCCAAAATAAAAGGCATATTCTTTGTGAGGTATCCACACATCTCTTGCCTTCAACACATATACATTTATTGCATTAATAGTCAGATATTTTGACCCCAGTGTGCCAGAGCAAGGTCTAATGGTCTTGCCAGAACAGATAAAATTAACTTTGCCACTTTCTCCATATTCATGTAGCTATGATCAAGCAAAAGATGCTCAAGTGTTTTTTGAGAAATACTTTTCCTACCATAGACAAAAGTGAATTTGCACCTGTTTTCTGTTTGTCTTTGGCACAGAAGATTGGACATGTCTTTCTTGATCTGTATATAACAGTGGGCAGTCTCAGCCATAGATTGAAGACTCTAGCTTATTCCCCTTTAATAAATCTGAACACTGGCTGTTCATCAGTCCTGTGTGCACAGGGGAAATGATAGACTCTGTTCATAATGCATATTTAGACAGAAGGGATTGTAATGTCAGTTTTTCCCCTTATATGCAACATCTCCTCCATCTATGGCTACCAGGAAGGCATGGTCTAAAATATGGGTATATCTAGGTTTATTACTGCATAGAGCTGAAGCAGTGACTAGCTAACACTTAATTATTTTGGTGGGATGCAATTTTAATTTCATATGTGACATAAAAATTAGACCTGGAAAAGTCTCACTGAGCTATTCAGACACCCTTTTATTACAAGCAAGAAAAGAAAGGAACCAAAACAAACTACATGAAGTTTCCACAGGAAGCAAAGAACAATTCAAAAGGCAGCAAGCCTGCCAGAAAAGACTCAAAACATTCGAAACAAAATAAAGATAAAACAAAAGATGAAAATTCATTTAAAGACGTGCACCAATTAATTTCTAAGAAGTCTAGCATTCTCCTGGAGCACACCAACAACTTGGTTAAAAGGAATGGCAAACACAAACCACTGTGCTGTAGGTGGGCTTAGACAAAATGAATTTGAGTACTGCTTATGTCAAAGAATATCTAAAACAAAACAAAACCCAAGCATTTATTTTTAATAATATGCTTGGAAGTGAAGCTATAGGGAAAAAGGAGGAGGATTATCTTAAAGGTAGTAGGCCTAGACATGGGAAAACTATCCTGTTGCCATCTCTGCCAAACATAGCCTTTCAGCTTGTGCATGAAAAATTAACTGTCACTGTGCCTCAGTTTCCCATATTACAAGCAGATAATATTGTTTTTAACATTTGACTTTTAAAAATATGGTCTCTCAGTCATTTGGAGCAATACATGTTGTTTATGCTGCAACTGTACAGTGCCAGGGACATTGAGCAACTTGATCATTGTTGTTGCATCTATGCACTGCCAAAATAAAAGCAAAATATGTGTTCAAATTTCCTATGTCCAAATCTCTACTATCAATATACACCATTCTGTTCCCTAAGGCAATGCATCACTTTTCAGTCATCAACATATTGCATTTGAACTATCGCCCCCAGGAGAAAACAGTGCCTCTGTGGAGTATTATACTTGCTAGAATTTTTTTTCAGATTTCAAATAAAATTATCAGAAGTACTATCAGCAATTCTGCAAAAGCTTCAGCAAAGCTGGAAAAGAATGGTTAAAAAAACCTCTTAAAACTTCTGAACCTGCTGAATTTGAAATAATGTCATCACCTGCTACAAATATGCACTTGTTCTAAATAGACCAGATTTGTTTCCCACAGCTCTTCAGCATATTAGCAATTCTTATGGTGTTTGTATATTTGCATAGATGATACTCCCCACCCTTTCCAAAAAGAGAGATCCCAATAGCACTTTCTGGTCTTCTAGCAAGATGCATTCTGTAATAGATACACCCACTCTTCTTTCTCTTCCAGGCAGAAATCCATCTTCTCCTAAACACTGGGCTCCTTTGGGGGGGTGCAATTCCTCTATCTTTCTGCATTTTCTTTTCCATACATTCTCACTTCAAAGAACACATTAGAAAATGAGGTGGATGGGTAAGACCCACTACAAACAAAGCAAACTTTCCTCAATGCACTCGCGCTTGATTTCCTTGTCTCCCTCTAGCTCAATGGTTGCTAGCATCCTTCCTTGCTGTGCAGTATCAATAAGGGGTTGGTGATTGCCCCCTCTTTAGCCAGCACCATAGCCTTTTAGTTCAGTCTCCTGGGGTAAAAAGAGCTGACAGTCTGGCTCTCTTCAGCTCACAGATGCAACTGTGATCTATTCCTCTCCTGGGGATCTTTGACATCAATATACAGGAGAGTCGTTTGAACCACCTTCTCTAGAAGTCCTGTTTTGAAAGAAAAGCCCTATCCTCACTCAGGTCTTTGGAAGAGACATAAGCACCCATCCTTGAAGAATGAGTCTGAGCTCTGAACACAGAGCAGAGGGAGATACTCGCCTGAAAGCCTGAAGACAAGCATCTGCGATCTGCTCCTGGCCCAACATTGGCAGCAAATGGAGGCTGCTCCCCTTAACCTGGTTGCAGTCATTGTATTGAAGGACCTAAACCTGCCAGGCACCATATAGGCAACTCATGGCCATGATGTAAATGCTCCGTGTGGTTAAAATCAGGTTGCATGATGCTGAGCATGTTAATTTGTGGTCTGGATATTACACCTTTCTTTCCAGTAAATCTGTGCTTACGGTAGCTACACAGGTCTAATTCCAGGTTTTGAACTTTTCTCCAGGTGACCAGGGGCTGAAATACGAGCTTTGCATAGCATGAAGTGTCTAATTCTATAAAATGGGAACTAGGCTCCTAGAACACTTCAAAGCTCTTGAAAATGTTGGCTTTGGCTTTTGGTTTATATGTGAGATCTATTTTCAAATGCTGCCAACGTATTTACATTTGGATTACATTCTCCTTCATGAGCTGTGCCATTTGAGTTGCCTAAGGTGTGTTCCTTTTTTGAAAAGAAAACTCTTTTATTGAAATGAAGATAACTACCAAGATCATGAAACAGGAAGGGAGACTCTAAAGATGCTTAAAAGTGATCTATTGCTAATGATATCAGGTACGTAAACTTTTACAGAAGTGCTTTCACTCAGACATGAATTACACCTGCTGTGTGCAAGGTGAAAAAAACAGATGTGATAAACAATGCAACAACTGTGACAAAGCAGCATTTTATTGTTTGTTATTTTATTGTTTATTATTTCCCAATTTATAAAGATGACTAATACAGAGCAGCCCCTGTCTCTGAACTTCAGTAGAAATCAATCTGAGAAATAATTAAAAGAATTTAATCCTTGCAATGTTTTCTGAAACAATCTGTAGAAAACTGAGCTGAAACTGGGTCTCTGTAACCTACATATATCTCCATCCACTTCTTTTCTAAATTGAAAAGATATCCTTGGGGCATGAATCAGGGGTATGAACTGATAATTAAAATGTAGAAACCTGGATTAGGGTCAAGGCTGCATTCCTGAACAGTCTGCAAAAATATAAATAGAGACAATTCAGGTCTTTGCCTGCATATCCACTCTCCTCTTTAACATGAAATTAAGGGGATATCCACTGAAGGTGGACTTAGAATGTAAAATATGTTAAAGAAAGCTTATTTCCATACAGTGGTCTGAAATCAGTGGCAATAATTCCCTAGTCTATTATCAAAGCCAGGAATTTCAGAGGATTACAAAGGGTCTGGCATGTATTTAGATAAAATATTCAAAGTTCTGGAACGGTTGAAGCTCTCGTGCTCCTTCGTGTGCACAAACTTTTAACTACTGAGAATCAAGAAGAAACTTTCACTGCCCTCTGAGCAGATTTTGCCTTAATTGCAAGGTCTCCGGCCTTTCAGAGCAGGTGGCCCTGGCCTCCACTGAATGATCATACAGCTGCTGCTTCTGCTGTTCTTCAGTTTTATCATCCTTGGAGAAGAAATTGTTTGTTTGATGAGCTTCAGCCTTTTAGAACTGCATGTCTAAAAATGCTTGGGTATAATATGTTCTTCTTTACTGCAGGAATTACACAGGCAAATAATCAGCTGGAGCACTAACAAGGTATTTGCATGCATAATTAGATGACTCATATGCACAGTTTTATATGTATCTTGAACCTGAGCCTGGTGACTATGAAGCACCAGATAACACCATTTTGGTTGAATTCCTCAGGACTGGTATCAGCCCCTCTCTGAAGATAAGATCAGTACATCAGTACATCAATCTTTTTAGGGAAGATCAATAAAGACACAAATTCAAGCTAACTTCCAGCTACATCCCTGTATCTGGTGCTTTCGTCTGATGGGGTCTGGGAAGCTTCTAAATCAGGGACATTAATTAAACCTTTGAATTCTCATATATGCCTGTATTCTCCTCTGACTAAACCCAGGGGTTAAAGTGGACATTAAACTGTCTGACTAAGAACCTTTAAAGTATAACCTTTAGTGTAATGCCCTAATATAGACTGAACATATGTTCTGGACACTCTTCTCTCCCATTAATGCTCCCAGAAAAAGATTTGATCTCCATAGGAAAGCTTGCACTTTGCTGCAATGTGAGGTTTTTCCAGTGTGCCTTTCTGGGAACTGGCCCTTTACATTTGGAAACAACCTTTTGACGGCTGCTTTGCAAACAGCTACAGTGTCTGCTCAGTTTATTTACTGTAGTCATTCTTTATACTTGCTTCCCATCACTTTTTCCTTCTGATTTCTTAAGAAATGGCACACGTTGGCTCAGGGAAGTGGTCCAGCCTACAGGATTGAACGCTAACTGGATGAAAAGGAAATCTTGATTTTCTTCCAGGGCTTCTGTGTGTTGTGAGTCACTTCACTTCTCCATGCCTCTATTTCTAGCAGTGGAACAGATGATGTTATATCATTTTCAAAGCACTTTTGAGGTATGTTGATGAAAAATGCTCTGTAAGAGTTAGGTAATATTTCTGTTTGCATCTGCAAGCACTTAATGGTGAAAGCACTTAAAGATGCAAGTTAACTGTGCATTGTGTTTGGCAAAAGCCATTCTTAGCAGTTCTCTCTCCTCTTGCATTAGGAAAACAATTAAAGCAAGTGATTAACCTCCCTTATGCCATTGATTTGATAATGTGCTCTGATGTTCTTCTTTCTTATTGAGCTGAATTGTCCTAATAATGTTTAATTTCTTTTTATATGCAAACTGTACTTATGGGTCTAAGGATTTGTATTGAACCTTTAGAAGTCTGATACAAAACACTTTGAGATTAGTAAGATTTCAAACATTTCACTAGGTTTTGGATGAACTCTTTTTTTTTTTTGAGGGGGAGTGTTGCGTTGATTAAATTATCTAAATGGAGATATATTCATGCTGGAAATTATAAGATTACTTTAGAGATTTTTGAGGACAATATTTGGACTGGGAAACATCCTGCTACTTCACTTTCCATCCATTATTTGAAAACTTTTCAAGAGGATTAAGAATTTTCTCTTGTAGATTAACAGACACTGCAATGAAGGAAAGAGAAAAAGTCTGTTTCTGTATATAGCATGAGGTATCTATTAATAAAATTCTATAAATAGCAGTCCATACTTCCTTTCCTAAACAAAAGTGTTCAACCAAATTTTAAATCAGTAACTTTCTTCTCAACTTTTTCTTAGTTTTTAATTTTTCTTAAAAATAGTTAATCCATATTCCACCTCACCCCCAAAATCCCTCCAAATAATCCCTATACCTATGATTTTTTGGGAGTTCAGTTAGAAGGGTAACTTGGCTTAGTTGAATTCAATATTAAATTTCCATTTTCAGTGCAAAATATATTTATTTTGTTTACTATATTTATTAATATTTGTTGAGTTTGATCAGCTTCATTCCATTTCCTAATATCCCAAAGCCATGGTAGCTGAAATATATATAACCTCTACATGTGTGGGTATAAAATTTGTGGATGTGGATGGAAAAGTACACAAACACTCACTGTAATTTTATATATAAAATCAACAGTCCAACAGAACTTATTATTTATTAAAAGTACATAGGAATTTTCCATAAAGATGATATTAAAGTTGCATGTGCTCTTTATATCGGAGGGTGACAGCAAAAAGCCTATGAGGGAGATGAAAGAGTCCTTATGTCTGAGTGTGTTTCTTTCATATGGGTATGTATCCAGGTTCCTAATAAGAACTCACTTTACCAGCTAACCTGGATATAGACCCATGTATTCCAGGGGCTGGTATATTGTAACCTAATCCTCTTCAAGGGCCCCTTTCCTCTTTTGATACCATCCTCCAAAGAAGAAATAAGTATTAGTAATATGAGCATGCATCAGTATTTCTGTCATTCTCTGAGCTGGTAGCCTTCCTCTCCTAGAGAAACATCTCATGAATTCAGCTGCTGCAATGCTCTGCATCATCTTTTCCCTTGACACTGTCTGATCCCCTGCCTTCTTCAACTTCTCTTCTCTGTTGTATTTTGGAAACTCCTTTCCTTTCCTTGTCTTAGAAATTGGTAAAGGTGTGCTAAGTTTCTTTTATACATTTACTGTTTTCTACTCGCTTCATCAAAGCAAATTTGCAGTCAAGCGGATGAAAGGTTTTCATTCATGTGTTCCTCTGTTTGTTTGATTTTTACAAGAATGTTCAACTTCCCTATTTTTAACATAAATGATCTCGTGACAGAGAAGCCCAAGTCCAAGCTTTCTCTTAAACAATATTTTAGCTCACAGATGTTTCCAGGATGCTGCCTTGTAATTTAATGGTGTCAAATAGGGATCAGAACTTGACTCTTAAGCCTTTTCAAGCATCCTTTTAACATCTTTTAAAAATATTTTTCATAGTACCTTTAGACTGTGGCTAAGACTTCAAGTAGGGTTTAATATCATACCATCTTGCAAAGCATTTAAACTCATAGCAATGAAATTGTGGTCTGTTATCTATCATTACCATGGTTGGTAGCAAATATAGATTTTATATCTGAGATTACATGTTCAGATGTATTCTCTAACACAGTACTGTTTCTGGGTAATAGGAACAATAATCCAGAACCAGTATGTATATTTTTTCAGCATACACAAACAAATCTATGCCAACTGTGGACCATAGATCTAGTTTTAAAAATACATTTAATCTTTCAATGTCAGAAACTTATTCTTCCTTTTTTCTTTCCCAGCTTTTCTCATAATATTGTTCTCCTTGATGGGAATTTGACTTATTGACTTCTTTCATCTGTATTTCCTTTAGCTTTGGTTTTAGCTTACATTTCTCTCTATGTATCTTCATATCTATTTGATTACAGTTTTGTTCTACTGGAATGTTCATCACATCATATGCTTGCGTATAATTATATTTTGTATATACTGCTTTCTGCATGTGTGTTCAATATCACCATGTTTTTTTTTTCTGTGAGTAAACTGCAAAATCAAATTAACTTTGTCCCATTATGATTTGTGTGCAAATGCTCAACCTAAAAGTCATAAATTATTCACTAGCAGTTAAGGGAGTGTTCTGGTCACTGGATGTAGCTGTCTTGAAGAATAGATATGGTGTAACATCTTCTGGGAGTGCTACTGATCATCTGAAGTGCTTCATGCACATTGTTTCTGAAACAGAATGTTAGGGATTGGAAGGGACCTCGAAAGATCATCTAGTCCAATCCCCCTGCCGGAGCAGGATTGCCTAGACCATATCACACAGGAACGCGTCCAGGCAGGTTTTGAATGTCTCCAGAGAAGGAGACTCCACAACCTCTCTGGGCAGCCTGTTCCAGTGTTCGGTCACCCTCACCGTAAAGAAGTTTTTCCTCATATTTAAGTGGAACCTCCTGTGTTCCAGCTTGCACCCATTGCCCCTTGTCCTGTCAAGGGATGTCACTGAGAAGAGCCTGGCTCCATCCTCATGACACTTGCCCTTTACATATTTATAAACATTAATGAGGTCACCCCTCAGTCTCCTCTTCTCCAAGCTAAAGAGACCCAGCTCCCTCAGCCTCTCCTCATAAGGGAGATGTTCCACTCCCTTAATCATCTTCGTGGCTCTGCGCTGGACTCTCTCTAGCAGTTCCCTGTCCTTCTTGAACTGAGGGGCCCAGAACTGGACACAATATTCCAGATGCGGCCTCACCAGGGCAGAGTAGAGGGGGAGGAGAACCTCTCTTGACCTGCTAACTACACCCCTTCTAATACACCCCAGGATGCCATTGGCCTTCTTGGCCACAAGGGCACACTGCTGGCTCATGGTCATCCTGTTGTCCACTAGGACCCCCAGGTCCCTTTCCCCTACGCTGGTCTCCAACAGGTCTGCCCCCAACTTGTACTGGTACATGGGGTTGTTCTTGCCCAGATGCAGGACTCTACACTTGCCCTTGTTATATTTCATTAAATTTCTCCCCGCCCAACTCTCCAGCCTGTCCAGGTCCCTCTGAATGGCTGCACAGCCTTCTGGTGTGTCAGCCACTCCTCCCAGTTTTGGGTCATCAGCGAACTTTCTGACAGCGCACTCTAATCCCTCATCCAAGTCATTAATGAATATATTGAATAGAACTGGTCCCAGAACCGACCCTTGCGGGACTCCGCTAGACACAGACCTCCAACTGGACTCTGTCCCATTGACCACCACTCTCTGGCTTCTTTCCTTCAGCCAGTTCACAATCCACCTCACTACCCGATCATCCAGACCACACTTCCTCAGTTTAGCTGCGAGGATGCTGTGGGAGACCGTGTCAAACGCTTTACTGAAATCGAGATAGACCACATCCACAGCTTTACCATCGTCTATCCACCGGGTAACATCCTCATAAAAGGCTATCAAGTTGGTTGAGCATGACTTCCCGTTGGTGAAGCCATGCTGAGTGCCCCTAATGATCCCCCTGTCCTTGATGTGCCTAGAGACAGCACCAAGGACAAGTTGTTCCATCACCTTTCCGGGGATGGAGGTGAGGCTGACCGGTCTATAGTTACCCGGGTCCTCCTTCTTGCCCTTTTTGAAGACTGGAGTGACATTAGCTTTCCTCCAGTCCTCAGGCACTTCTCCCGTTGCCCACGACTTAGCAAAGATGATGGAGAGTGGCCTACCAATGACTTCCGCCAGCTCCCTCAGCACCCGCGGGTGCATCCCATCAGGGCCCATGGATTTATGGATGTCCAGATTGCTTAATTGGTCCCTGACCCAGCCCTCATCAACCAAGACAGATTCCTCCTCTATCCTGACTTCTTCTGAGGCCTCAGGGGTCCGGGGCTCCTCAGGACAGCCTCCAACAGTATAGACAGAGGCAAAGAAGGCATTCAGTAACTCCGCCTTCCTTTTATCCTCTGTCTCCAGGACCCCCACCTCATTCATCAGTGGGCCTACATTGCCTCTAGTGTTGGCTTTACCTGCAATGTATTTGAAGAAGCCCTTTCTGTTGTCCTTGACCTCTCTTGCAAGGTTTAATTCCAAGGAGGCCTTAGCTTTCCTAGTTGCCTCCCTACATCCTCTGACAACAGACTTATATTCCTCCCAAGTGGCCAGCCCCTCCTTCCATGATCTGTACACCCTCTTCTTCCACTTGAGTTTGCCCAGCAGTTCCCTGTTTAGCCATGCAGGTCTCCTGGTACCCTTCCTTGACTTCCTACCTGCTGGGATGCTCTGATCTTGAGCTCGGAAGAAGCAGTCCTTGAATGCTAACCAACTATCTTGGGCCCCCTTACCTTCTAGTACCCTATCCCATGGGATTTCCCCTAGCAATTGCTTGAAAAGGCCAAAGTTGGCCCTCCTGAAGTTCACGGTTGCGATTCTGCTAGCTATTCTGTTCCTGACACATGAGATCCTGAACTCTACCATCTCATGGTCACTACAACCAAGGCTGCCCTCAACCTTCACCTCTTCAACCAGACCCTCCTTGTTAGTGAGGATAAGATCCAGCAACGCTCCTCTCCTAGTTGGCTCATCCACCATTTGCATCAGAAAGTTATCATCAATGCACTGGAGGAACCTCCTGGACTGAGGATGGCTGGCTGAGTAGGCCTCCCAGCAAATATCAGGGTAGTTGAAATCCCCTATGACAACCAGGGCCTGTAACTGTGAGACTGCTCTCAGCTGCCTGTAGAAGGCCTCATCACCCTCCTCATCCTGATCTGGTGGCCTGTAATAGACACCCACAACAGTATCACCCCTGCCAGCCTGCCCCTTAATTCCTACCCACAAACTCTCAACTCGCTCCTGATCCGCCCCTGGACAGAACTCAATACATTCTAGCTGCTCACTCACATAAAGAGCAACTCCACCACCTCTCCTTAGCGGCCTGTCTTTCCTGAACAGGACATAGCCATCCATGACCACATTCCAGTCATGCGAGGCGTCCCACCAAGTCTCTGTAATTGCCACTAGATCATAGCCCCCCGACCGAACACGGATTTCTAACTCCTCCTGTTTATTCCCCATGCTGCGCGCATTGGTGTACAGGCATTTCAGGGAGCAAGCTGAGCACACCGATTTCACCCCAGGGGGATGGGAGGCCTCCTGGTCTACCTCAACACTAGAGCGTTGTCCCAGTGGTGCAAGCCCAGCTACTACCCCATCCCCCTTCGAATCTAGTTTAAAGCTCTCCGAATGAGCCCTGCTAATTCCTGTCCCAGAACCCTTTTGCCCCTATGACATAAGCCTTTCCCATGTATTACGGTCACGCCTGTTGTCTTATAAAACCAGCCATTATCAAAGAACCCAAAGCCCTGCCTGTAGCACCAGTCTCGTAGCCAGGCATTTATAGAGAGAATCCTACTATTCCATCCCACGTCATCACCTGAAAATGGAAGGAGGGAGGAGAAAACAACTTGTGCCCCAGACTCTTTCACCAGCCGTCCTAGGGCCTTGTAGTCTTTCTTCATCCCCCTCAGACTACGGGATGCAGCTTCTTCCCCACCTGTCTGGAAGATCAGCAGGGGGTAGTAGTCTGTGGCCTTCACCAGGTTGGGGAGTTGCCTGGTGATATCCCTGATTCGGGCTCCAGGCAGGCTGCAGACCTCCCTGTGATGGGGGTCAGCTCTGCATATTGGGCCCTCAGATCCCTTTAGGAAGGAGTCTCCAACCACTAAAACTCTTTTCTTCTTCCTTGTGGAGGAGGTAGCTATACGCCTGTCAGGTTTTTCTGACTGTGGTGGGACCTCTGATATAGGTTGCCTCTCCACCACATCCCCATTGGACCGGCTGTATTCCACTAGGGCTTCATATCTATTGCTCAGAGGCACCTGTGGAGGCAAGGTAGGCAAGGAGGGCACTCGCCTTTTGCCACGGCCATAGACTTGCCTCCACTCACTCCTCTCCTCTAGGTTATTGTTTTCCACCTGAGAGGGGCAGAGTACAGGGGTCCCTCGATCCTGGGAGCTCTCCGGCAGGTGCTCCCATTTTTGTTGCAGGGAGGGCAGAGCCTGGCTCCACCAGTCTATCTCCATTTCAGCCTCCCGAATGCTCCTAAGCCTTTCTACTTCGGCTTGAAGCCTTTCAAGCTGGCTTTGCAGCTGTGCCGCTCGGCCGAGCAGATCATCTACTTGCTCACAGCGCACACAGCCCCCTGACACCACAGAGACGGTGTAGCATTCCCTGCAGCCTGCAACCTGCACCATCGCCTCCTTCCGTGGGAGCTCTCTCTGGGTTCCCACATCCATTTTGGTCTTCTTCCGCCGGGTAGAGACCATTGTTCTTTCACTGAACTGGGAAATACCTGCTGGTGCCACCCCTGGTTCACAGCTCCTTGGCACCTTCCTTGCCTTGTGCACTGGGAGGGAGTCAGCGCCCTCCCCAACAAGCTGCAAACGGCTGCGGCCTCTCCTGCCCTGGGACACACCCAGTCACAGCTAAGTCTCCCTCTCCCTTCTGGGCAGGACTAGTCCCTGTCCTCCAGGAGGCTTTTTATCACCCGATCACAGGGGGTGGAGCGTTTAAATCGCTTAAATCGCCCGCGGTGCCTCCGCGGTGCCTCCGGCTACGCCCCCTCCTCTCCTGATTCGTTGCCGGGAACCTCCGGGTCCGGGTCCGGGGTGGGGGGGAAGCAGCTCGGGGCTGATGCTCGCGGGGGGCTCAGGGGGGGCCCAGAGTATGAAAAACCGCCCGGTTAAGCCCGATGTCGCCCTCGCCCCCGCACTAACCTCAAGTCGCTGCCGCCGCTTTCACTGCTGCCGCCGCTGTCAGCTTTCCTACAATGGATTTGCTTTACAAATAAATGAAGCTCTGTCTAAGAACAAGGCACTGCTTTGATATATTTGCTTCCACACTATATTTGATATTTCACATTGCTTGAATTTTATTTGCATTTTTGAAGATTTATCTTTGAATAATTTGCATTTATTTTGTCTGCATGTATATCTATGAATCTGTGTTTCCCTCTAAAAATTTGTATTTTTTTTGGCTATACTATGCATCTATTGAAATAGATTTTTTTAATTTTAAGTCAGAAACAGAAGGCAAATGTTTTTTTTCCTTTTGGGGATCCGATCTAAAATCTGATTTTAAATTAGGGATTAGGGATTTCACAAACCCTGAGGAGTTACGTGGCTTATTTAAATATCCTGAATATATTACAAATCTCAAAATTTTCTTCAGTCTTTACATTCTCATGAGAAACTGGCACTTCAAATTTCAGATCTTTTAAAGGAGTGCAGTACTCTTGAAATTTATTTAACACACTCAGGTAACTTTTTGGTCTTCATCATCTAGTTAAAGGCTACTAAATGCATCCAATCCTCTAACCCATTGACAGCAAAAAAATGCATTTGGAATTTCAAGTCAGACTTTATAGTTCTCAATGTCTATAATCAACAAGGTTAATCAGTTCTGGATGAAAATGTTTATGATAAGAAGAGGACGATTTTTTTGAAAGATCAGGTTTCCCTGAACACTATTGTTTTACATGGACTTGGAGATTTTGCTCTTGATGCAATTCTCCTGCAGAAACTTCAGATTTTGTCAAATCTGTCCATAGCATTTGCATGCTACACTTGTGGAGTAAAAGGTCTACCTCTTGAACCACTGCTTTGAAATCCTGCAAACATTTCAAACTGCTGTTTTGAGAGGTTTTGTCTCTTGTGCAAAAGTCTTGTAGGTAACCAAAAGCCCCTACATAATTCAGAGGCTGTCCTCAATTTCAAAAACAAAGACACCCTTTCTACAACTGTTATGGAATGTACTGAGAGGCTGCAAATAGATCTACAAATAGATCTAAAAATAGATCTGGAGATAAAGCAACTTGGTTCTATTAGTGCTAAAGGGTTGTTTGGAACTTCTTTCATTTATTAATAAAACCACCAGCCGACAAAGCAAAGCTTTGATCGCTTGCTCTTCTGACTGTTGTCAGGGTAAACCAGTGACAGATGCTCTCTATTAACCCTCCCACGCCCCCCCCCAAAAAGGGAAAAGAAAAGGGAGAGAGACTTACCAGTTGGAAAGTTAAAACAGTTTTAATAAACTATAATAATGAAAAAGAGTATAATAATAATAATAGAAATAATTAAATATATACAAATATATACAAAACCAAGATCGAGCTCCCCCGATTTCGGTCACGTCACCACCCCGGCACTGCAGGGCAGGCTCCAGGAAGGCCCAGGCTGGGCCCAGCGACGAACGGGAAGGATGCAAGGATTCAAGGATGCAAGGATTGGGATCGGGGGCACCAGGAAAATGGACGGAGTCCTCTTTGGATACCGACCATACCAGAAGGGGGGTGAGAAGGGAGAAGAAGGGCTGAAAAGAAGAAGCACCCTAGGAGAAGAGCAAGACCCTCATGATCCCCCTGCTTTTTTTACTGAGAATGACGTGTAAGGGATAGAATGCCTTTGTTGGTCAATTTTGGGTCACCTGCCATGTCTGCTTCTCCCTGGAGGTGCGACCCCCCCTGCAGCTCTTCACTCATAAGCAGTGAGGAATTTAGCAGTGACCTTGGTTTCTCTAAGAATAAGTACAGCAAGAGCCTTTCTACATAACATCCCTACCAGTGCCTCAGTGATAACTACAAACTTTGAGCATTATCAGTCCTGGAAGCAGACACTGTCTGCAAAACATGCAGTTAGTTTCAGAAAGTGCAGAGACTTAGCTGAAAGTAAAAATCACTGAAAGGAAAATTGGCCTGATTTAGGCCAAACCAGGACAACTGTAGACTTCTTTTGTTTAGACTTCATTCATTCTTGTGAATTTTGCAAATTAGAAATTACAGGTTTATGCAAAAAAAAGTCATTGCCTTGATATTTACAAATGAGCTGGTATTCAGGTAGAAACAATATACTTCTTGTTGTCACGTTGGTTTCATAGGTAAAACTTTCACAATTAAATTATGTAATTGCTCCTCCTTATGCTGGTATCCCTACAAGGAGAATTCACTTCTTTGTAAAAGCACTGGATATGTATGCCATTCCAGGTTCTGGTATAAAATCCCCCATTAACTTTGGATAATCCCAAATCTGTAATATTTTTTCTTCTGATAAGTCTTTTGCAAAGCTAAAATCATTAGTGTCTGTTCTGTGTCTAGGTAATGTAAGAATTAGGACAACATAATACTAATAGAGGTATTAGCCTTCTTACAAAATTTCAAAGTTTTCTAGAAAATGTATTTTTACATTGGATTAAAACCACCTCAATCTCTCTCTCTCCTATTGGAGGAACAATGTTTCACAGAAATAAATCAATACTTGTTGATCCAAACTGTTTCAACAACAGAATTGTAGAATTCCCTAGAAAGAGGGAAAGCAGGCACTTTGGTTTCCTGTACCATGACAAGCTTGAGACCAATTTACTATTTTGCAGGGATCTTGCTTGTGCTCTATCCAGCTTTACTATCAGGGTAACTAGAACAAATAGACTTTCAGTTGAGATAAATCTGTAGAGCACCACTGAGCACTGAAATTTGGTTCTATGCCAGCTTACATCAACTTGAAGATAGGGCCTTTGGGTGATAAGTTGTTAGTGGCAACTTACTCCCATGGTACAAGGAGTTCTGGCCATTAGCAGAACCTTTACTGCTATTGACTGGTATTATATTTCCAAAATTATATTCCTGTTACAATATTAGTTATTGTAAATCATTTGAAACAGCCATATAAATATGTCTGGAGTTGTATGCTCTGGAAACCTAATCAATATGGTGTCACATTAAACAGTGAGGAACAGTGGAGTAAAGGGAATCTCTAATTACATGGAAAAGATAAATAATTCTGTGCAAACATGTGGAAATGTGTGGTGGATGTCACATAAATAACACACTCGTAGGTATAAAATGGTGTCCTGGTTTGGCCTAAACCAGGCCAATTTTCCTTTCAGTGATTTTTACTTTCAGCTAAGTCTCTTCTAAGTAACTGCACTTTCTGAAAGTAACTGCATGTTTTGCAGACAGTGTCTGCTTCCAGGACTGATAACGCTCGAAGTTTGTAGTTATCACTGAGGCACTGGTAGGGATGTTATGCAGAAAGGCTCTTGCTGTACTTAGTCTTAGAGAAACCAAGGTCACTGCTAAATTCCTCACTGCTTATGAGTAAAGAGACGAAGGGGGGGTCGCACCTGCAGAGAGGAGCGGACAGGGCAGGTGACCCAAAATTGACCAACGAAGGTATTCCATCCCATACACGTCATTCTCAGTATAAAGCGGGGGGATCAGGAGGGTCTCGGGCCTTTCGCCTTCTCTTGCCCCTTCCGCCTTCCCTGGCTTCCTCTGCTGTGTTTGGGTGCTGCTGCTGCTTTGGGCTGCTTTTGTGGCTTGAGCCTTTGGCCAGTGTCCAAGGAGGACTCTGTCCGTTTTCCTGCTGCCCCCGATCCCAATCCTTGCATCCTTGAATCCTTGCATCCTTCCCGTTCGTCGCTGGGCCCAGCCTGGGCCTTCCTGGAGCCTGCCCTGCAGTGCCCGTGGTGACGTGGCCGACATCGGGGGAGCTCGATCTTGGTTTTGTATATATTTGTATATATTTGATTATTCCAATATTATTATTATACTCTTTTTCATTATTATAGTTTATTAAAACTGTTTTAACTTTCCAACCCATAAGTCTCTCTCCCTTTTCCCTTTCCCTTCGGGTGAGGGGGAGGGTTAACAGAGAGCGTCTGCCGCAGGTTTAATAGCCGGCCCAGCTTTAAACCGTGACAAATGGCAATATCTTTTCTTCCCAGTTGTCAAGAGGCTGTGCTGGCCATGAATCTGGCCTATTTTTCACCCCCCTGTCTGCCAGCTTGTTAGACCTTGTAGGCTATTGTGAGGAAGCCAACAAACTTCCTCGTATTTATCAGAGGCCATTCATGAGGCCAGTACCTACTGTAGCTGCCTTTCAGCAGGCATCTCACTTAAGCTGGTTGTCTTGTACCATCTGCAGACAAGGTGACAAGTCCTGTGATGGTCATTTTGTCTTACATCACCATCAACTGTAGAAAGCACCAGATGCTCAGTTTGTGGTTAGTAAAATCTCACAGGGGAATATATCAACTGAATTCAGGTTGTGTTCAACTGCTGTGTAAATTTAGGATGGGGATAGGCCTGGGGAGTGTGGAGGAGGACTGACCATAGTCACTGCCCCTCTTCTATCCCTTCACTGGATATTTACAACCCCACGTTATGGAAGTATAGCAAAAAGGGAGCCCTGAATCCCCCTTTAGTCATCCATGTTACACATGCCCTGACCTCCATGACTACTAATTTAGCAGACTGCATGTTTCTCCTGTTTGTGGAGATCTGCTCCTCAATACGCCTTGCCTTACCCTTGTCATTGTCTCAGAAACCGTCCTATCCCATGTGCTCAGACGCCATCTTCTGGGATGAAGGACTACCTGACCTGGAGGACATTTTCTGAGGCGAGGAATTAGCTACCGACTAAGGGTGAATGACGTATGGTGTCCCCGCCTTACAGTCCTCCCCCTCCCCCTGAGAGACCCATCGGGGATATCGGGTGACAGCCTGGTGACGGGCCAATCCTACGGTGTGGGAACCGGACATGTCATGCCCTCGGGACTGTGAGTGGTGCGAAACGGTAACCACACCTTTGTGACTGTGACTGGCGGCTCCGCGTCAGCATGATTGTGCAAAAATTCTCTATAAAAAGGAGCCATTTTGTCGCACCATGTGTGCACCCACCACCGACTGTTGAGAATCAACGGAGGATCCACGGGACGCTGCGGGATCCAGGGTGGTGACTATTCTTTCCCTCTCGACTGATCTCTTTCTCCTTCTTGCTTTTATTTACCTCTCTCCCTCTCCCTCTCTCTCTCTTGTTCACTTTATCTTAAGAAGTTGCCCTATCATTAGAATCAATAAAGCCAAAGGTTAAGTTTATCGATACCGTGCCTCGGTTGTGCTTTGTCCGAACTCAAGGATCTCGGATCTATTTTATTTTCAGTCAGGGTTTTGAGGGTGATATACCGCGTGATTCAAAGGCGGATCCCACGTGGGACTGACTGTATGGCAAAGGCGGGTCTGTTACGACCTGGTCGCAACTAGTTCATAAATCCCTTGGAGTAAATTAAGGTGAAACGACACCAAATAACTGGTATGAAATTAAGAACAATTTATTAATACAGGGAAAGTTGCATGGTTGTAAGTGTCTTGGGTTTCTAAAGGCATTGAGAAAAGAGAGAAAAGGAAAAAGGAAAAGAGAAAGAGGATAGAGACTATGAGAGAGAGGAAAAGAGAGATCACCACCCTTGGATCCAGCAATGTAAGTTGTCTGTAGAGTTGGTAAGTTGCTTGCAGAGTTGCTCCTCCGGTAAATCTCTTGCAGGATCGGTCCTCAGGTGGCGGGAGTGCGCACCAGCATCCCAAGTGAGAAGGTCTAAATACTTTAGGTCATTTGCATGCGAGATAGGAGAGGGTGGTAACATCCCTCTTGTCTCCCCTCCCCTGCTCACTTCTCATGCTAATTGGGACGCCTGTGCTTTGTAGTCTTAGATTGTTCTCGAAATGAGTCGGTGGTCCCCCAAGGGGTGTCTGGTGGTCGTGATCCCCCCTAGTTGTAGTGTCCGCTGTATGACCCCACTTCTGCACAAGCGTGGTTGAGGCCTTGCAAAGTTGTTGCACATGTAGGCTGGCCCCAAGGAAAAGATACCATCCTGCCTCCGCAGGACTTATCTCTTCCTTCAGCCAGAGTTGTAAATCACAATTAAGGCACAGCAGGGGTATTGTTCTGTTCCCAAGGCCCTTATCTCTTGCCAGACTTGCAGGCCTCTGTAGTACACATACCCTCCTCCAGCCAGAGTTGTCAAACAAGTTGTTTAAGGCATACAAACTCTGTCCGTCACAGGGTCCCACGTGGGACTGACTGCATTGGATTTACTTGGGGTTGCTGTCAAGGGCCAAGGGCTGAGCAACTGTTGAAGCTCTGGTTTCGCTGCGGTAGGCAACAAGCTTGATTCGGAACCCGACAATGATCTTTTTCATTCTTCCCACCAGTCCATCAATTCCCCAGCTGTGTCATTTCGGTGAAACCCAGAGTTGTTAAGCACTGCTTTGGTAGGGTCTGTTTTCCTGTGACACCAAGGAATCAGAGCTAGGATCAAGGTCTCCCTCCTGCCATGGGTGAGATGGAGTGAGCGATAGCCCATAGGGATCTGTACCCTAGGGTTCATATAAGAAACAGTGAGATGTGAGTTTGACGTGAATGGAATATCTCATAGCCTTGCTTGCTCACTTCTCTCACTCCTCACCCAATGAGCTATCATCTGTACTCACAATTTAAGCCTTTTTTTTACCTATGACACCTGCCGATAGAAAAATAACAGATTTTCATATCAGAGGGAAAAAAATCACAGGAGGAACACTGGAAGTTTATTCCTTGGAGGAAGACTGAATGGACACAAACAAATATAAAGTAAAGTAAAATTAATAAATATTTTAAACCACAAAGCTTCAGTTTTCCACCCTGGACCAAATAGTAAAGACACTACAAACAACAAATGGAACAGTTTAAAACTCTGTAAAGAAAAACAAAAAAAAAAAAACAAGAAAAAGAAAAATAGAGATATGTTTTATTAGCTCATCCAGATTGCTCATAGGCTCTGGCCTAAGCCATATCATAACATTACAAACTGGATCCAGATCTGCAAAGGTACTATTGAAAGGGTTGGGGCCCCAAGAACAAGGAGGGCAATGTAGATACCTTAATTACTCAACTATCCTGGGTGCTCAACTAAACAAAGGAAAGCCTTTGCAATTTGGAGAGCGGTAATGGCTGTAAGATAAGGAGGCTCTGGGATGTTCTCACTTCAGATGGCTGGGCCTTGGGAGGGGTGGATGCACTGGAACATAGAGATAAGGGAATTGCAACAACAGCCTCGAAGGACATGGCCTACGTGATTCCAGGACTGAGTTTGCACAGAAGCAAAGGCCAGTCAGAAGACACACTGAGGAAGACTACAAGCCTTCATCTGAAGACCCCCGACAATCACCAGGGAAGATGACTGCCCATGCAGAACGGACATTTGCATATCTCATGGTTATGTAAATGAGTTCTCGGAAATCCTATGACTATGTATAGCTTTATGGTATATAGTCTCTGAAAATCTGCCAAATCGGCGGAGCACTCACGGTGGATAATCCCCAGTGCTGCCCAGCGCTGCAATAAAGAATGCCTGCTTAATAACACTCTAGTGTTGTTTTCTTTCGGACTCTTTACCCAGACACACCTAGCTTCCCACTTCGGTGAGGAAAGTTAGAAAGCAAGGGGGTTTGGAGATTTCTGATTTTTGTATCAGTTTTGGAGAGCCAGGCGGGAGACTCTCTGTCTGGCTGCAGGACCCCTGGGTCGGAGACTCCCTTGGCCGGCCCCAGAGACTTCTCTGGAGGGACTCCCCGATTCAGCGGATCCGTGTGGGGACAGACAAGGACCACTGGTAAGAAAAGGCATTCTTTCTGGTTTTGTTTTGTTTTTGGTTTTGGGACCGGCCATTTGGAGCTACTCATAAGTAGCAGTTCTTAAGAACCCCGCCGGGTGGCATACATTTGCATGTATGATTTGTATTAATCATCCGGTTAGTGCAATCGTTTGTTTGTGCATTTGTTTGGTTTACATTTGCATGTATGATTCGTATTAATCTTTGGTTAGTGCGATCGTTTGTGCATTTGTTTGGTTTATATATGCGTAGTAATACGTATATGTTTGGTATACGTGTATTTGAAAATCTTTGAATAACCTATGTCGACATTTGTACATTTGGTAACTGTAATCTGTGTACCTTTGTTCATCTCCCCGAGGTTTTGGTTGTATAGAGGTTTGGGGGGGCGGGGGGGGCGAATGAATGTTTAGAGGAACATTTGGATTTAAAATTTGTTTATTGTAACTTGACTTTATATCTGAACTTGTATGATTGTGTGAGTGAGACGTACAAATACGTATGAAGCGAGTGCGGAGTCCGGATCTGCAGTTCTGTTATCCTGCGAGGGAAAGAGCCGGAAAAGGACGAAGTGATTGATAAATGGGGAAACCTGAAAGGTGTTTAAAATCTTTGAATAACCTATGTCAACGTTTGTCATCTGGGGAGTAGTAGTAGCTGTTGTTGTTGTTGTGTCTATAAAAATTGTTGGCTGAGTGTGTGTGTATATAAGTGTCTGCATTGCAGTCCCTGTCTTTGTGTGTGTTATAAATTTTAAATGGGAAACAAACAGGATGGAGTTTTCAAAAAGAGCCCTTTGGGCTGCTTTCTGGCTCACTGGAAAGATATTGGGGACCACCTGGAGGAAGTGTGAGCCATAAAACTTTGATAAAATATTGCAATCAGTGGTGGCCTTTATACAAGTTAGCTAGTAGATACAGATGCCACATTTTCAGTATTGAATCAGACCTTATTGCCAATAAGCAAACAAAATGTTAACATTGTAGGAGCAACTGGGCAGGTCGAGAAAGCTTTCTTTTTGAAACCACTAGAATTCAAAATTTGGAAAAGCGTAGGAATTCATAAATTTCTCTACCTGCCTGACGCTCCTAGACCACTGTTAGCAAGAGACTTAATAGAACAACTGAATGCTGAGATAAAATTTAAAAATGGAGAAATTGAGTTTAAAATACCAGGAGAGAATCACATTGAAATTTTAAGTTTGACTCTCACTGAACCCCAAATTAGGGAAGGGGAAATTATACACGAAATAAAGGATCAGGTATACCCAGGAGTATGGGCCTCAGGAGTGCCTGGAAAGGCTAAAAATGCAGAATGGATTGTTGTTAAACTTAAAGAGGGAGCACAGCCTGTTAGGATAAAACAATATCCCCTGAAATTGGAAGATAGGCGAGGAGTGAAAAGTATTATAGAACACTTAATGAAATTCGGCCTATTATTTGAATGCTCCTCAGAGTATAATGCCCCTATTTTGCCTGTTAAAAAGCCTGATGGCAAAACTTATTGATTAGTGCAGGATTTGCGAGCAATAAATCAGATAGTTGAAGATTTGTATCCGGTAGTGGCAAACCCATATACTTTGCTGACCAGTTTGAAGGAAACCTATGACTGGTTTACTGTATTAGACCTAAAAGATGCATTCTTTTGCCTCACCTTGGCTCCTGAAAGCCACAATTTATTTGCCTTTGAATGGGAAAACCCTGATACAGGATGGAAAACCCAACTAACCTGGACAGTGTTACCTCACGGATTTAAGAACAGTCCCACCATTTTTGGGAATCAATTAGCAAAAGAATTAGAAGCCTGGGTAAGGCCTCCGGGAAATGGGACTCTTTTACAGTATGTGGATGACATTCTGATAGCTACAGAAAAGGAGGAGGAATGCAAAGAATGGACTGTGAGTTTGTTGAATTTTCTTGGACTAAGTGGTTATCGAGTCTCATTACAGAAAGCCCAGATCCTGAAGAAAGAAGTAATATACCTGGGATTCGTGATTTCAAAGGGACAGAGACAGCTTGGGAGTGACCGAAAGGAAGCCATCTGCAGGACCCCAGAACCAACCACGGTAAAAGAACTTCGAACCTTTCTGGGAATGACAGGTTGGTGCCGATTATGGATCTATAATTATGGACTTTTGGTTAAACCCCTATATGAACTACTGAAAAACAGCCATACACAATTAATATGGACTAGTGAGGCTAGAAAAGCATTCAAAGAACTGAAATTGGAACTAATGAGGGCCCCAGCCTTGGGCCTGCCTGATGTAACAAAACCCTTCTGATTGTTCTCATATGAAAAGCAAGGAGTAGCTTTGGGAATTTTGGCCCAGAAACTAGGCCCTTATAGACGGGCTGTAGCGTACTTATCGAAGCAGCTTGAAAATTCACCTTGGGACATAAGATAACTGTGCACAATTCCCATGCTGTAACCTCAGTTTTGGAACAAAAAGGGGGACACTGGCTCTCGCCACAGATTCTTAAAATATCAGGCGGTGCTAATGGAACAGGATGATATAGAAATTGTTACATCTACCCTCACAAACACTGCTTCCTTTTTGAGCGATAAACAGGAAATGGAGACAGTCGTGCATGATTGTATAGAAACAATTGAGACTGTGTATGCAAGCAGACCAGACTTGAAGGAGGAGCCGTTGGAAGAAGCTGTCCATAGGTGGTATACTGATGGAAGCAATTCTGTAAAGAATGGGGTTCGAATGGCTGGATATGCTGTGACCACCACAGACCATTTGGTGGAAGCAAAGTCCTAAGGGCACATCATCACAATGAGCTGAAATAATTGCTCTTGTGAGAGCGCTGGAGCTTGACACGGGACCACGAGTGAACATCTGGACAGATTCGAAGTATGCCTTTGGTGTAGTCCATGCCCATGGAGCAATTTGGAAAGACCATGGACTCTTAACTGCTCAAGGGAAAGGTATAAAACATGCTGATATGATTTTGCGACTTTTAGATGCTGTACTACCACCGTCAGCAGTAGCGATCATGCACTGCAAAGGACACCAGAAAGGTAACACTGACAGGGAAGCGGGAAATAAATTGGCTGATTACGAGGCAAGACGAGCTGCGGAACAAGGTGAGGTATTAAGTTTAATTCCTGAAAAATCCTTGCCTATACCGGAAAAGGTTGAATATGGTGAAGGAGATCAGAAATTGATTGTTGGTCTAGGGGCCAAAATCAACCCCTCAGGGTGGGCAGTGTTAGGGGACAACAGAATGGTAGTCCCTTTTAGAATATTATGGAAATTGATAAAGGCAGAACATGACAAAACACATTGGGGAACTGGAGCCTTACGTGAATCCTTTATCAAGCAAATAGCAGCCAGAAGATTGTATCAAACTATAAAGGCCATAGTTAAAAGATGTGAGGTATGCCTAAAGAATAATTCAAAGGTAGAACATCACATGAAATTTGGAAGTATTAGTAAGCGAAAGGTCCCAGGTCAAATATGGCAGATATATTTTTCAGAACTCCCTAGAAAAGGGGGGTATCAGTATCAGCAATACTTAATTGCATTAGGAAATCAATTACAAGTAGTAAACAAACTGGTGATTTCTACTAGAGCATGTGATTTAGACTCACCAGTGCATCTGTTCAAACCTGGAGTTTGGGTTTATATTAAAGATCTTACAGGGCGACCATTGGAAGAGAAGTGGAACGGACCATACCAGGTGCTGCTGACAACCTTCACTGCAATCAAAATCAGGGAACAACCCATGTGGATTCACTATTCTCGAGTGAAAAAGGCCCTGGAAGAACTCTGGAAAATTACTTCTGAAGGACCCTCGAAGATAAAAATCAGTCGGGCCACGTAAACCAGTGTATTTATTGTTTATTCTAATCGCAATTGTAAGATCTTTATATATATCATTTCTGCCTAACCCTCTTCTTGATTAATTTGGCAAAACTCCCTTTAATGGCACAGAAACAGAGAACAGAGGCTGAGAAGGAGCCTAGGGTCAGGAAGGCATGCACATGAACTTCCCATATGGGACCCAGAAGGAAATCTATGGGAGCAATTGGCCACTAAAGTAGTTAATACTTCTAATTGCTGTTTACAGTCTGGTAACTCTGTTAGTAAAGTATTCTCTTCTTGCCTTGTTGGAGTCCCAACCCCTCTGAAAACCCTGAGACAGTATAACTTACCGTATAATAGCACAAGCCCAGCCGGAGAAATTATACAGTGGGAAGTCAGTAATAATAAACCTTGTCTGCAAAATTAAGTCAGACTTCCAACTGGGAAAACATTGTGTTGGGGCCTGGTACGAGATAGCCTGCAATATAATGAAACCACAATAGAGGCTTTGGGAAAAGTTAGTCAAGAGTTTAACACAAAAATGTTCAAAGTTAGAACGGGAAACTCATTTCCGGCTGAGAGTTGCATGAAGTTTGTTGATTGTTCTAAAGACTGTATGAATTTACCTAGATCCAAACCTACATTACGTTGCAATCAGACGTACAATACATCAACCAATCACAAACGTGTTATTACCTCAAGGGTGGTTTTTATTGTGTGATAGAATGGCTTACACTTATATCCCGGCTAATAGTACCGGAGGTCCTTGTTCTCTGGGAAGATTAGTTCCTCAACTATACAGGCCAGCTGATATTACTGGACAGGAAATTAGGTCCAAGAGGTCAATTCACTCATTGAGTGAAGAATGTGACGCAGCAGTAACACTCTTTAGTCCTGAAGAAATATCAGCAGCTGCATTTCTAGCCCCAGGAGTAGGGGTTGCTATGAATTTCCACGTAATAAAGCAACTGGCTTGTGCTTTAGTGAAAAATGTCAATTACACCTCTCAGGCGCTTGCAGCTATACAAGAAGAGTTGAGCCAAATAAGGCAAGCCACTTTAGAAAATAGAGCGGCCATAGATTATTTGTTGCTTCGTCATAATCACGGGTGTGAAGAATTCAAAGGCATGTGCTGTTTCAACCTAACAGACAACTCAAGGCTGATAGAGAGTAAAATGCAAAATTTGAAACAGCTAGCCCACGATATTAACGAAAGACAAGGACTGTATTGGTCATGGCTAACAAATTGGTCGCCAAACTTAACTTGGATTAAACAAATTCTCATAGCTGCTATCCTTATTATCATAATCATCTTGGTGACGTGTATATCAATATGTTTATTAACTCAATGTGCCTCTTGGTGTTGTGGGAAAACAGATGATGACTATGGAAAATGGGAAAACAATAAAATAAGACAGGCAGTAGAAACAGGAAAATATTTTAAGGGAACTTTAGAAAAAGAAAGTGTGTTATGAAGATCTTGCGAAAGAATTCGCAAGCATAAAGAAAAGGGGGGGATGAAAGGGTTGGGGCCCCAAGAAGAAGGAGGGCATTGTAAATACCTTAATTACTCAGCTATTCTGGATGCTCAGCTAAACAAAGGAAAGCCTTTGCAATTTGGAGAGCGGTAATGGCTGTAAGATAAGGAGGCTCCGGGATGTTCTCACTTCAGATGGCTGGGCCTTGGGAGGGGCGGATGCACGGGGAACACAGAGATAAGGGAATTGCAACAACAGCCTCGAAGGACATGGCCTACGTGATTCCAGGACTGCGTTTGCACAGAAGCAAAGGCCAGTCAGAAGACACAGTGAGGAAGACTACAAGCCTTCATCCGAAGACCCCCCGGCGACCACCAGGGAAGATGACTGCCCATGCATAGCGTACATTTGCATATCTCATGGTTATGTAAATGAGTTCTTGGAAATCCTATGACTATGTATAGCTTTATGGTATATAGTCTCTGAAAATCTGCCAAATCGGTGGAGCACTCATGGTGGATAATCCCCAGCGCTGCCCAGCGCTGCAATAAAGAATGCCTGCTTAATAACACTCTAGTGTTATTGAGTTTTCTTTCCGACTCTTTACCCAGCTGCACCTAGCTTCCCACTTCGGTGAGGAAAGTTAGAAAGAAAGAGGGTTCTGAGATTTCTGATTTTTGTATCACTATGTACCAGCAGCATCCTTGGGGGCTAATAAGACCATTTGCTAGTGCAGAGATAGGGATATGTGCATACTCACAGATTTGGAGCTATATGCTCAAGTTTTTTTCGTTTTATTTTGTTTTCCCCCAAAGGGCACAATTTTTCTCTCTCTTCTACTCAGCCATTTTTACTGATATAAGTGGCTTATTCTCTGCTCTGATCTCTCCTTCCAGTTTCAGAGCCTTTCTTCTCAAGGTGTCACAGCAATGCAAAGGTTAAGTCCCCTCCCTAGGTGGAGAGGCACTAGAGATACTTGAAAGCTGTCAACAATTTCAATAGGAATCTTCTTTTCACAGTGAAGGACCCTGCATGTCAAAGCAAGCTTTTCAGCAGCTTGGATTCATCCTACTTGATCCAGTCTGTTTACCTCTTAGGATGGGTTGCAAGGTGGGTGTTTGCTCTGCACTTAATGTTGGCCTCAGCTTAAAATGTTACCAGTCTGGTAGCGCAGGTGTGTAATTCACTTGATTGTCACACTAAAGATAACACCAAAACGGGCAATGTAAGTGTGATTCTGTCAGATGAAGATGCTCTGCTTCTCGACATGGCTTATTTTGATTCCTACACCAGCCCTTTGCAACCAATTATCTCTACTCCCACTAAGTGGGAGCCCAATTATGATGGAAACTACTGCATTCTCTAGCACAGAGATGGAAAACTCTTTCTCATTTTGCTCTCACATTCAATCCAAAGGGGTTTAGACCCTGATCCAGTGCAAGAATATTCCTCAAGTTAAGTATGTGAATAATTGTGTTCCATTTTGGGAACTCAGAGCATAAATACTTTCTTGGATAATAATCCACAAAAAGATACACACCAAAGGTGCCGTTGTTCCATTATAACACTGTTGTGCAATCAGGTATTATATTTTTTCAACAATAAGCATCTACTTGCACAAGCAGCCTAATAAATTATTATGACATTTAAATTTTGCATTTTGAATTGCTACAAAACAATCTTCCTTGAATTTTAATGCTGTCATCCACCATATTTCATTGTTGTAATATTAACATCTTAAGAGCCTTCTTTATTACAATCTTATCATCAGCCAATAAAACCATATGAGTCATTAATTTAAGCACAACTCATTTTTGCTAGAGGTAGATGGTGGTGGCAAGATGGGAACCCTCCTTTCTAATACTCTACATCATTTGGTGAATCAACAGAGTTTAGCTCCTCTTGTGCCATATACTTTCTCTGTTGTCTTGGGCAAGTCAGTTGAATTTACATTCATGTCCATATTATGTGTCAAATTTAAGTATCTAACATACGTGTCATGTGTGAGCTAGGAGATGGGTGACGTTACCGACAGTGGAGACCTGAAGTTAGCTCAGTTGCCTCATTTGTCCAGAACCTTTTAGACGTCTTTAAAATATCTACCTAAGATGTTTTCATGGATTTGGTGGATATAGCACAGGTTCAAGGGAACTAACCTTTCCTGTAACCTTTCCTTAGCAGCAACACAAAGGATGTGATCCTCCTCCCATCTTCATGCACGATTTATTTCATATGTGCTTTTAAGATAAAGCTTCATTATTAATTATGGGTACTTACCTGGTCGCTATTAGAGTAGTATAGTACGTGCTTCCCTGAGTCTCTCTCCATCACAGCTCTGGAAGATAAGAAAGTGTTAGATGGGAAGGATGAAAGTCAAATTTCCCTTCCATTGTCTTTTGCCCTCCTCTCCCCACCCCCCACCCCCTCAAATATCACAGTCTCTGATTTAATTTTCTGCAGACTGGGATTTATACCATAGAGTAAGATCCCAGTGCTCAACGTACAGGGAAGAAGGAGAGTTAAGATGCTTTAGAAGGAGATTTAAATCAGCCAACAAGCTGAGCAAAGAGTAGCCAAGAGCTTCCCAATGGTGTTTCTACATATTGAGCAGGTAACAAGTCTCAAATTCTCCCTCTCAGAAGCTTTTCTCTATATTTGAATGGGACACTTCTGCTCGCAGGGAAGCTGCAGTTCAGAGCTTTCTTCTGCAGGTAGATGCCTCTGATCTTTCCTTCAAAGAATTGAATAAGATACCTGTCCCTCCTAGAAAAGAAGGGAACAGAAAAGCTCGTGAGTTAGAGACTCTCAAAGTGAGAAAGGGGAGTTCTAGACTCAGTCTGAAACGTTGGGACCCCAAGGGCAAGGGGGATGTTGTAAATACTTTAATTACTCGACTATCCTGGGTGCTCAACTAAACAAAGGGAAGCCTTTACAATTTGGAGAATGGTAATCTCACTTCAGATGGCTGGGCCTTGGGAGGGGCGGATGCACGGGAACATGGAGATAAGGGAATTGCAACAGCTACCTCAAAGGACGTGGCCTACGTGATCCCCGGACTGAGTTTGCGCAGAAGCAGGGGTCAGTCAGGGAACACAGCGAGGAAGACTACTGGCCTTCATCTGAAGACCCCTGAGGACCACCAGGAAAAACGACTGCGCATGCGAACAGACATTTGCATATCATGGCTATGTAAATGAGTTCTCGGAAATCCTATGACTATGTATAACTTTATGGTATATATTCTCTGGGAATTTGCCAAACCGGGGCGCACGATTTTGGTGGGACTACCCCCCCGTGCTGCCCAGCGCTGAATAAACATACCTACTTTACAACCTTGCTGGTTGTGGAGTCTGTTTTCCGCATGTCATTTTGGCGAGCCAGCCAGGAGAACTCTGCTCGGCTGCGGGATTGACTGAGGAAGCGGACGCCCCTAGGCCCGCCCCGAGCACTTTTCTCGGAAGGGGCCTCCGATTCCAGCCGCTCACCGCAGGAGCAGACAAGAATCTCCTGAAGCCGCAGATAAATGGTATGTTTAACAGGGGACCGGTCGGGAAGCCAGTAAGTCGTTGGGGACGCCCACGCGTGGCTGGGGCTGCTGGTAAACCGCACAGAAACGTTTGGCGTACAGTGTAGTTCCCCGTATGGGAGGAGGGTACCCGATGTGGGGATTCGCTGACCGATAGAGCGGCCGCTAGCGATCTTGAGGGTAGATCGAGTGAATCCGAGGTTATCGCTGCATCCCGATATCGGGAGCCAGGACGGACCTGCTAATGACTGTATAAGAAGCAGGAGAAGGGTAAGCGAGCCTCTCACAATTGTGATATGAGGGGGATTCGCTGACCGATAGAGCGGCTGCTAGCGATCTTGAGGGTAGATCGAGTGAATCCGAGGTTACCGCTGCATCTCTAACCAAGAGCCAGGATGGACCTGCTAATGACTGTATAAGAAGCAGGAGAAGGGTAAGCGAGCCTCTCACAATTGTGATATGAATATTTGCAGCTGCTGGAGGGATAATAACTGGAGCGATTGCTGTATACTTTATTTACAAGTGCCCAGGTATTTTACATCAAGTGTCTTTTATGCAAAGAATCTTTTATGTTAAGAGTGTTTTATGTTAAGAGTATTTAATTGTGTGTGTGTTTCTGAGAGTATTTTATGTGAAGAGTATTTGACTCTGTGTGTGTTTCTGAGACACAGCGCCGCTGTAAACTGAGTGAGAGTCCTGATTCGTAGTGCCGGAAATGTTTGCAGAAATTTGTATATGTGAGTTAAGTTGCTGTGGTGCTTAGTCAATTTCTTTAATATCAGAGTTCTGACTAATCTCTTGAAGGAGCCTATTTAACTCCCACAGGATGGTTAATAACTTTGGGCTGGGAACAACATCCGCAAGAACGCCTGCCCGAATCTAGATACCCAGGGGCAATACCTTGTTTTGTGTGTGGGACTGTGGTACTTAGTAGACAAGGTGGATGACATTCGGTGTGGATCCTTTTAAGTTGTAAGACCTGTAAAAAGGTGGTACTGTGTGTTTGGGAGATGAAGGGCTGAGTGAATCTTTTTTTTTTTCACCCTCCGAAACCATCCCTAGTGGCAGAGGGACCGTGGAATGATCCCACCACAGGACCCTATGGTACTCGCCCTCGAGCGAGAACATGATAAAGAGTCTAAAGGTAAACTGAGGTGGTGTTGTTCGGCATGTAGCACTGGACAAAGGTACACTTGAGTAAATACTTGCCTAGCACCGGAATAAGATCTAACTGATTTGTTTAAGCCTCCCCCTTGACCACAGGAACAGGATGAGGACTCGGACGGACACCCCACTCCCCCAGACAGCCCCGTATCCTCCCGCACCAGGAGGAAACCTGCTCCAACAGCTTTACAAGCACCCCTTTGAGAGGCAGTAGGATCTGACGGTGGGACAATGCTAATAAAGGTACCTTTTTCTACTACTGATTTAGAGGCATAGAAAAGGGTTGCCAAAGATTACAGGAACGATCCAATAAGCGTAACCAAACATTTCCAATTTATTGTGAAACAGCATAACCCTGATTGTAATGACATACAATTGTTATTAGATTACATGACTGAAACGGAGAAGCAGTTAATCTTAAAAACTGCAGGAGATTTAGCTGAGGATCACTATAAAACTACGGGAGGAGACATAAAGGAATACCTCCCCCTTCAAGATCTGAACTGGCAACCCAATAGATCTGCACACACGTGGAAAGGTTAAAGACATATCAGGAGTGGATCTCGAAGGGAATGGAGAGAGCCATTCCTAAAACTGTTACCGAAAATAGTAACCAAGAAAACTCTCCAAACCAAATGATAGTTTAGAAAGCCGACATTGGTTTATTGCAGAGCTGGGTGCATGCTAGGAGGAGAGATCCCCCATGCACCCAGCGCTGCAATAAACCAATGTCGGCTTTCTAAACTATCATTTGGTTTGGAGAGTTTTCTTGGTTACTATTTTCGGTAACAGAATTTGGCGACCCAGATGGGACCAGCTCTCCGGAATCTCCACAGACCAGAGGAATCGTGAGGACTCCAGCGCGCACCGGAGTATTTTCGGGGAAGCCTCTGATTCCCTGGTCGGGTGAGTTTCCGAGACAGCTAACAGCTACCTGGGATATTAACGACATTGGTTGTGAGTATTGGTACCGGTATTTTAATTTGGTTACTTGGTTGTTTGGTTGCTTACAAATAAGTCGTACCTGAATTAAGTACGCGTTGTTAAGCTATTGGTTGTTTGGTTGCTTACAAATAAGTCGTACCTGAATTAAGTGCGCGTTGTTAAGCTATTGGTTGTTTGGTTGCTTACAAATAAGTCGTACCTGAATTAAGTGCACGTTGTTAAGCTATTGGTATTGGTGTGCACAATTGTGATAATCCGTACGCTACTACGGGGATGCCCGGAGTCCGGATTTTGGTTGAATATTGGTTTTGTATATATTTGTATATCTTTGTATATTCATTGCTGCTTAGCGAAACTGCTTTTGACTTTCAGCTTGCAAGTTTCTCTCTGTGTTCTCCGTTCCTCCCTTTCGGGGGAGGGAAAGGAGAAAAGGGGGGGCGAGCGGCGTTTTGCCGTTTACTGTTTGCTATCAGTTTAACAGCCAGTCCGGCTTTGAACTGTGACAGATTTATTTGTAATTGTGGTAATTGTGGTACTTGTATAACTTTGTTTGGGTATTCGTGCTAATTTTGAAACTTTGTAAAGTGGGAAACAAACAGTCTACTCAGGGGGTGGATTAGAGTCCCACTGAAAGTGGTATAAGGGATTCGAGTCACCTGAAAATGGTATAAGGGGTTTGAGTCCCCAGCATCTTGTTATTTTGTGTTAAGTCGCTGGTTTTGTGTCTGTGTCTGTGTTAAGTCGTTGGTTTTGTGTCTGTATTAAGTCATTGCTTTTGTGTCTCTGTGTTTTAACACTGCTTTTGTGTTCTGATATTATTTTGCAATGGGTAACAACCCTGTCCTGGTTTGGCCTAAACCAGGCCGATTTTCCTTTCGGTGATTTTTGCTTTCAGCTAAGTCTCCTCTAAGTAACTGCACTTTCTGAAACTAACTGCATGTTTTTGCAGACAGTGTCTGCTTCCAGGACTGATAACGCTCGAAGTTTGTAGTTATCACTGAGGCACCGGTAGGGATGTTGTGCAGAAAGGCTCTTGCTGTACTTGTTCTTGAGAGAAACCAAGGTCACTGCTCAATTCCTCACTGCTTACGAGTGAAGAGCCGAAGGGGGGTCGCAGCTGCAGGGAGGAGCGGACAGGGCAGGTGACCCAAAATTGACCAACGAGGGTATTCTATCCCATACACGTCATTCTCAGTATAAAGCGGGGGGATCACGAGGGTCTCGCTCTCTTTCTGCTATGGCCAGTGTCCAGGGAGGACTCCATCTGTTTTCCTGCTGCCCCCGATCCCAATCCCTGCATTCCTGAATCCAGCTCTCGACCATCGCTAGGCTCAGGCTGGGCCTTCCCGGAGCCTGCCCTGCAGTGCCGGTGGTGACGTGGCTGACTTCAGGGGAGCTCAATCTTGGTTTTGTATATATATATTTGTATATATTTGATTATTTCTATTATTATTATTATACTCTTTTTCATTATTATAGTTTATTAAAACTGTTTTAATTTTCCAACCCAGAAGTCTCTCTCCCTTTTCCCTTTCCCTTTCCCTCTGGGGGGAGGGGGGGGATAACAGAGAGCATCTGCCGCAGGTTTAATAGCCAGCCCAGCTTTAAACCGTGACAAACCCCTTGGTGGAAGGGGGATTCTGAAAAATCTCCTCTAGGATGTATATTGAAACATTGGAAAAAGGTGTGGGGGGGGAGACACTCTCACCCAGAGGCAGCTTATAGAATATTGTAATCACTGGTGGCCTTTGTATATCCTAGATGATAAGGAGAAAAATCCAAAGAACGGGAGTATAAGTTACAACACAATACTGCAATTAATGCTGTTCTGTAGACGAGAGCGAAAGTGGGATGAGATGCCGTATGTGAATTTATTCTTTGCATTACGGGATGATTATGATGTGTGTAAGGAATGTGGTTTGATTGTAAGCGAAGGTGAGGTATTGGCGGTAGAGGCAGGAAAAAAGAAAGTGCCTAAGCGTTGTTGTTCAGCATGCAGCATCAGCAAGCGGTGCAACAAGTATAAGGAGAAAAGAGAGGAGGAGGAGAACGAGGAGGATGTTCAAATGTTAGTTGGACCTAGAAGGGATAATGAACAGAGTGATTCGGATAGTACCGAAGGTGAAGCAGGTTTCAGTCCGGTAGCGGGTAGGACTAGGCAAAGAAATGCTAACATACAAGCCCCTCTCAGACGAGCAGCAGGACCGGAGGGGCCAGTTTGAGTAAAAGTGCCGTTTTCTGTATCGGATTTAAAATCCTGGAGGGAGATGGCAGGAGCATATAGGGAGGACCCTGAATGGGTAGCAAACCATAATTGAAAATCATGATACCGATTGGAAGGATTTGCAAATTATCTTGAATAACTTAGTGATTTTCGAGGAAAAACGACTCATTCTGGCCAAGGCCAGAGAGGAGGCTGAACGAGTGCATGTTCAAGCTGCACAAGCAGGACGGTTAGATGAACATTTTCCTCCCAATAATCCTGATTGGGACCCTAACGTTCCTGCTCAGAGGTTGTTATTGACCGAATACCAACGATTGATTTTGCATGGTATTCGGAATGCTATTCCAAAGTCAAAGAATTGGTCTAAATACACCGATATGAATCCAGAAAATGATGTAGATGCTGTCTCGTTAATACACATTTTTATGGGACAGTCTAGTGCAGATATAAAATGGAAACTGCAGAAAATAGAGGGGGCAGATGCCCGCTCGCTAGACAAAATGTTAGAAAATGCCTGGAAAGTGTATAACAACAGAGAAAAGGTAGAGGAAGAAAAAAAAAAAAAAGAAAAAACAAAAGAAAAAAAAAGGTGTTTAAAAACAACCAGCAACTGGCAGCAGCTATAGCTCAGGAAAATAATAGGGTCAGAGAATGGAATTATCAGGGGAGGCCAAAGGGAAGAAAAATCTTCCCATGAAGTACCAGGTGCTGCAAAGCAATTAGAAAAAAAATCAGTGTGCTTTCTGCAAGCAGAAGGGGCACTGGAAAAAGGAGTGTCCGCAATCAGGTCGGCGAGGCCTTGGGAAAATGCCAAGGAAAGCTGCTAACATGATAATTTTAGATTCAGACTGAGGAGGACCGGGGGAAGAATCGAAACCCTTCCCAACAGAACCCCTGGTTATAGGTTATATTGGGAAATGAGAAAGTAAAATTTTTAGTAGACATGGGAACTATCTATTCAGTATTAAATACATGCAAGGGCAATTTGAGTGATCAAAGCATGCCAATTATTGGTGCCACAGGGCAGAAAGAAGATCGGTCATTTTTCCAGCCTTTAAAATTTGGAATTGGGAAAAGGGTGTTAACCCATCAATTTCTCTACATACCAGATTACCCCATGCCACTGTTAGGATGAGTTATGCTAAGTAAATTGAATGCACAAATTACTTTTACAAAAGGAAAAATCCAAGTCCATATCCCTGAAAATAAAGCTTTGGATGCCCAAGTTTTTATATTACAGAAGGAAGCCAAGTTACAGGAGATACCAGAAGATGCTGTGTCACCTTTCGTATGGGCCTCAGGAACACCGGGACGATCCCGAGCGGCAGAGCCGGTAATCATCCAGCTGAAACCAGACGCCCGACCGGTTACTAAGAGAATGCCAATCAGAATACAACACTCCGATACTGCCGGTTAAGAAACCTCGTTCAGAAGAATATAGATTGGTTCAGGACTTACGAGCTATAAATCAAATCGTGCAGGATGTCCACCCGGTAGTGGCAAACCCGTACACTCTTTTAACCACTCTGAAGGAAACAGATAAATGGTTTACCGTATTAGACCTAAAAGATGCGTTCTTTTGTCTCCCACTGGCAGCCAAGAGTCAGGAACTGTTTGCTTTCGAATGGGAAAATCCCACGACTGGTAGAAAAACTCAACTGTGCTGGACAGTGTTGCTGCAAGGATTTAAAAATAGTCCTACAATCTTTGGAAATCAGTTGGCCAAAGAATTAGAGAACTGGCAGAGGATGCATGAAAACATCACCTTACTGCAGTATGTGGATGATATACTGGTAGCAGCAAGTAACAGGGAGGATTCCATACAGATAACAATAGATCTTCTAAACTTTCTGGGACTGGCAGGGTACAAGGTCTCCCGGAGAAAGGCACAGATAACCCAGCAAGAAGTAATGTACTTGGGATTCACAATTTCCCAGGGTCAACGTAATCTGGGAACTGAAAGAAAAGAGGCTATCTGCCAAATCCCGGAACCCAAATCAAAGCGGGAGCTTAGAGCATTTCTAGGGATGGCCAGATAGTATTGCCTGTGGATAATGAATTTTGGACTCATTACCAAACCCTTATATGAAGCTGTACAAGGGAAAGGAAACCTCCTTGTTTGCACTCAGAGGTGCATTTGCAAAACTAAAACAGACTTTAATGAGTGCTCCAGCTCTGGGCCTCCCGAACTTAGAAAAACCATTTGAACTATTTGTACATGAAAGACTGCATATTGCTCTGGGAGTGTTGGCCCAGAAACTAGAATCATGGAAAAGACCTGTGGGATACTTTTCAAAACAACGAGACAATGTCAGTAAGGGATGGCCAGCATGCCTCCGAGCAGTGGCAGCTACAGTACTACTGATCCAAAAGGCCCGAAAATTGATGCTCGGGCAAAAGCTAACTGTGTTTGTGCCCCATGCATTTACAACTGTTCTAGAACAAAAAGGATGACACTGGCTGTCACCAAGCCGGATGCTGAAATATCAAGCTTTCCTTCTGGAACAAGATGATGTGGAGCTGAAAGTAACCAGCATCCTGAATCCAGCAACCTTTCTAACTACAGATCCTGGTAGGAAAAATTAACACATGACTGTTTGCAGGTGATGGAACAAACATACTCCAGCAGAGACCTTTATCAGGAGCAACAAAGAGAAGAAACAATCCAGAAGACTATTGGCAAATAGACTTTTCCGAATTACTGTGGCAAAATGGGTATTGGTATCTTTTAGTAATGATAGATACTTTTTCAGGCTGGCCGGAAGCTTTCCCTTGTCGCACCAACAAGGCAAGAGAAGTAGCAAAAATTTTGCTTAAAGAAATAATACCGAGATTTGGGGTACCTATGGGACTATCTTCAGACAGGGGCCCATACTTTGTAGCAGAGGCTGTTCAAAATTTAGCTGAAGTGTTAGGGGTAAAATGGGACCTCCATACCCCATGGAGACCTCAATCAAGTGCAAAAGTAGAAAAAAAAAAAAAAAAGAATCAAAACTTAAATAAACAGATGAGTAAAAATCTGCCAAGAGGCTCAGATAAAATGGTCAGGTGCTTTCAGCTCCACATCATCTTGTTCCAGAAGGATGGTTTGATATTTCAGCATCCGGCTCGATGACAGCTAGTGTCCTCCTTTTGGTTCTAGGACAGTTGTAACTGCATGGGGTACAAACACAGTTAACTTTTGCCTGAGCGTCAATTTTCGGGCCTCTTGGATCAGCAGTATACTCCATTAGTGATGGTGATATTCCTGCTTCAATTCTGTTCTGATGAGAAACACAAACATAAAGTCAAGACACACTGAATCATAAATTCACGCAGTCAGTTCAGTGCTCTGACTGAGAAATTGCTAGAATTGAGCACAAATAAGGCTCAATCCCCTATACAAGCAATCTCAGTAGCATTTCAGACTGTTTTACTCCCTAGCAATGTGTTTTCTGAACAGGAATGAGAGATGACTCAAGGCACATCCCTATCCTCATACCAGAGCTACCTCAAACACAATATTTAGAATATTTAGAATATTCATTCCCTGTGAGCATAGTGATTTTGTTATTGCAGTACATGGTATCCTTCCTTCTGCCTAGAAGCAGAATTCCTTGGTTGTGTTATATGCTCTATACTGATAACAGATGGTGGTAATTTTTTCTGTAGCCTCTGTTGAATAGTCTCATGTTTTGGAGAAGGAGTTCTGTAGTGTTATTTCTGCAAACCACAAAGTCGTGAAGTTTTTTTTTTTTTTCCAAGCTGAATGGAAGATTCAGAATTTTTTCTGCCTAGGAAATTCTACATTATTTTAATGTAGAACTCAATAAACCTTTTCTGACAGCTATTATGGTTATTTTTTAACTTAAGTCATCATTTATTAACTGAATGTATCTGGCCAGCTTAAATGACATTCTTTTGATATTTTTTTTACATGTGTTCTAGTCTCTTTTTTAATATGTATCCTAGGAGATAATGTTAGTCTATAAGATTTTCAAAAGTCATATCATGTTATATATATTACATGGGAAACATCGTAGAAGGCATGATAGAAAACGAACCTTGTTAGAGCATCACGTTAGGTAATTACAGTTTGAAATATGTACAGTATTATCCCCCATAGATGATTAACCCACTTTTAAGGGGTGATAGGTGTTATTAATTGACCTGTTCACTGAACTCTAGAAGTTGTTTGGGTACATGCATATACCACAAATTATGATTCTATGTCGTTAATCATCCAAGTCTCCTTCATGACTCAGTAGAAGTGAAAATCAAAAGGCAAAAGGCTAACAGATGACCCATTCTTTTACAGGCCCACAGATATATTACAATAAATAAAATTAGTCAGGGCACAGTTCAAAAAAAGTGACCTTTCTCTGTGTTTCCTGTCAGATGTAACTGTTTCTCTCTTCCCACCTCTCTTCTCTTTGCTGGAGCTGCAGTCTCCTGCAATGCTTATGTTCCTCTCCAACATCGTCTCTCCATTTCAGGTCTCCCCTCCTTTTAACTTTTTTCATCTTTCTTTGTATTGTGTTTTCATTTCATTCCACCAATAGCACATGCCACATAAAGCTGACTGGGGTGGCTGTACCTGGGGCACTGTGCTTTCTGACCAGTTTCATTTGACAGTTCTCAATGTGCAAAGCAACGACGGGAAAGGGGAGAAGAGTAAATAGTGTACATACACATACAAGTGGATGGAGGTCTTCGTCAGCTCAAGAAGTTTGGTATAGGGTGTCCATATGCTCCCCTGTGGTTACTGAACCCTCTGAACTTTTACAGTATACTGAAGACATGCAGAAGAGTCTAAAGTCATTAGCCTGGCTTTAGCCAATATTCCGAAGCTGGAGGAACACAAATTCAGGGACCTCTGAGGGACCTGAATCTCAAATATCGCTTAGAAAATTGATAGTACTTAGTCTTCTGTAGAACCTGAGTCCTATTAACCAAACAGTTAAGAATTTAGAAGGCAACAGAGGGTGTACAGCCGTGGCTGTTTCTCTCCCCTCCACACCCCACTGAGTATTGCCCAGTGCAAGGTTTATCTTGTCTCACAAGATGCATTAGTGGGTGCAGCTATGCCTCCCACTACACCATCCTCAGCAACTTTTTCACATCTTTCTATAAATGCTATTATTTGTCATAAGTAATTTAAATATAAAATATTATAAAATATAAACACTGATTTAAAGCACAGTCTAATGTAACTATATGTGTATATATATGCTCATGAAAGTCCTACCAAATGGCTATCTAGAAACATTTCACCTAGCAGGATTCCCTAAGAAGGTAAAATGGAAAGCTCATTTGGTTATCCAAATGTGTGCTGCAGCACAGCTATACACAGAACTAAAAAAGACCAAGGTCCTTCCTACAAACCATCGCCCTTCTCCATCAGATGAGCAATACTTACTGACAATCCTGATGGATCTTTGTTTAGCTGCTCTTCAAGACCAGCAATGATGAAGACTTACAGATCCCCTAACTAATGTATGCCAGCATTTCACCATCTAGAGCTTAAAAGCTTCTACTTCATGTCTCCTCTGCATCTTCCTTGCTTAAAAACATTTGAAATTGATTGTTCTTTGACGTACTCATAATAGCCCAGAAAAACTCATTTAAAAACCCAGCTAGAGCAGAAATAATTATTGACCGTACTAGTGGTAGCATTTCCAGCTCTCAGTTTCTTATTTCACCTTCTTTATTTAATGATTCCTTAGTAAAAAATAAATTGCTCACACCATCTAGGGCTTCCCTGAGAACTCTCCCTTTACCAGTGGGCTGGAGTCAGTCTCCACCTTACTTACTTTCTTCCTGTCTCTTTTGCAAAAAGAAGAAGAAAGGGGGAAATACCACCTGGTTTCAATTTTTTACTACTGGTGCCATTGTGAGGACAGGTCTGGTGATACTTCATAGCCTTTTGCTGCCCCAGTCTGGATATTTCACTACAGCAGAATTGATCTGATTTTAAGTTTGGGAAAATACAGTAATTTCAAACTTCTGCTCTATAATGGGCAAAAGCCATAAAATTTTAAGAGGGAGATTGACCATTAAACCACCCAGTCAGTCATATAAAATACATGCCATAGAATTACATACCTCTTCATACACTGAAGAACCCAATTAATTCTATTTGGTTAAGGCATATTCCACGTTTGAAGCTATTCAAACATGGAGATACCCCTCTTTCAGCTAGCAGTTTGTTGAACACAAATTGTGTGGGATATGTACAAGTGTGTATGTGTCGCTCTCGTATCTAATTTCAAATTCAGCTTGTTTTAACCTCAGCTTTATTTCTATGTTTACACAAGCCAGTATCTTGAGAGGCACAAGACCATGTAATGTAAGCTTTGCAAAGGTTCAGACAAAGCTTTTCTAACAAACCATAAATCATCACATAGCTCTGACAGTCCAAAAGGAGAAATCTTCCTGATGGGAAGCAGAAACACAAGCAAAAGAAGCCTAAAACCAAAGACATGCTTTGAAACTTTAGTATTGCTGTGATTTTCTGCCTTGTCTCTTCATTTCATCGCATGTAGTTGTATAACCTGATTTACTTTACCCATAGATCTCCAAAGCACTCCAAAGCACTCCAAAGGAAATGAGGTCCATAATTATGCTTATTTTATGTACAGAAAGACTTAGGGAAATGGAAGTGAAATGACACATTGAGAAGTTCAATAGCAGGTAGATAGCTACATCTGGAAGAAAAGGTGCATAAGTTCATAGGATATCTAGTCTGAACCTCTCTTGTTTCAGCTTATGCCTATTGTCTCTTGTCCTGATCTGCATCACCAAGAAGAGCCCTAATATTTGAATTTTCAGGAGTTTTAAAATCACGTTATGGAAATTTCTATGTAATGGATCTGAAGGCACACTGCATTTGTAATCCTAATGTGGGATCTACCAAATACATACAAAGGGAAACAAGGTATACCTAAAAATGTTGTTAAGTGCCTGATCCTACAGAGCATTTTCGAGGAGAATGTAGAAGATGAGAAGATTAGAGCTGGAATCAGACTCAGATCAAGTCATAGTTAAGATAATAGCTAAGTTAAGTTTGGATCCTCACTCCCTACAATCATGTGATCACCACATCTCATTATTGAGGATATATAGAGGAAGGATGCATAAGGGAGCTCTTACTATTGCCCAGCATATCTGGTGCCTAGGAATAAGGGTATTCTGACACTCCTCCTGATTAGAAAATGGCAGATCCTGTCACAGCTTCTGCTTCATAATGTTGGGGGATGCCTATGGATGGGGATGGATAAAAGGTAGGTATGGGTCTTTGCGGGGAAAATGAGAAAGAAACATAGGTTGCAGGTAGCATGAATAGGATTGTTTTCTATCAATCAGCCTTGCGAAGGTGTGAAAAACTGAAAAAGATCCAGGAGGAAAGAGGAAATTAAAGAAAACTGCAAATGAAAGAGGAAGAAAGGGAGAAATGTGATGGAGAAATGCAACAGGAAGGCATACAAAGACAGGCAAGGCTTTTAGCCACCTGAGCCTTCGCCTATTTTGGGCTCTCACTCTGCACCCATTGCCATGGAGTCTAAGCACCAGTCCCAGAAGAAAAGCCTTTCTGATGCTAACTAACTAGAAACTGCTTTCTTTTCTTTCATGTTCTTTGTCTTCCTCTGGTGTCTTCATCCCTTTGTCCATCACCTTCTTCCTCAGCTGATTGTCTCTACAAACTGTGTTGTGATGATATTTGGCATCAAGCTGGAGTCAATAAAGAGAATGCATGATGTTATTCATGCAGAAAGCCAAACTACTATAAATCTCATACCACATAGGAAAGAGTCTTTTATATCTGAAAACTCAGATTTTGGCCACTTCTCTAACCTATGTATTACATCACCCTCTTCAAGTCTGGCATTTTTGTCTTATCTTTGTAATAAATTGCTCCACTTTGGGTGGTCAGATTTGCTTATCTGAAGTTATGTCATATCAAAGTATGGACGTTTTCAGGTTGAATCAAAAAAAAAGCAAAAGTAAAAAGCTTAATATATTTTTTATTTATTTACTTGTAAATTTTTTTTTTTTAAATCTAGTTTGGTTGAAATGTTGTAATCTAATTTTTTCTAAAGTGTGTTTACCTGGAATAGCATAATCAAAATCCAAATTGGAAATGTTTTGGAAATATAAAGGGTAAATGGCAAAAATCCTGTGCACACTGACATGTAATAATTTCAAGAGATTTAAAAGTACTTTTTAATTTCAGTCTATTTACACTTTCAATAGAAAACTGACTAATGTCAGTGCGTACAATAAGAGAAGCTAGATAGGCAGGAAGAAATAATATTTTAGTTGGAGTAATTGATACAGTCAAGAAAAAGTGAGCCAGTTTGTAGGCACACAAGCCTTCTTTCAGAGCTAAATAAAAGCAGACCACTTCAGGTTCAGTGATTACTATCTTATTCATTTCTAGGCTGCCTGACCATTTTTTCATTCCTAAACCCCAAAATCCTAAACTGGAAGCTTTCTGGGATAGTATGGTGTCATTTTAATATGTTGTCACAGTCCAGTATACTTCAGTCTTGCTTATTTTAATACAAATAATGATGTCCATCTTGAAATTTTTCCCTTTGGTTTGCATCTAAATTAATTCTCATCAAAAGAAAAAAAAAGAAAAAAGGGATCTGATAACAAATGGCTGAAATGATGAGTGTCCTGCACAGGTCAACAAAGGGGAAAAAAAGACAATGAAAAGTTTGTTCATCCTGCTTCTCACAAAGCATTATATTTGCTGTTTATTTGAGCTGGTACATTTAAAAAAATACTTACAGGTTAAGAAAAAAAATGTTGATAATCCTATCTGAACACTGCAGCTATTGTAGTGCATTTTTCATTAGTAAATAGCTGCAACATATAGGTGTTACCACATCACTTGAAAAGAAAAGCAAAAGCTGCAATTTCAGGAGTATTGCATGGTGCATGATTAGTACCAAAACAGGCTCCTCAGAGCAATTAGGCAGAAGAATATTTAAGAGTTGCCATTGCCCTAAAATGGCAGTGAAATGCATATACTCGAATGAGTGAATCCCTTTGCTAAACCAGAACTGGAAGCAATCGGGCCAAGTTAACGCTGAATTACACCTGAGATAATCAGATGTGTACCTGATCTTGCAGATCACTGAAGATGCCTGTCACTTCTCCTACTGCTTCCCCGAAAGGTCATGCCTTGAATTTTCTTTGTGCCAGGTGTTACTCAAGGTCTAAAATAAGAGAAATACATTTGTTGCCAATAGAAATGGTAAATCAGAAGATTAAATGAATGAAAATAGGAAAGAAAAACAACTAAAACTCTTTTATCTATGATACAGTTTATAATTGTATTATTTAATAGTAGAACATAATAAGGATTAGTAGTACAGACATCAGGGTATTTTTGCTTCCAGGCTTCAAAGTGTCACATATTATTGCATTACTCTCTATTATTCTTTAAAACTCAGCCTGTAATTTTTAAGTAAACCACTACACTCTGACTCTGGACTTGTTCTGCCCTAGAACATTTGGTTGTGTTGAAAATGTCATCTCATATTGTTAAATTCCACTGAGTATCCAGAAAAACCCAAATCAGAAAAGCCCAATAAATTTGTAGTCTATGTCTACACACAATAGGTAGTGATTCCACCACGTTCCCCATAGTGTGAGAGTGATAATAGCAGGTCTCATATCTGTGCAAGTGTCAGGTTCTGGATTAAGATCTGCCTTATTAGTAAATCTAGAAATTAAATGCAGTCAGTCCTGAGAGGGACCCGCCTTATTAGTAACTTCAATGCAGTCAGTCCCAAGAGGGACCCGCCTTATTGGTAAATCTAGAAATTAAATGCAGTCAGTCCCGAGAGGGACCCACCCATTCAATGCAGTCAGTCCATGTGGGACCCGCCCATCCAATGCAGTCAGTCCACGTGGGACCCTCCTGATTCAATTGCAGTCAGTCCACGTGGAACCCTCCTGATTCAACTGCAGTCAGTCCACGTGGGACCCGCCTGATTAATCACCCTGTATAAATCACCCCCAAAATCCTGACCAAAGATAAAATAGATTCATGATCCTTGAGTTCGGACAAAGCACAACCGAGACACGGTATCAATAAACTTAACTTTGACTTTATTAAGTCCAACAATGAGGCAACTTAGTGAGCAAGGAAGGGAGAGAGAGAGAGAGAGAAGTAAGTAAAAGGAAGAGAGGAAAAGAGATCAGTTGAGAGGGAAAGGATAGTCACCACCCTGGATCCTGCAGCGTCCCGTGGGTCCTCTGTTGATTCTCAGCAGTCGGGGGTGGGCACGCACACGGTGGGGCAAAACGGCCTCTTTTATAGAGAATTTTTGCAGAGTCATGCTGATGTGGAGCCGCCAGTCACAGTTTGCACCACTCACAGGCCCGAGGGCATGCCAGGTCCGGTTCCCGCGCCGTAGGATTGGCTCATTGCCAGGCTGTCGCCCGATATCCCGGATGGGTCTCTCCGGAGGGGGTGGAGGGCGGAGACGTCACTCACCCCTAGTCGGCGACTAACTTCTTGCCTCAGAAAACGTTGTCAAGGTCACGTAGTCCTTTACCCCAGAAGATGGCATCTGAGCATGTGGGATAGGACGGTTTCTGAGACAATGCCGAAAAAAAAGGGGGACAAGGAACAGATCCCCACAGCAAGAAAGGAAGCCAAAGCAATATCAGCTTAAGATATTGTTGTAGGAAAAAAAAGGAAAGATGGACTTTCCTGCCATCACCATTAGATTGCTACAGTGTAGCTTTACCACCCTAGGAGCACTATTGACACAAATATACCTCCCAAAAATCAAACCTTGAGACCTGTTTTAAAACGCATCAGCATACTTCCTGCTGAAAAACCTTTCTGAGTAAATGGAACCATTTTGCAAAACTATGATGATTTCAATGAAATTCTTAGTGAAGAATTGGAAGATAAAATTTATTTTATTGTGTTTTGATTGGGCTTCAGTGACAAATTTTAAAATAAATATTTTCATCTGACAGGAAAAAGCACAGCTGGGGTGAAAGATATGACATGAACAAAATGTTTCTTTTCAGTAGTCTTAATTTTTGCGTTCCTCAGAATTTTCAGGGTTTCCCATGAAAATATTTTGGTTTATTTATTGAGATTGTGCAGTGGGAAGAAAATACGAGAATTTAAGAACCAGCTACCTCAATACAAAATACAGTACAGCTAAGTTGATTGATATCTAAATATGGACCATTACCACACTCTGAAAGGTATTGATCAGTGTTAGACACTAAGCAGGCTAAAGATGGATTAAAGAAAAGGTGTTCTTCCCATTTTGAAGGACTATAATTTCTTTTCTCAGTGTTGTGAGTATATCCTTGCACTGAACCCATATTTATACTCATTATAAAACAACATTGATGGTTCTGCAACAGAATTCAAAATGTTCAAAACCTGCAACAGGTTTATCAGAGAAACTAGTAGCCCCAGCCATTTCTAATAAAATATAAAGTACTTTGCTTTTCAATGAAGGGATATACTCAACTGCATGTTCACATGTGTTCTCAATATTAAATGCAGTTTGAAGTGAAAGAATGATTAAAAATTGAGTGTTCAGACACCCAGCCTGCAAATTATTTCTCAACTAGCCTGTTCTCCCTGCTTAACATATCCCTCTGAACAGCAAGTCTTCTGGAGTGATGCATGAGGAGAAAAGGAGGAAAATGGAATAAAGCAAGACTTTCTATGCTGTGACAACTGACTCTGTGGAGTATTTCCTTTTGCTTGGGGATTTTGTGCATTCAGCTGCAGCCAGCCCTCTTCCTGGTTCACCCTGCTACGCACGCCCACATTCCAGTCTGCGTGTTTGTGGTGGACGTTATCAGTTCATCTGAAGATTTTGCTAATTTACGACGTGTTTGTGCATGTCTGGGTCTCAGGAAGTTTTGTGCTGGAGACAATTCCCTATCTAGCAATCCTGATGCAGCATGTTGTGAGATTCAGAGAAGGTGTGCAGCCGTGCACAGCCCTGACCCCAGAATTACAGAGCATTCAGCTTCCCTGCCATTGGGGACCCTCACCTCTTGAGGCCACCCAACATGTGAAGGCTATATTGAAGGAAGGGCAGTTGCTGATGCCGAGATCTGCCTTCGCTAACTGGCGCCACCAAACTCATTGCATGCAATCGCCAGATCTTTCAATAAACCTGTTGTTAAAAATGATCTTCGTGTGCAACACAAAGTCTATTCGCATTACTAATCAACCCAAGAAGATAAGGGACTTCAATAGGAGCCATAAAAAGAGACTGTAAGAACCTCTTGATTGAGGCCTTATCATTTCCTAATTTTGATGTCCTTGGCTCTTCCTCTACATTCCCACTAATCAATCATTAAAATGGTGGTGTGTGGAGGTTCCGGTAACCGTTTGACCTGGGCTTATCAACTTTGCCCTCTCATGAAACTGTTCACTTCCCTGTGATTTGTGTGGATCAATACAGCAGAAAGGTCACAAAAGCACTAAAGAGAGATGCCAATCAGAGAGATGTCAAAAGAAAAAGAGAGTTTGACAACATCAGGATCAATCAGGGGCTGCTCAGGAGAACTTGCCAGCTGTGATTAATGGCACATTGTGTGTTGCTATAATTTGGAAAACACTTTAGAACTTTTTAGATCACTGCGTGGAGAAATTGAGTTTAGACTCTTTTGTTGTCTTGAAATTTTGCAGTTACAGGGTCCAGAGTGGGCCAGGCAAACTCTTTCTTAGCAAACAAAAGCCTGAAACTCTCCTAACTATGTTTGGATAAGGGACAGGATGCAATTCACATGGCTCTGGGGAGACTCTGCTCCCTACCTCCATCATGCAGTGATTAACTGGGCCACTGAAAAAGTGATATTCATGAAGGAATGTTCTGAAATATGGGTACATTGCTATGAAATGGAAAGGTGGCATTGCACAAGCAGAGGTGGTGGTATTGATCCCTTCCTTATCTGGGGCTTCCCAAAGCCCAAACCCCACAGGAGACTTTGGTGCTGTGACAGTGACCTCTGCAACTTCCAATACCCTCAGAGGAATTCCTCAAGTACAGGTGAAGGTCATGGGAAGAGCTAGACCACTGTAAATTGGACTGTTCATAAATCATGCAGAGGAGTGTGTCAGATAGACTGGTAGTTTTACCCTTAGTGTAGTAGCAGCTCTCAAGTTGGAAGGGAGCTCCTTTGAAAAAGCTGATGAGGGATGTCTTACCAAGGACCCTTTGGGAGCTGAGAGAGAAAGGGAGAGTGAGAGAAGAGCTGTGCCACTTCTTCAAAGCTTTTCAGCACTCCTCTATTCTCCTAATGTTCATTTTTTTCTAAGGAAAGGAGTACCCAAATTTTGTGCATGGAGAGTCTGTGACATGATTGACAACAGAGACAAGCTGAAAGTATCCATTGGCACCATCCCAGTGAACGTGTCTTCCCACTAAATATTCAGCAATTGTGATTTGGGTCCCTTTGCTATTGGAGGAAAAATGCCCGGAAAACTCAGATGGTCTTTTCAGTTAAGCTATGGTAAATTATGTTTTTTGATTGAAAATATTAATAGCTGAATTTTCCATATGAATGTGGACAAATGTTTTACCTCTGCCATGCCCACTAACCTATGAATGATGGTAAAACAGTGTTACATAGTGCTGGTAAAGAGACATTCATACTCTTACATCCACTAGTAATTCTCCTGATGCTGAGACGTGCAGAGCTTCAGAGGTAAGGGCATTTCTGAGCAAAGGTACCTTCCTTCCCATCTGACCTACAAAAGGCAGTTGCTTGCTTCTGTTTCCCTGGGCAGTCACTCAGGTGGCCTTCCCTAAACCTCCTTAGTTTGTATCCAAAATAACTGAAAGGCTTTGCCCGCTGTGCGCAAGATGTGTACTTTGTTGTAAGATCAGCTTGTAAAAGTAACTCAGGCAACCTTGCTGTATCATACCTTCTCTTCTTTGTCCCAGTAAGAGCAGTTCCTGGTTGCCATTAGTCTCCTTGGGTTTCTCATGAGTGGCAGAAGAGTATTTCTAAAAATGATACCTCTCTTAAAGGACTATCTTGCTCATACATGGTAGGAAGCCTCTGCCTTTGTTAGTATAATGCATGTCACTGAATTTCTACCTGACCCAAGAGTGGATAGAGACATCCCAAGCAGATGCTGTCCTTAAGTCTACAGAGAGATCTATATTCAGCTGGTATTCACATCATCTATAGTCTATAAAACCTGTAGTAATTTTCATCCAATTTTTACAGCATATTTCAAAAGTTTATTTCAAAGTGATTTATAACAAATGATAGCATAATGGTCCTCAATAAAAACTGAGAAACCGGGGCAAAAATTAATGGTGAGCTGCCCAAGATAACTCTATAGGATAATGGCAACATCACAAGTCTTCTGTTCTTGCCCTCAGGCCACATGCTTCTCAGCAGCTAAATTATAGATTGGTCTGTCCCAATCTATAGCACAGTGTCCCATGCACTACTTGCCTAATACTTCCATACGGTTTTGTCAAACTAAGTTTTGGCACAGTTTACATCAAATTAATCCAGTTACAGAAATTAGTTCTTATTTGGCTTTTGATTGTCACTTCAGTTTAGTGCTAATTTGAATAACTTCCTGGCACTCAAAGTGATGGCCATATTCAAATTTCCATTAATTAAGCCATATAATTTTGCAATTATAGTTGCATACGATGGTATCTCTTTGCTGCATTGGACTGTTTAGGCTACCTGCTGTTAAGTCAGGTCTCCAGAAGTGGAGTTCTCTATAGCTATGCACTTTTCTATCAAGCAATTCGTGCTCTAAGACTGGAGTGTGCCATCTTAGACATAGGCAGAAAGTGTTGATCTACATCAGAATCCCAGTTAATCTCAGCTGATCATCCTGAATATAATCACTGCATCTGTAGTATATTCAACTCCATTTATATGTATGTAGCTGCAAGAATTTTTATAATGCATTGTATAAAATACATTTATTCCCCATACTAAAAGTGTAACACAACCGGGATTCTGCTGAAGATGTGGGTGGCAGTATATCAGGTATGCGAGATAAATGTCAGATTAGCTGACAGTTGCATACAGTTTAGCACATTTAATACGGTAATTTAGATTTAATGTGCATATCAGAGGACTCTATAATATCGGCACAGGAAATTGTTTGTCAGAAGAAAATATACAGATATGCAGCACTGTTCTAACTAGCCACTGATCAATGAAGCATAACAGGTTTGTTTTTAAAAGGCAAGAGTTACTGATGTTTTGATATTTTGGCTGCATCAGAAATTAGTCTTTCCAATTCTGGCTAATTTTTTGTTTTTCTCACCAGTGCTGTAGAGTTGTAAAGCAAAGCAATGCTGTAAAACCAAAAGTGTTCCACAGGTCTGTAGATGACATCCCTGCTGGTAGGTTTGTCCAAGCTGCGTCACACTAGTGCACTCTGTTCAACAAAACTGTGACTGGGATCTTTGCCTCATCCTCCCATCAGCAGTTACTGATGACAGCAAATAAAGTAAGGCTGGTAGTTTCAGCAGTTGCAGTAGAATGAATAAGGGAGAAATAAAATGCTGATTTAAGCTTTAGACACATTACCCATATTTACTCTTGTATGCTCATTTTCTTTGCCATTTTAGTGCCTTCCCCCATTCCCCACCCCACCAAGCTCTCCTAGATATTGCACACAAGCTTTTCCTCCCTATTTGACCATGCTCTGATCAACATAATTTAGTGATGCCCATCCTTACATCGTTTCATGATTCTCACTACTCACCTGATCCCCAGCATTGATATGAAGAGGGAGATAGGACTTGAGAGGAAAAGGGGTGTTCAGGGGTGCCAAAATGACAGCCCTGCCATAGGGACAAAAATGTCTCTGCCTGCTGCAAGTCGTGTTCCCAGATGTCCTCAAGTATGTTTTCTTGCACATGTGCCCTCACCTTCCCAGAGGCTCTCAGATCTCCACAGGGGAACTATTAAAAGTCATACTCCACCATGGAACATTGACCACCATTTCTTATCAGCTTCCTGATTTCAGCTTTCAGTCAAAATTGGAGCCAGTTATTATCCTCTGCTGTGAGTCACGTGAGAGCCCAAAGCCCAGGTGCTGCAGGTAGTTGTCCTGGTAGGATGTCATCATATTTTGGGATACAACACTGAGCTTTTATCTTTTCTTGTGCCCAGAAAAGGAAGATGAACTTTGGGTTTGTCAAGAGATGCTGGCTGTTGTTTTGGGCGTAGACATCCTTTGTTTACAGTTTATCCAAATCTCTCCTATGAGATTTTGTTCTGCCTTTTAAAAAAGTATAGTTCTTTGAACAAAACTCCTCATGCAAAGTGTCATTAAATGGATAATTTGAAGTACTGATGTAAAGCCTCAGGGTAGCTCATCTACCCTAAGATTAGGTTCATTCTAAACCTCTGGTTTTTTATCTAAAAATCTCAAAGTTCTTGAGCAGGAACAGGCAAGTTTGTTTTGCTTTTTCCTTTTCATTGGACTTTTCATTACTTTGGAAAGGAGGACAGTTATATCAAGTGTGCATTAAAAGTGGAAGCACAGAAGTAAGGCATGGAAGGGTGAGGGGGGTATCCCAAGATCACGCAGCAGAGCGGTACTACGGCTCACAGCAAGCCTTTGGACTCAAACGCGCTCTCCTTTATTAGGCTGTTCTGACTCTATTTCCCCCTTCATCAGGCTCCATAATTGGCACTTCTGACCTACGGGTTTAGTCAAAATCAACTTCCACAGTGATTTTGATTTAATGAAGTGAAGAACTGATAGGAAAATCATCAACCCTCTAATTGAATGAAACCTCTTGCTTAAATAGCACAGGGATTTAGGCTGAGTTCTGCAAGTGGCAAGAAAACATGGAAAATCTAAAATTTGCCTTCTCCAATGGATTTGTTTCTAAAGAACCATCATTAACATGTTGACAACTATTTCACATGTTCCTAGCTTTGGCAGCTTCTCAGCTTTCTTCATCGGAGTTGCTTGGTCAAACCTACTTCTCTTTCCTCTAAGGGAAACTCATGTTACTTACCTCTATAAGAGCACAAGTGCACCTGCTGGGAGAGCAGCTTGACAATAATGCTACGTTACTTTGCCCACTTTCCTAGTTAGGGTAAGGTTTCATAGGTTTCTGTTCATTGATCTAGATCCACAGTAGGTGTAGACTCCATTCATTTCAGTGAAGCTGTGATGGTTTGTGCCAACTGGAGGTAGGGTTTCACTAAGTTTGATGTACAGATTTTTCCAAATAGGAAAAGAAATGTTGAAAGCGAAATGAGCAAAACACCGTTTGCCCTTTTTGCATTGTCTGTTCTTGGTTTTGTTTCATTTCACAAAGTCTTTCAGACCTAAATGTCATCAGCTGTAGCAAAATCATCCTCCAAAAACTAATATTACAAATTGTTAAAACAGAGCTAAGAGCCATCCCTATAATTGCTATTACTCTTGGGTTTAACTCAATTTTAACCCTAACTGACTGATACATAAATCAGAATAATACAGATCCAGGAAGGAAAATGTGAAAATGGCTAAGTTTGTGCACTGCTCTTGGTGATGTGTATCTCTGGGAAGTTAGAGCACTTGTGCATGGAGACTGCACTGGTCAATACAGCGACCTATGATATACCTAGGGCACTGTATTCTCAAAAATGAATTGTCATCCCTGGTAGGGCTCCAGGCTATTCTACCCTCTGAACAGTGATGGGTCACAAATGTCTTTTCTGTTTGGCTTTTTCCTCTCCACGTTGCTCTGTTTTGTCTGTTTAGGCAGAAAGGTGGAGGATTCTCTCTTGCAATGCATGTATGAGATCCTAATATCACTTCAGGGTCTGAGACACAGAACACAATAAGTGATCCTAAATAAATTTATATAAATCTATTGTGACCCTTCTAATTTGCTTCCCCCCCCACCATGTTGCTATAGTTATTTCTTTTGCTGCTCACTGTTTGCTTTGCCTACAGATCTCAGAGCAGCTCCACTGATTCCTTTCTTGACTCACTTAATCCCTGGTCTCACTTCTCTGCAGCTTTCTTCTCTCTATTTTAAGTCAGGGAACGGAGGCAAAGTGGGGGAGGGAGAGGAAAATCATACAGTCTATCTTCTATAATTTTATGTTTTTACTGCTTGGAATGTATGATTCCACATTTTGCCCTTTTTTTTTCCTAGAGAGACTAGCTTTATCATAAACCACTGCAGTTAGGGAGGGAGCAGGGCCTTGACAGCTCTCAGCATTCCCAGCCAAATCTCCCTCCGATTGTTTAGATTTCTTTTCAACTGTATAAAGTTCCTAGGCAGGGTGGAAGGAGGAAAACAGAGGCCCCAGAGTCCAGGTTTCTACAGCGGTCTGGGAGAAGTGTTTTTTTTTTTAAGTGAAATTGCCTTTCCCAAAAGTTTGCCCCACCATCATCCATCATTTAACTAGTTTTATGGCACAGGATAGTAAAACAGTTTTCTTCCTGTCTGGACCAATTGAGCTTTTCTCCAAATGAACTAAATTCTGTGACAGCTCCTTTTAGGGGCTCTCCAACTTTCTGGCTATTCACAAAACTAAGGTGTTGAAAACCATCCTAAGATTTCCCTGAATCTCTCAGTTTAGGATATAACTTTCTTTACTTATCACAAAAGCTGAAACCTGAATCTTCAAACATGTGAGGTTGTCCTTGGTTATCCACACTATGGAATTAATGAGACCTAATGATGTCCGCCATCATTCTAAACAGCCTGAGCTGACCTGGTACATAAACACAAATACTTAGAGGTGCCGCTTTTCAGAATGGATACTCGTGGTCACCCCCCTCTGCTCGTCCTTTATTCAGAATTGCCCTTATGCCTGGAGCAAATAGTCAATACGAAGCTGCTGGATTCAATAAAGACGGAATGTAATCTACCTCTGAGTCTGCAGTTTTCTGAAAATTCTTTCCTTCTAAATATGCCTTAGAAATCCCCGTGAGCACTCCATATTACCTGCACTTCTGCTTAGTGTCCTTCCTCAGAAGGCCAGGAGTCTTTCAAGGATTCTGGCATGCAAGAGAAAAACAAAAGAAGAAGAAAAGTTCAAGTGCCCTTTCTCTCAGGACTTCTTTTATCCTGCCACACTCACTTTCCCAAGAGGTATATGCTTTTATTTTTCTCAGGAAATGTAGGCTATCTTCACTTTCTAACTATTTTTCTTCCTACTTTCCTGAAGATGTATTTTGCATTAACATCATCAGAATTTTACTCTGTGGACTTTTTGTTTAATATTTCCTGTGAACTATTTGTTACAAAAAAGACACCTGGTTTCAGATTTCTCCCTCCCCTCCCAGACAGTCATGCCCATGAATATCGTTTTTCCTTCTTTTGCTGTTCGGTGGGCTCCCAGTCTGAAGGGGGCTAGACCTGCCATATATCTGGGTATATGCTGTATGGTGTTTTGACCTAATTCCACTTGGGTCTTACCAGGTGCATTCCCCTGCTTACCACTCTAGCCAATCCTTTTAATTCCTCCAGTGTGCCAGATGTTCCCTGCATTGCGTTCTCCCTGGGTGGATTTTAAGGCAGAGCTCTCCTTCTTCCCAGGCTCGGCTGCAGCTGTGAGCTGATAGAGCTGCCTCTCCCCACTGCCGTGAGCTTTAATCGGGTTCTAAAGTTTCATTATCAGAGTGATCCATTCTGGAAGACATTTCATGCTCCCCAAGCCCCAGGCAAGTCCTAGCAACCTTTTATTAATATTTGGGGGTTTTTTCCTCCCTTTCCTCAGTTTTTTTCCTTTCTCTTTGATGATGTTCTGCAGGTGCTTGAGCAAATACAAGGCTCCAAGGTGTGCATCTCCCAAGACTGCTGCAGGTTTTCTCTCTCAGCCACCATTCCAGGAGCCATTCTCCTTTCCATGGCCGACAGCTGGTCTTTTTCAGGAGTCACTGGCACATAGTCAGGAAATTCTGATCATATGCCTTGTAAGATTTTTAGTGGCTGACATCATTTGCCAAATGCCAGCTTCCCTCGAAAGCTTATTCTGATCTTTCCAGCTCCACAGATATTTGGCTGCCAGGTATAACTCCCCATCAATAAAATATAACTTTGGGCTCCCTCATCACAAAAGTGGGTGCATAAGGATGTAAATGGAGAGTGTAAAAGAAAATAATTTGAAATTTTCCCTGTGATTTGTGTGCAGATCATACCCCTGAGATCTCCAATAGCTAGTATATGCTATGCTAATAGCTAGCATCATTAATGAATGCATGCTAGCTAATGAAAATGCAGTGATGAGAAATGCAACTGACCCCATCACTGCAATTATTGTCCATAATAATTAGTTTACAGTTACAGGAATACATTAGGAAGTGTGACTGCTACTTCATTTGTCTCACAAGATAGAAAACTGTGACTCCTGCTTTATATAGTATGGCTTCTAACAAATTACTGCCAAAGGACACCAGTAGATGGTTATCTCCTCAATGTCATTATTTCACCCCAATGACCCTGTATTAGGACAAAAGTTAAAGTCTCTGTCCTTTCACAGTTTGAATTAGTAGCCTTTTAGTTAGAAAACAGAGGCCATTTAGTGTAGGCAGTGAAGGGTCATTATTTCAAAGATGTCCTAAATTTACTCCTTGCTGCTGTGATGACTCATCCAGTCATATCACACTGCAGGAAGTAATGAGAAAGTATGAAAAAGTATCGGAATAATGCAAAGTAATTCCCTACTCCTGTAATATCTCTCTGGCTACATGTTTTCCCCAGCTCCTTGGCTTATAGACTCCACCAGCCTGGACTTCCTATGTTCATCCAGATCAGGATGAGGAGGTTGATGAGGCCTTCTACAGGCAACTGAGAGCAGTCTCACAATTACAGGCCCTGGTTGTTGTGCACTGTCAGCAAGTTCGCTGATGACACCAAACTGGGAGGAGTGGCTGACACACCGGAAGGCTGTGCTGCCATTCAGAGAGACCTAGACAGGCTGGAGAGTTGGGCGGGGAGAAATTTAATGAAATATAACAAGGGCAAGTGTAGAGTCCTGCATCTGGGCAGGAACAACCCCATGTATGAGTACAAGTTGGGGACAGACCTGTTGGAGAGCAGCGGAGGGGAAAGGGACCTGGGGGTCCTAGTGGACAGCAGGATGACCATGAGCCAGCAATGTGCCCTTGTGGCCAAGAAGGCCAATGGCATCCTGGGGTGTATTAGAAGGGGTGTGGTTAGCAGGTCAAGAGAGGTTCTCCTCCCCCTCTACTCTGCCCTGGTGAGGCCGCATCTGGAATATTGTGTCCGGTTCTGGACCCCTCAGTTCAAGAAGGACAGGGAACTACTAGAGAGAGTCCAGCGCAGAGCCACGAAGATGATTAAGGGGGTGGAACATCTCCCTTATGAGGAGAGGCTGAGGGAGCTGGGTCTCTTTAGCTTGGAGAAGAGGAGACTGAGGGGTGACCTCATTAATGTTTATAAATATGTAAAGAGAAGTATGTATATGTATATGTATAGGCAAGTGTCATGAGGATGGAGCCAGGCTCTTCTCAGTGACATCCATTGACAGGACAAGGGGCAACGGGTGCAAGCTGGAACACGGGAGGTTCCACATAAATATGAGGAAAAACTTCTTTACACTGAGGGTAACTGAACACTGGAACAGGCTGCCCAGAGAGGTTGTGGAGTCTCCTTCTCCGGAGACATTCAAAACCCACCTGGACGCATTCCTGTGTGACATGATCTAGGTAATCCTGCTCCAGCAGGGGGATTGGACTAGATGATCTTTCGAGGTCCCTTCCAATCCCTAACATTATGTGATTCTGTGATTCTTATTGTTGTTTATTTGCACCAAAGTATTCAGGAATGTCCACTCCAATGTGAGTAGATAGATAGGTAACAACCAGATGGCCTTAAACTCTCCCCAATGAACTATCATGGTCTAAGCACACCACGAGAGACAACAACTCGGTATACAAAACACAAGGGGGATGCACAAAAGGTAGTAAATGGTTCATGCTCCCTCTCTAGGGCTTAGAGTTTAATAAGGGAATGCCAGCTTGTCATGGTGGAACGTGTTCCCCAAATCAGCACTGACTGGAGCCATGGCATCCATACCATGCTACAAAGTGCTATGTGGGCCCTGAAAGCTCTCCAGCTGTGTTCATGCACCATTGGGCACACTCTCGTCTTAGTATGTGTAAAACAAACCCATGGCCAAACTTGCTAGTTTGGTCAAAACTGTCTTGGGGATCTCTGAATAAGGCTCTGCCTTGTTGGAGGATAAAGAGTCAAACTGTGAGTGTCACCTAGTTTGCAGCAGCTGGACTATTTCTTCCAGATTTTGCCAGTAGACTAATTACTGTTGGTCAAAAGCATGGAATTAATTCTATAAAATGACTTTTTTTTCCCTTACTGGAATCAAAATCTTGAAAGTGTTATAATTTTCCACATGGTTGCATTAGGACTGACAAGGAGAAGGAAACCATCAGGACATAGTTGCCTCATCCTGTAATAAGGTCACTCCAGAACCTGCTGGTACCACGCAAGAGTCAGTTGAGTCAGTGAGTGAGAAGCTGAGGCCCCCACTCTTACATGCTTTGGCTGGGGAATGTTCTCCATCAAATACTAGTTATCTAACTTCATTTTCTGACTCAGTAACCAAAGCTGCCTATGTAGGCAGTGACTATTCCAGAAACCCATTTAGGCAGCTCCATTCCTGTGCAGTAAAACACAACAATGTTCACCAATTTTCTTTTAGTAGCAATCTGTGAAGGAAGAACAATGGTTTAGAAAATTGTTCTTCAGAACAATTACAATTGTAATTGTAACAAATACAAGAACAATTGTCCTTGAGAATAAAAATTTGAGTGCAATTTTCTTATTAAAAAAAAAAAGTAAAAATTCTACATTTTGTTGCTTTAGACAACTTTAACCACATCCGAGAAAAGACTATTCACTGTTAAAGCTCTAGTATATTCCAGTGCAACTACCTAAAAATAACATCCCCTTCCTGGAAGGGGAACCTGAGCCCCGAGCATCTGTGACCAGTTCTCACCTAAATATTGCTGGAGACTCCTTAAGGTATGAATTCTGGAACAAAAGGGAAATTAGAGTAGCAAATTCGGTCCTAACAATTCTGACATGCTATCTCCTTCTGTGCTGTCACCACCCAGCAAATTCGTTACAATGTTCCTTGTTATATACTTCAGGTTAAAGTCATGGGTGCATGGCTGACAAGCTTCAAATGAGATGTCCTTGATTGAATAGGTTTATTTCCTGAGCAAGACAGGTTGGAGTTAATCAAAATTATTTGTTTCTGCCAAATTCATAAAATCATAGGATATTTTAGGTTGGAAACAACCTCAGGAGACCTCTAGTTCAACCTCTTGCTCAAAGTAGGGTCAACATTTTATTCAGCCAAGTTCCTCAGGTCTTTGGCCAGTTTGGCCTTCAAAACCTCCAAGGACAAAGATTGTACAAACTCTCTGGGAAACTTCTTCCAATGCTTCACTGTCCTTCTGCTGAGAAACATTTTATTTTTATCAAGTCAGAACCTTCCCTGCTTTAGTTTATGGTCATTGCCTGATGATAGTCATGCACCATGCATCTCCATAAAGAGCCTGACTTCATCTTGATAATTCTTCTGCAGTTTTGGAATGAGTAGTTCAATGTGGAAAGTGGTAAACTACCTTATAAAGCATTTAATAGTTTCAAAACAAAATGTTTTGATACTTTTGTTTCAAAATGGCATATTATCACTAAACAAATGAAAAGGAAAGGAAATTGTACAGTTTGGGTCATGTGAAACATTTAATTTAGACCAAAAGAGAGTGTTTTGTTTGACTGTTTTTCTATTGACCAGTAAATTGAAAAAGTATATATTCATAAATCTCTAGGTGAGCTCTATGTTTGTGGTGATTTAGGAACTGCTGGTGGAAAATTGGTAGAAGTTATTTTCTGTTAGCTAAATAGAATAATACAACCTTCAATCTACAACTATGAAGAGCTGTAATTTGGAAAACACAACATGTGATAGAAATGGATTATGGTGCTATTCCATTCAGATGTATGACTTCACTGCTTCTGTAAGCCTTGTCCTTTTAATGTGGATCTTATAACGTCAGGCACCACAAGGAACTAGATTCTTTTCAAATTGAAGAATGCACAAAGTTTCCATAACTGAACCTCTTAATTGCTGAACAAGGAGCAAAGCCCTTTCCTGCTTTGAATTGGAAAGTGTTTTCATTTTATGTGTGTAGTGACGGAATGTATAGACTTCATGTCTGGGTATAGGGATGGAAAGTAAATTCTAATGTACTTTGAAGTTTATTATAGTGGCACTGCAGAGGTCCTTCCCTCTCTAGTACTGCAAAACTATGCTTCCATTTCCTTACACCCTTCCAGGATAAAGGGATATTCATTTTTCCTATAAGTATCTGTTTGGATTATAAAATGATCCATAGATGATTTCTTTTTCAGAGCTGGAATTCTCCACTTGAGAAAATCTGATAGAAAAAATTAACTTTGTGGCCAGTCCTTTAGTATAGTAATGGCACAGGGAATATAGTAGCCATTGACTATGGAAAATAGTGAAGCAAATGACATCGTCTGGATTTCCAAGAAGTTCTTGGAAAGAGGATAGGACAAACGTTTGGCCCACTTTTATTGATTTGCTCAGGGTTAATACTGGAGGGATCTGCAGTCAACAAAGTGGAAGAAGTGAAGCGCCTAAATTGATCAAACTCAGAACAGCAGTAGCTGCTGAACAAAACAATCTTCAGTCTGGATGCACTCACATGGAGAAGGTGTGAAAGGAAAAGACCTTAGTTTCCAAAAGGGTGTGATGCTGTGGGCAGGCAGATGTTTGGGTTGAAGGCAAAAGACATATTTTTGATTCAGAACAGTGTTCCGGGTCATATCTTTCGCCCAGTTCCTACCACGACTGTTGGAGGCTGATGCTGATTGATCCAAAAACAAGGCCTTGGATGCACCAAGGAAAGATCACTTTGGAGATACTCTGGGGGGTACTCTGCTTTTTACACTTTTTTATCATTTGCTACCACCCAGTGTTAGAGTAAGGAGACCAATAACAAGAGACCTTTGACTTGACTCTATTGGGTGGGGGGGGAGGGTTAACAGAGAGCGTCTGCTGCAGGTTTAATCGCCAGCCCAGCTTTAAACCGTGACAGATTTATTGGCGCCCAACGTGGGGCTCGAGAGAAGCTCCAACAGGTTCCTCTGATAAGTCGAATCCCGGCTCCGGCAGGAGGAGACCCAGAGAGCTCAGCTGAGAGAGTATCAGATTTCTTCCTTTGAGATTTACGAGGGGTTGGAAATTAAAACAGATAGCGAAGATGCTGATGTCATTTTTGAACGCTGTGTTATCTCATCTCTTTATAAAGCCTTTTACAGAGTTAAGTGTAATGATACCTTACTTGCCGTATGCGCTGTTTGTTACTGTTTATGTGCAGTTTATCACTGCTGGGCACTGGTCAATGTGCATTGTTTTGTTATGGCGTTTCATACTGATTTATGTCGTGATAAACTGGGCTGTTACTATTCTGACCGCGGTAGCAACGATTTTATCTGCGGACTCCGGGCGTCCTTTAGCTGATTGTGTTAATGATTACACTTCCAATTTTACTTTGGGAAATAGTACCTTCTCCTTTTCTGCCAAGCTGATTCCTCTAGATTTTGTGAAATTCGGATGGTGCTGTCTAGGTGGCATGTTTTTATTTTCGCTTGTCCTGAATGTGTTTCTGATGTGGGATAAGATTAAATATCGGTGCAGGAACAGTTGTAGGTGTTATGCAGCCACCTCAGATCCTACAGCGTGTGCTGCCGCTACAGCTCGCACCGCAGCTGCTACACCCCCCAAGATGGCCACTGCAGTTACTCAGACTCTAACGAGTCTCAGCACTCCCACGACAGCCACTGCATCTACTCAGACCCCAGCATCTAACGAATCTGTACCAATTGCTCCTGTAACCAGGAAGAAATACCGAAAGAAATCAGCTCGTGAAGAGGAAGATGATGACTCAGAGCCTTCTAAGGCAGAGCCATCACAGGACCCAGGTGAGGGCCCTTCTCAGGCAGAGTCAGGGCCCGACACAGATGGGGGTTCCCTTGATCGTCATTTTAAAGCAGACCCATCACAGAAGAAAGGTCGTTCTAAAGCAGAACTATCACAGGAGGAGGACTCGGATGTAGAGATAACCTACCACTCCTTATCCCTGAAGGACCTGAGAAATATAAGGAAAGATTTCAGCCGTTATGATGGTGAGCCAATTATTACCTGGCTGCTCCGATGCTGGGATAATGGGGCGGATAGCATGCAATTAGACGGCAGAGAAGCCAGACAGTTGGGATCCCTGTCCAGAGATGGTGGTATTGATAAGGCGCTTGCAAGAAAGTCAAACACTATCAGTCTCTGGAGGCGACTCTTGTCAGCTGTAAAGAGCAGGTATCCCTATAAAGATGATGTTATGAGCCACCTAAGCAAATGGACCACTATAGAAAAAGGTATTAACTACCTTAGACAACTAGCTGTGCAAGAGATCATTTATAGACACCCACGGGAAATTGTAGATCCTGTAGATCCTGATGAAGTGGAATGCAACCGATCCATGTTCCGGAAGGTTGTGAAGAATGCTCCACCAACATATACCCATACATTGTCAATATTAGTCTGGGGAGAAAATGCTATGGCACGACCTAGTGTGGATGAAATGGCTAACTGTATGCGACAGTATGAAGATAGTATTTCTTCCCCACTGCAGGCCCGTGTCTCGGCTGTGGAAAAACTGACAAAGGAAAACAAGGACTCATTTAAACAACTGTCAGACAAACTGTCCAGGATCGAGAATAAACTTGACTCTCTACCTACACAGGCACGCGTTGCAGCTGTTAAGAGAAAACGCCCTCCTACAGGACCAGCTCAAAGGAAACGGAACACATCACGAGGTATCCTGTGGTTTGCCCTGCGTGGTTATGGGGAAGACATGAACAGATGGCATGGACAACCTACCAGTACCCTACAGGCACGAGTACGTGAGTTGCAAGCTAAAAGAAATACCAGAGAGAATTTTTCTAGGAGGATGGCTGCTCCAGTTACCAGTGAGCAGGACCCCAGTCAGGGTAGATGGGCCTCAAATTCCTTTTTCCAAAGTGTGAATAGGAGAAATGAAGGTCCAGTCCCTGTGAGCAGCACAAATCCATTTCTTGATTAGGGGGGCCCTGCCTCCAGCCAGGTGGAGGAAAGGGACAACAGAGTTTATTGGACTGTGTGGATTCGATGGCCTGGCACATCAAAACCACAAAGGTATCGAGCCTTGGTAGACACTGGTGCACAGTGCACCCTAATGCCATCGGATCATAAAGGGGCAGAACCTATCAGTATTTCAGGAGTAACAGGAGGATCTCAAGTGTTATCTGTATTGGAGGCCGAAGTGAGCCTAACTAAAAATGAATGGAAAAAGCACCCCATTGTGACTGGCCCAGATGCTCCGTGCATCCTTGGCATAGACTACCTCAAGAGAGGGTATTTTAAGGACCCAAAAGGGTATAGATGGGCCTTTGGTGTAGCAGCTGTAGAGACTGAGGACATTAAACAGCTGTCTACCTTGCCTGGCCTCTCAGAGGATCCTTCTGTTGTGGGGTTGCTGAAGGTTGAAGAACAACAGGTGCCAATTGCTACTACCACGGTGCACCGACGACAATATCGCACCAATCGAGACTCCCTGATCCCCATTCATAAACTGATTAGACAATTAGAAAATCAAGGAGTGATTAGTAAGACTCGCTCACCCTTTAATAGTCCTATATGGCCAGTGCGAAAGTCTAATGGAGAATGGAGATTAACTGTGGACTATCGTGGCCTAAATGAAGTTACGCCACCTCTGAGTGCTGCTGTGCCAGACATGCTAGAGCTTCAATACGAACTGGAGTCAAAGGCAGCCAAGTGGTATGCCACCATAGACATTGCTAATGCATTTTTCTCTATTCCTTTGGCACCAAAGTGCAGGCCACAGTTTGCTTTTACCTGGAGAGGTATCCAGTATACCTGGAATCGACTGCCCCAGGGGTGGAAACACAGTCCTACTATTTGCCATGGACTGATCCAGACTGCACTAGAAAAGGGTGGATCTCCAGAACATTTGCAATACATTGATGACATCATTGTATGGGGTGATACAGCAGCAGAAGTTTTTGACAAAGGGGAGAAAATAATCCAAATTCTTCTGAAAGCTGGTTTTGCCATAAAAAGAGGCAAGGTCAAGGGACCTGCCCGGGAGATCCAGTTTTTAGGGATTAAATGGCAAGATGGGCGTCGCCAGATCCCGATAGAGGTGATCAACAAAATAACAGCTATGTCCCCACCTACTAACAAAAAGGAAACACAAGCCTTCTTAGGCGTTGTGGGTTTCTGGAGAATGCATATTCCAGATTACAGCCAGATTGTACGCCCTCTTTATCAAGTGACCAGAAAGAAGAATAATTTTCAGTGGGGTCCTGAACAACGACAGGCCTTTGAACAGATTAAACAAGAGATTGTGCATGCAGTAGCCCTTGGACCAGTCCGCATGGGACAAGATGTTAAAAATGTGCTCTACACCTCAGCTGGGGACAATGGTCCTACCTGGAGCCTCTGGCAGAAAGTACCAGGGGAGACTCGAGGTCGACCCCTAGGATTTTGGAGTCGAGGATACAAGGGTTCCGAGGCCAATTACACCCCAACTGAAAAAGAGATACTGGCAGCATATGAAGGAGTTAGAGCTGCTTCAGAGGTAATTGGTACTGAGGCACAACTTCTCCTGGCACCTCGATTACCAGTACTAGGCTGGATGTTCAAGGGTAAGGTTCCTACTACTCATCATGCAACTGATGCTACGTGGAGTAAATGGATTGCATTAATTACACAGAGGGCTCGAATAGGAAACCCTAATCGCCCAGGAATCTTAGAAGTGATCATGGACTGGCCAGAAGGCAAAGACTTCGGAATGCCACCAGAAAAGGAGGTGACACGTGCTGAAGAAGCCCCACCGTATAATGAACTACCAGAGGATGAGAAGCAGTATGCCCTGTTCACCGATGGATCCTGCCGTCTTGTAGGAAAGCATCGGAAGTGGAAAGCTGCTGTATGGAGTCCCATACGACGAGTCACGGAAGCCACAGAAGGACAAGGTGAATCAAGTCAATTTGCAGAGGTAAAAGCCATCCAGCTGGCTTTAGACATTGCTGAACGAGAAAAGTGGCCAAGGCTGTATCTTTATACTGACTCATGGATGGTGGCAAATGCCTTGTGGGGGTGGTTAAAGCAGTGGAAGCGAAGCAACTGGCAGCGTAAAGGTAAACCTATTTGGGCTGTTGAACTGTGGCAAGATATTGCTACTCGGCTAGAGAAACTAGTCGTGAAGGTACGTCATGTAGATGCTCCCGTACCTAAAAGTCGGGCAACTGAGGAACATCGAAACAACCAACAAGCAGATCAGGCTGCTAAAGTGTTCCAAATAGATTTGGACTGGGAACATAAAGGTGAACTATTTTTAGCTCGGTGGGCTCATGACACTTCAGGTCATCAAGGAAGAGATGCAACATACAGATGGGCTCGTGACCGAGGGGTGGATTTAACCATGGACTCTATTGCACAGGTTATCCATGATTGTGAAACATGCGCCGCAATTAAGCAAGCCAAACGGTTAAAACCTTTGTGGTATGGGGGGCGGTGGTTGAAATATAAATATGGGGAGGCCTGGCAAATTGACTATATCACACTCCCTCAAACCGCCAGGGTAAACGCTATGTGCTTACCATGGTGGAGGCAACCACCGGATGGCTGGAAACATACTCTGTGCCCCATGCCACTGCCCGGAACACTATTCTGGGCCTTGAAAAGCAAATCTTGTGGCGACATGGCACACCAGAGAGAATTGAGTCGGACAATGGGACTCATTTCAAAAACAGTCTCATAGATAACTGGGCCAAAGAGCATGGCATCGAATGGGTATATCACATCCCCTATCATGCACCAGCCTCTGGGAAAGTTGAACGGTATAATGGGCTGTTAAAAACTACCCTAAAAGCAATGGGGGGTGGAACCTTTAAAAACTGGGATAAGCATTTGGCACAAGCTACCTGGCTAGTTAACACCAGAGGATCCATCAACCGAGCTGGCCCTGCTCAGTCAGACCTTTTACGTACAGTAGAAGGAGATAAAGTCCCAGTGGTGCATGAAAGGAATCTATTGGGAAAAACTGTCTGGGTTCTTCCTGCTACGGGCAAAGGTAAACCCATTCATGGGATTGCTTTTGCTCAAGGACCTGGATGTACTTGGTGGGTGATGCTGCAGGATGGTGGAGTCCGATGTGTCCCTGAAGGTGATCTGATCTTGGGTGAGAATACTTAATTCTGAACTGTATGATGTTAATTGCTGCATAATACTAACAGTGTTCATAAGTGTCTTTCAGGTTGAAGCAGTGGTGATGGGAATAGAGCTAGCTGCAAGTGGTGTCCAGTAACCTCCTCGAGACTGACATCTTTAACCTGCAACCCGTGGGCATGAACCGTGACAAAACTCATACCATGTCTCCTGCCCTGAGAGACTCCTAGCCAGATGGAAACCCACAATCCTGAACTAAATGAACTTGATGAACTTTTTTTTTTTTCTGTATAGAGATGAATCATAAACTAATGTTATCTGTATATATTTTAAAATGAAAAGTTAGTGGTGATATGAGTATGACGTGAATGGTATGGAATAAGGGGTGGAATGTCCTGGTTTGGCCTAAACCAGGCCGATTTTCCTTTCAGTGATTTTTACTTTCAGCTAAGTCTCCTCTAAATAACTGCACTTTCTGAAACTAACTGCATGTTTTTGCAGACAGTGTCTGCTTCCAGGACTGATAACGCTCGAAGTTTGTAGTTATCGCTGAGGCACCGGTAGGGATGTTGTGCAGTAAGGCTCTTGCTGTACTTTTTTCTTAGAGAAACCAAGGTCACCGCTGAATTCCTCACTGCTTACAAGTGAAAAGCCGAAGGGGGGGTCGCAGCTGCAGGGGGGAGCAGACAGGGCAGGTGACCCAAAATTGACCAACAAGGGTATTCCATCCCATACACATCATTCTCGGTATAAAGCGGGGGGATCACGAGGGTCTCGCCCCTCTTGCTCGCTCTTGCTTTTTTTCTGCTATGGCTGGTGTCCAAGGAGGACTCCGACTGTTTTCCTGCTGCCCCCGATTCTGATCTGCATCCCTGAATCCAGCTCTCGACCGTCGCTAGGCCCAGCCTGGGCCTTCCCGGAGCCTGCCCTGCAGTGCCGGTGGTGACGTTGCCGACATCGGGGGAGCTCGATCTTGGTTTTGTATATATATTTGTATATATTTGATTATTCCAATATTATTATTATACTCTTTTTCATTATTATAGGTTTATTAAAACTGTTTTAACTTTCCAACCCGTAAGTCTCTCTCCCTTTTCCCTTTCCCTTTCCCTTTGGGTGGGGGGGGAGGGTTAACAGAGAGCGTCTGCTGCAGGTTTAATCGCCAGCCCAGCTTTAAACCGTGACACTCAGTTTGGACATTATGATTTTGCTTTCTCTTTATCCCCTCTTGTCTCAAAAGTGCAACAAAATTCTTGTGTGCAGTGCAGTTTATGGTGTGTAACTCTGCTCTGTTGACCTGCAGGCTGGAAGAAGGGATGTGTTTGATAATTCACATTAGTAGGGCACAATCCTGGGATGCAAAATCAGTAGAAGAAAGTTGATTTCCATGCAAAGGGCAAGCTCTGAAGCTTTAGGTGAGTGTTATTTGGGTACCACAGAAAATAGAGTGTTTTCCAACCACAGAAAGTGCCCAATACATCTCCTCCTCAGTCCCCACCCAGCTGGCAAGACTGTTGTCCTGTCCAGGTTTGTGTTTCCACTGACACTGCTCCAGCGGGTATGAGTCTGACAGCACACCAGTGCCATCTGCACAGATGCTCTGCAGGACCAGTGCTTCCTTCTGCCTGCTGCGTGCAGCAGTCTGAAATGATTAAGAAACTCCAGATAAGGAAGCATTTTGATGGCTGCTGTGAAGTGCAAGGGGACACTAGCATTTTTCCCCATGTTTGGGTAAAAGGGGAAAATTCAGCTCAAATGCTTCTGACTCCTGCAAGATTTTTAATGACTCAGCTCAGCAAGGCAGATTTTCTGCCACCTTCAGTCAACTCCCTAACTCCTTTCTAGACTTTGAGAGTATTCAGAAGCTGGTTTACCACAGGGTGAAGAGATTTGTAGTGCCCTCTTACTCTCCTATCACCATTTTGTGTGGCATGTACCCTGTGTGCCACAAAACCCGCTTTCTTTCCTTGTGGAAGGGAAAACCCGTTATCGCATCAACTTCCAAGCCAGGAAATACTCACTCACATTCTCCCTCTATAAAAAAGGATTTTGGTTCCAGATAAATAAACAAACCAACCAACCAAACACCATTCCCTCACTAGATCTGAGTTGTTCACTTTGGGTAAATGCAGTCCTTACTGAATGGCAGAGGGGCCACGGCACTAACCCTCAGGTGGGAACAGTCTTGGTCAGGTGAAGATAATATATCCATCAGACACTGATGTGAACAGTAGAATATGCAGAGAGAGGTGGAGGAAGGATGTGTGAGTACCAGGAGCACTGCTGGGGTGGCTTGGCAGACATAGCCTTGGATTTTTCCTGAGACTCCTCTTCTCCCCATGGCCACCTTGTCACCGAAATCGGGAATAAAACCTCTTAACACCAATGTAGTATTAAGAAGCAGGCACACCTTTATTGCAGCACTGGGGACACGGGGGATAGCTCCACCTTGCGTGTCCACCTTAGCATCAAAATTTAAGGGTTTTTATACACTTTTTCAGTCAAGTCATTGTTACATAACCTTTACATTGACTGGTTTCACCCATCATACGATTACATCAATATTCCAATCTTACTATAATCATTGGTTAGCTCTCCATCACACGATCACATCAATATTTTAATTTTATTATAATCATTGGTTAGCTTTACTGGCTGATATCCTTAATATTTAAATCAAGATAGGAAGGGTAAGGGGATTTCCAAGTAGCATTACTGGTGTTCATTGTATTTCACTAGCATCCATGTTGGTCTCCTAACAAAACAAGAAGTCCAGTAACTCCATTGTATTCAACTAGTGTCCATGACGGTCTCTAACAAAACAAGAAGTCCAGTAACTTACCTAGTGGGGTTTCTATGGTTACCTGTTAAAAATTAACAATCCTATAGCTAACTTCACAGACTCTAAAGCAGAACACAGCACCCCTTCCACCATTATACCTATTCTATTAAACTTATCTTCTTATAATTAAATTGAATTTCATTTAATTTCAAATATTTATAACAACCTCATGAAGTGAGGTATTCATTTCCTTTACTTTTGCCACTTCAGTTGTGGTTATTTAATCAGTTAGGTTTTCCCTACATGCAATGAAGAGACAAGAAGATCTAGAGGATAATCTACCCTATCTAGATATAAATGTGGTGGATCAGCTCATGGAGATCTCTTCACTTCATTGATTATAGAGGATGCTTCAGCAATTGCTCAGACTGGTCAACTCACTTTCAGGTGGCTGAAATTAAGACTGACAGCTATTCCTACCCTCTCTCCTCTGGTTTCCCAAATACTCAGAAGGTGAGAATAGCACAGAGGAGAAATAAGAGAATAAATATTAAAAATGAAGATAGGTATGTAGGTAAAGGCTTATTAGTGTGGAAAAGACCTACCCTCCCTCGCCAATGCCGGTCTATGGAGAAGGATACAACATAAGCACTGTTATTCACACTTGCTCTTTAGGGTAAGTGCTTACTCTCTCTTGTTTAAACATTACAGCCACAAAACGAGCTAATAAATTTCTGGCTGACAAGCCTGACAGAGCAATAAGTAAAAACAGGAAAGCATCTATTACATATTACCCTGAATTTATCAGCCCTCCCTTCAAAAGGGGAAATAACACAAGGCAAATTGTGGGAAGTTTTTTTATCTGCTAGAAAAATATGCCCAGTGCCCTAGTCAAAAAACAAGCTGTTGTGAAGTAACCACATTATTTAAAGATACAAGTCAAACAGAAAGAGGAAAACCAAACAAGTATGGCTTGAAAATTTCCCACAAGTGAGTTCTGACAGTCAGAGCACAGTGATGGACTTGCTGGCAGAGCCTGGGCTGCTGGGAAACCATAGGTTTTCCAGGGCCAGAGGGCTGAGAAAGGGAATGAAGGGGACTCTCTTCTCTTTTGAATATTTGTCTCTGGCTATATGTTTCTGGTGTTTGCTTTATTGCTGTTTTTAAAGCCAAATCAATATGTCAGCAACTGAGATTTCATCTCAGCCTCCAACACAAGATCAATTCTAAACATTGAGGTGTCTCTGAGATACCACCAGTTACCAATGCAAGAAACCACAGGCAGGATTTCTTGGTGTGGGCATGCACATTTAAGACGCACTCCTTTGAAGCACTTCAGTCCATGCATAACTTTAAGCAGAGAGGAATTTAAAACTGAACGCCATGTAGGACTAATGTTTTGATCGCTGTGAGCCTGAAGGCTCCTCTCCCTAAGGAGAAGGACTTGGGGGGGTGATGGTTGATGAGAAGCTCAACATGAGCCGGCAAGGTGCGCTTGCAGCCCAGAAAGCCAACTGTATCCTGTGCTGCATCACAAGCAGCGTGGCCAGCAGGTCAAGGGAGGTGATTCTGCCCCCTACTCCGCTCTCGTGAGACCCCACCTAGAGTACTGCATCCAGCTCTGGGGCCTCCAACATAAGAAGGACATGGACCTGCTGGAGCAAGTCCAGAGGAGAGCCACGAAGATGATCAGATGGCTGGAGCACCTCTCCTATGAAGAGAGGCTGAGAGAGTTGGGGCTGTTCAGCCTGGAGAAGAAAAGGCCCCGGGGAGACCTTCTAGCAGCCTTCCAGTACCTGAAGGGCCTACAGGAAAGCTGGAGAGGGACTTTTGACAAGGGCATGTAGTGGTAGAATGAGGGGTAACAGTTTTAAACTGAAAGAGGGTAGATTCAGATTAGATATTGGGAAGAAATCCTTTCCTGTGAGGGTGGTGAATCACTGGACCAGGTTGCCCAGAGAAGGTGAGGATGCCCCCTCCCTGGAAGTGTTCAAGGCCAGGCTGGAGGGGGCTTTGAGCAGCCTGGTCTAGTGGAAGGTGTCCCTGCCTGTGGCAGGGGGGTTGGAACTAGATGATCTTTAAGGTCCCTTCCAACCCAAACCATTCTGTGATTCTATGATTCTGTGAAATGGGCTATGTGGAAAACCTGTTGGCTGGAGCCATCGGGCCACATAACATGAACCATGCCCTCTGAGAAATGTAGTGATGGAAAAGGTGCCTATGTAGCTAATTTACTATTGGAATGGCACCACCTTTCACTCCATAGTCTGTTTTCAGGGTGACTACAGGGCTCATATTTAAAGTCACACTCCTTATTGCAATGCTTAGGGTTATTTTTTTCCCTTTCAAAAACCAATCCTCAGAATAGAAACATTTATAAGCATCAAGCTGACAAGCACTAGCACTCTGTTGCCTTCTCTTTGTTTGCCTTCTCTTACACGAAGACACCACTTTGCAAATTCCAAAGATTTACAAATGATTCCTGATGAATCATCCCTATCCAAAAGAATGAGATGTTAAGTGTTTTCTACAGCAGCACAGTTGCCAGTTCACTTGCTATGTTTTCTTACATGCACAAGTCTTTTCAAATGATATATTCTAGAACATCTTATTTAAAGTGAATTAAAATAACAGCTTATTAAATTTATAGGCTTTCAGGTCAGAAAGGGCTATCACAGTCATCAAGATTAACCTGTGGCGTAAACTTATCTAACTACATAACATCACCCAGAGATTCCTGGAATAGATAAGATAAATCCTTCCCACCTGTGAAATGGAAAAAAAAATTAAAACAGTAACTTGTCAGTATGGCATACCTTATATAAAAGAACCAGTCTTGATTTTAGAGAGTAAAATGATACGGCATGAATTAATTCTTGGCAAATCCCACTATTTCTATAATTCAGACTAAACTCTGTTGCAAACTAAATGTCAGATTTCAGTCCAAATTCCATTTTATATTCCCATTTTACTTCCAATTTGATATTGTCATAATTTCAGTATCCAGTTTACTCTGACTTTGCTTGTCTGCTAGACTGTCATAACATTTATGGATTAATAAAAAAAGCCTTTTCAAATTACTGCAAGGAGCACAGTCCCTCACAGTACAAGTCCCAGCTCTGTAATACAATGAATCTAAACCAAAGATGCAAACAGGTATTTGGCCAGAGAATCAAGGCCTATATATTAAAATCACAGCATATAATATGAGTACTAGATTATATTTTGAAAAAGTCACTGGAAATTTGAGTTTATTTTAGAACTGATTTTGCCAAGAAATGATTTTATAAGTGTATTCATTTCTAAGGAGCCTTCCTGTGCTTTGCCTCTAAATAGAAGTAAAGCCATGCAGCACAGAGCAAAAGATCATCAACCTCCTGACATAAATTACTTTGCTGACAATTCTCTTAGTGTATGTTTTCACATTTGTCTGGCTGCTCTGACAAGATGTATTGTCATGTAGAATCAAATTAATACACAGGGAGGCTTTGTCATTAAAGAAATACAAGCTGATTTCTTTTATTATGGCCGGCAAGGAAGCTGCATTTGCAGTACAAAGAGCTATAGCGTTCTCTGAGCTAATATTCCTGTGGCACATGGCTAACTCATAGTAACCTGGATCCTGAAACTAGGGTAATGCATTTCTTTAAATCCACAGGGAAGAAACTACTTCAAAAACAGGTGCTTAATGGTAGAACCATGTGTAAACTGAAATGCACAACATACCTTCATCATGCTATTAAAGCAGCACATTAAAAGGAAAGGAATGAGGAAAGAAAGTCATAAGAAACCTCAAGAATTTTCACCTTACTAACAATTCAAATATTGTGGATGATGTTACATATGACCAGAATTTTACCCTTGAATCCAAGCTGATGCTAAAACACTTCTTGGAGGAGAAGCTAAACTCAGATTCTGATGTTAAGAAGCCAGAACAAAACAAATGATCTAGTCCAGTACTTCTGCTCTGCCCCTGGCTCAGGAAGAGATGTAAACACATGCTTCACTCTCCGTGGGTGCACTAAGTGCCCTTGCTGCATGTTTTCCTGCCAGCTGCTACAGAGAAAAACACAGGCAGAAAGTCAGAAACCACAGAATAATATGCCCAGAGCATAGCTATCTTCCCTGCAATCATATGGGAAGAAAGTAGGTATAACAGAATCACAGAATCAACCAGGTTGGAAGAGACCTCTGGGATCATCGAGTCCAACCGTTGCCCTGACACCACCATGTCAACTAGACCATGGCACTAAGTGCCATGTCCAGTCTTTTCTTAAACACATCCAGAGATGGTGACTCCACCACCTCCCTGGGCAGCCCGTTCCAATGTCTAATGACCCTTTCTGAGACGAAATGCTTCCTAATGTCCAACCTGAACCTCCCCTGGCGAAGCTTGAGGCTGTGTCCTCTTGTCCTATCACTAGTTGCCCAGGAGAAGAGGCCGACTCCCACTCCACTACAACCTCCCTTCAGGTAGTTGTAGACTGCAATAAGGTCACCTCTGAGCCTCCTCTTCTCCAGGCTAAACAACCCCAGCTCCCTCAGCCGTTCCATGTGGGTCAGACCCTCCAGACCCTTCACCAGCTTGGTCGCCCTCCTCTGGACTCGCTCCAACACCTCAACATCCTTCTTGAAGTGCGGGGCCCAGAACTGGACACAGTATTCAAGGTGCGGCCTCACCAGTGCTGAGTACAGAGGGACGATCACTTCCCTAGACCGGCTGGCTACACTATTCCTAATAGAGGCCAGGATGCCATTGGCCTTCTTGGCCACCTGGGCACACTGCTGGCTCATGTTTAGCCGGCTGTCGATCAGCACCCCCAGGTCTCTTTCCACCGGGCCGCTTTCTAACCTCTCTTCTCCCAGCCTGTAGCGCTGCATGGGGTTGTTGTGGCCGAAGTGTAAGACCTGGCACTTGTTCTTGTTGAACCTCATGCCATTGGTCTCGGCCCATCTATCTAACCTGTCCAGATCCCTCTGTAGGGCCTTCCTACCCTCCAGCAGATCGACACTCCCACTCAGCTTGGTGTCATCTGCAAATTTGCTGAGGGTGCACTCAATCCCTACGTCTAGATCATCATAGGTAAATTAATAGTTAAATGCTGTAAGACAACAAGGTGCATCAGTTAGACCCAAATCAAAAAGTGCTGTAATTCTGATTGATTCCAGCCTTGTGGGACTTGCCAATTTTTTCAGCAGCAGTGGAAAAGCACATAAGCATTTGTGCAGTTGTTAATGCTGTTTGAATCCCAGTCTCAGTGACTCAGCTGGGATGAGCTACTTTACCTAGTAGATATCTTAGATTCAGAAACTTTGAAGAAAAACTGCTGAGACAAATTTGATAACAAGGGATTAGCTTAAATAATGCCTTTGCAGACTCTGATTAGAGCTGTGTCCAGAACGAGCAAATCTCTAGTTTCTTTTTCACTAGTTTCATTGTTTCCTTCTCCTTCTGAGGGAGGAAAAACAAGACAAAAATATTTTTTCATGGTATTTTGGCACTTCTGTTTCCCGTTGTGGCCAGAATCTAGAAGTTAAGAAACTTGTGACTGAAACAATTGAAGTAGCACTGGAAAATTCTAGCAGGAAGCAAGATGTAATTTTTTTAAACAGTGAGGGATATTAATCACTGGAACAGCTTTGCCAATGGATGTGGTGGATTTGCCACCATGACAGCCTTTAAATCTAGTCTGTCTTTCCTTCTAAGTGTGATTGCTGTAATTGGTTTTAACACAGGAAACACTGGGTAAAATATTCTGGTTTAACTATATTGTTACAATGATCCCCCCCGGTCTTAATGCTATGAAAATCTTTACAAGATGTAAAGAAGGAGGCAGAGAACTGAGTGGAGGGTATAATGGCTAATGTCAGAGATGGAAACAAGCAGAGAGGGATACATAAAAGGAAAGAGCAGAAAAATTCAAACCTCTGACTCCGGAAACTATTTAGCAATAAGTTTTTCTTGGGAATGTAACAAGGCCAGCATTTCATGCGGCATGCGTATATATTTTCCATCTGGGTACTACTCTACAAAGAGTAGGATTTATTATAATTTCACTTCATTAAACTTCATTTAATTCATTACTGCAGTATCCAGTGAAGAACTATACCTTTCTCCTGATCAAAAGAGAAACTGTTGTTTCTTTCAAGCTCTTCTGTGAAAAATAGTTCCCTTTTACTCTGCCTGCCTCATTTTTTTTCTTCTTCTACTAAAACTGGAAAAAGGATAAAATTGAAACCTGAAGGGTTTGTTTTCTTTTTTTGTCATTTCATTTAAAGAAGTGGGATTTAAACAAAATTCATGACAGTGGGTTCTACTGTGCAAAAAATTACATTCGGTATCTAGGAGCTTTTGGTCAGATTCCTCTCTCCCACCTCAGGTGCCTACAGTGTAGGCATTCACATCCAAGTCAGTTGCCCCAGAGGTGTAGTCCACGCAGTCAATGGAGCTTGCGGTGTCTTTCTCATGACCAGAGTTAGGTATATATTTCATAAGACGAATAATGACTCCATTGACTATACTGACAAACCTTCTTCCAAATACTGGAGCAACCTAGAAGGGATAAGCACAGATGTAAATACCTACAGGTGACTTAGGCATCTGAGGCTAAGCCAGGTGAGTCCAACCACTCCTTTTCTTAGGCTTCCCTCATGAATCAAGGAGGAGCAAGAAAGATATTTGGAGTCCTATAATTTGAATCATACTCTGGAGACACTTATCTCTTTTTATTGCATGTATGGAGGTCCTGCGGTGACTATTGTCTGGCCTTTGGAGCTACCCTCTAATGAGGTGACTGGTACCACTTTCTTCCAGAAGGTATTTCTGGGAGAAAATCTGCAGTAGGTTTGTTCAGAGGGGGACTGAGAGCATATTTATTTCTCTGACAACTGCAGAGCAAGGGCCTTGATTCACTTTGTTTAAGTGAATTTTCCTTATTGCAGTCTACAACTACCTGAAGGGAGGTTGTAGTGGAGTGGGAGTCGGCCTCTTCCCCCAGGCAACTAGCGGTAGGACAAGAGGACATAACCTCAAGCTTCGCCAGGGGAGGTTCAGGTTGGACATTAGGAAGAATTTCTTCTCAGAAAGGGTCATTAGACATTGGAACGGGCTGCCCAGGGAGGTGGTGGAGTCACCATCTCTGGATGTGTTTAAGAAAAGACTGGACATGGCACTTAGTGCCATGGTCTAGTTGACAGACACAACGGAAGGCTGCGCAGCCATTCAGAGAGACCTGGACAGGCTGGAGAGTTGGGCGGGGAGAAACTTAATGAAATATAACAAGGGCAAGTGTAGAGTCCTGCATCTGGGCAAGAACAACCCCATGTACCAGTACAAGTTGGGGACAGACCTGTTGGAGAGCAGCGTAGGGGAAAGGGACCTGGGGGTCCTAGTGGACAACAGGATGACCATGAGCCAGCAGTGTGCCCTTGTGGCCAAGAAGGCCAATGGCATCCTGGGGTGTATTAGAAGGGGTGTGGTTAGCAGGTCAAGAGAGGTTCTCCTCCCCCTCTACTCTGCCCTGGTGAGGCCGCATCTGGAATATTGTGTCCAGTTCTGGGCCCCTCAGTTCAAGAAGGACAGGGAACTGCTAGAGAGAGTCCAGCGCAGAGCCACGAAGATGATTAAGGGGGTGGAACATCTCCCTTATGAGGAGAGGCTGAGGGAGCTGGGTCTCTTTAGCTTAGAGAAGAGGAGACTGAGGGGTGACCTCATTAATGTTTATAAATATGTAAAGGGCAAGTGTCATGAGGATGGAGCCAGGCTCTTCTCAGTGACATCCCTTGACAGGACAAGGGGCAATGGGTGCAAGCTGGAACACAGGAGGTTCCGCATAAATATGAGGAGAAACTTCTTTACGGTGAGGGTGACCGAACACTGGAACAGGCTGCCCAGAGAGGTTGTGGAGTCTCCTTCTCTGGAGACATTCAAAACCCGCCTGGACGTATTCCTGTGTGATATGGTCTAGGTAATCCTGGTCCGGCAGGGGGATTGGACTAGATGATCTTTCGAGGTCCCTTCCAATCCCTAACATTCTGTGATTCTGTGTGACAGGGTGGTGTCAGGGCAATGGTTGGACTCGATGATCCCAGAGGTCTCTTCCAACCTGGTTGATTCTGTGATTCTGTATTAGACATAGTCATTCTAGTTGTCAACAGAATGAAACATATTTCTGAAAGGTAGCTCAGGTCACAGGTGGGTTTGTGCATAGGGTAAGCATTCGGGGGCCTAAGGAAAGATGTATACCAGGGAAAGAAGTGTCTGAAATGCTGCACTGAAACCCAACTTCAGGTGTACCATGTGCAGAATAGGGCTGTGTAGTATGTCATTGGAGTAAAGCACTCTGTCCAAAAATTGTTTTTAACAGCAGCCAGAAGAGGAAACAAAACTCTCGGACAACTCCATCTTGCTTCATAACAGATAACAAAACAGCAAAGGGGCATGTTTCCAGTTTCTGACTTTCAGTATGCTGGTGCCTCTCTGTATCTGGGATGTAATCCAGAGAACACAGAAGGAAAAAATTACTCTATTGCACTTACAAAGGTGTCTTAGAAATATTAATCATTAAATAAATAGCAGCAAGCATTGGATTTTACTAGAGAAGGGAAAGCAGTCCCACCTGTAGATATTTAGTTCCCAAGCTCAGTATTTGTTCTGTGGAAAATGTTGCAAATGTATATGTGTGCATGTGTGGATTATATATATGTGTGCACAAATAATATATTTTTTTAAATTAATGAAATATTCTATATAAATACATAATGATGCTGTATAATATATATTATTATGTGATTACTATACTATTATTATGTAATATTAATACTATATTAATACATCTTATATTAATAATATATTAAAAATATTTTAACAATAGCTGCCTATTTTAAAGTCAAGGTTGGATTGCCAAAAGAAAATAGACTAGCAATGACAAACATAATTCAAAATACTGAAAAACAGAAGGTTCATTCCTCTCATGATACTTGGGATCCTTATGACCTTGGTTACAGTCAAGTGAGCAAAAGGACAATGAGTCTCTTGACCTTTCTTTGCAAAGGAATCCAAAGTGGTGTTTTTCAGTGAAAGAAATACAGGATGACAAATGGAATTTATAAATTATCAAGACCTGACAGAACTGGAGACTGGAGATATCTACTCTATCTCACAATGTGTTGTAGATCTATTTTCTGCGCCCCTTCACGTGTCAGCTGAATCTTCATATCGCTATGGACAACCTGTCTGAGCTCAGGGTGGCACCTATGCTCAGTCTCGCAAACTTCCTCAGCTCTCAGCAGAGCAGAGCAGACAAGTATCAGGCAGACATAAAAGTTATACTTATGGGGTGTTACTCTATTTATAAAGGTGTTAATTACTGGGTCAACTCAAGAGGGAAAGATATTCCCAACTGGAAGTTTCTCTGTGAGATCAGTACTTGTGCATTTGAACATCCAGAACTCCTGTTTCCCAAATCTCTTGAGCATCAGATTATGCGAGTGATGAGTTATACAAAGCCTTTTGATTCCCTTCACTTCCTATAGGAGTAAAACTTGCTAAGGAATGACCTTTGGGATTATTACAAAAGTGTTTAGTTTACTACTGATCTCCTGTGAGACAGGTAAACTGAAGTTTTGGGGCTCCCTGTCTGGTAGAGAGGGTTGTGAGATCGTACTAACTCTCCAGGGTGAACTCTGCAGCTCAGGGCCAGATGGCTCCGGTGAGGCTCCCGTTTCCAACATGTTCGTGCCTTTCCAAGGGATCTGTTTTGGGGTGTATCTCTGTAATACCTGTGATCTTTCAGGATAGTAGTTAGAAAAGTACAAACTCCAGCCACAAATATGCCTACCTGGGGCGATCTTCTAGCCTTTCAAAAATGGAATTAGGCATCTAATAGTACTGTGGTCTTCAGTTTTACAAATACAGCCCCACCACTACTCAATGGGAAGATGTCCTCAGGACATTTCTGTGAAGAACTGATCCCACAGAGCATCTTTTTGCCTTTTTCAATCAACATCTATATTAACTCACTGAACTCTTTTTCAGGCATTCCCAGACAAGATTCTTGCTTCAAAAGGGTTAGAGATGAGATCCATCTAACTTAGCTTTAGCCATCTAAGAGTGAGCTATCCATGCTAAGTTAACCAAGGCTTCCAGGTGGCTTCATGAGATGCTCAAAGCATTTTGAGTAGGACTGCACACTGTTGTGCATGCAGCCTTCCCAGTTCTAGGTTAATAAAGAAAAATATTTAATGCTAGGGACTAAAGATAAACATAGGCTCCTTTCTAGGGCTGAAGTATAAGAACCATTTACTTGCTAAAAAGTATCAGCAAACCTTTGTGCCTATGGATGGAGGAGAATCTTGTCTAGAAAAACACAAGTGAGATATTATGTAGTTAGAGAGCAAATCCTATTTTTTCATAATTATTTGATGCTCCTGTAAACTGCTTCATTCTAAGGAGATGCTCAGCCATGCAGGGGTTGATGTCTCTTCTCAGCACCTTCCTTTACAACTTAAAACTTAGAAACACGTGCACACTTATGCATGCAACAAACAAAGCCACCGCTTGCATTATAATCTCCTCAGGGACAGCTAACTGGGAAAGACAAATTTAGCAGTGTATTTCTGGCTTTTTTACATAGTGTAATGCCATTAAACTCGACATCATGTAGACAACAAACATTACAACAAAATACTGATGCTGTTTATTAGCTGCCTGACTTTTTTTGAGAGGAAGCACATGTCACATTTGTTTCAGACAACTGCATCAGGGTCCCACAGCTCTGATTAAATATGTATCCTTTGTTCAGCTGCATCAGAGTCGGTTTTGGCCTACATACACATTTTGTTAATATTTTAAATAGGAAAAACAACAAAGAGAGGAGAAATTAACAGTTGCTGAACTTCTCCAATTACTGCTAATCACATTTATACCCTGGGGTTTGCAGAATTAGAAATCAATTGGTGGCTTCCCTTTTCTACAGCAGGCAGTAAATGTGACAATTTAGAAAAAGGACTAGAAGACATCTCTATTCAGCCTGGATACTCTGGTAAATAACCCCCAGTGAATTTATTGGTTTGGTGTTTGATGTGACACAAAGATTATACAGCATTATTTACTAAAATAATAAAGCATTCTGTGTGATTGATACTGAAAAAACATGGTACCATTCTTTTTTATATATAAATATATTTTTCTTTCCATTGAACCTGAGGCATTTGGAAATTACATCCCAAGCAAAACTCTGCAGTGAAATCTTGCTGGAACATTTGATGGTAAACCACTTTTTCTTTTCAAGGTTACGAAAAATGAGTTCTAAGAAAGAACTGCTCCAAATACAATGCTCTCTGATTTGTTTTATGAAGGGAAGAGCACTTTTCCCAGCATCTGATGGTGATTTAGCCACACCAAATTGGTAAGAGAGTTACTGTCAGTGTCACTTAGTATGATCTTTAATTGAAGAGTTTCTTCTTAAGTGTTTAGATAAACTCAAATTGGCCATGTACGAGTTTTAAACATCATAAATGATGAACCAGTAGGGTCAAGCAGTCCAAAGCTGATTATGATTCCTTAATCTGGGAAAAGCCTTAGCGGGGGGGCTGTCAAAGCACATTTTGCAATGAGTGCATGTAAACGTACATGCACTTATAAAGACATGGCTGCAGAGCTAAGCTCATATCCACTGTTTCTAATTGAAGGTGGAAAGAAAGAAGATCATCTGAGCAGAAATCAGTATTTGGGGAGAGAAAATAACCCTGTGGATAGTTCCTTAAACACACAAGCAGGAGATAGGAGAACAAATGAATGTGTCTAATAAAAGGCTGATACAGAGGAAAATTGTCATCTAGTTGAGCTTTCCGATTTTTCAAAATAGGGCTGAAAGTCCTATGTTTTCTAAGAGAATATGCAGTCTGAAAGGCTTTTGCACAGTTCATCTGTGTATGTGTTTTTTACCGAAACCGAGAAGCAGAGTGAAGTGAAAAATAATGGTGAGGTGAGGAGGAAGGATGAGTCAACCAGACCTTTCTAAACTTGAAATTCAGTTCATGTTCACACTGACTTTAAGCAAAAAATCTAGACAACTGCTTTGTTCATTTGAGCCACTTCATTGATTGCTCAACAATAAGACTTCACTGTAGAGCTTCTCTTATGCTATTTCATTAATATATCCATTAACAAAACTCAAGGGATTTGCTCAACAAATGATCTCATGAAGTATTCAGCCAATTACATAGTTTTAGTACTATTTATCAAAAAAGTTGCTCAATGAGCAGCAGTGATATCTCAAATAAAATAACATATATGACGGGTATTGATTGCTCTGCAGTTTAAGCAACACTTTTAACAGGAATGTTCTTATTTTGAAGGCCAAAATTTTATGTGATCACTGGAAAAAATATACAACTGGCCTTTTATGAACTCAGAGAATTTGAGGGTCAATTTCAGAAAGGCAAAAATTTCATCATCAGACCTATTTCCTTGAATCAGGCAATTCCTTTTTCCTCCTACATTATACAAAATAGTGCTCTTTTTTCCCCTTAAGACCAAAATAAGATGGTTGAAAAATATTTTGTTTGACTTTTTAATAGTAATTGAATAAACTGTCACCGAGTGTACTGAGGTATTCTCATATTTAAAACTACACATTGGGTCCATGATAACATTTTAATAACATGCATAGTTACATGGATTTTTTTAAAATCATGTGCAAAGAATAAATACATCTCAGAGAAACTGCTAAACAGTTTAAAGTTAATGTGATTGAAAGTTCAGAGGTTTACTCAAATCTAATATATAAGACAGTTTGTGTTTTGATCCTTATAATGCCAACTCCATATGTCTCTCTTTATATTTTTTCAATTTACTCTCTTTCATATTGTCCGTGAGTCAAGCATGCCATCAAAAATTCAGGTGTGAACCATTCTAAAGATACTAAAATTAAAACAACTAAAGGCATAGTTGTGAGTTTCTCATACAACAAAATGATGGAGAAATATGAATGTTCCGAAAAGTATATCGATGTGTCAGCCCACATTAGCTATACCGATGACCTTTGTTCTCAGAAGAGGTGGCAGAGTCTGCCTTGAAATTTGGGTCAAGCTCTGTAAATACTTTGCCTGTATTTGTTGAAGTGTTCATGAACCTTTTTGAATCTTTCAGCAAATCTAACCTCAGCATGAGATTTGTTAACATAGAAAATTTAAATTAAGAAATGTCTTATGCTGCCAACTGAATCTTCACGTCTGATAATGACAAAGATAAGGAGGAATTTTGTTTTTTTAAACTACCAGTTCAAATCCACCTCATATCTGTACTTTATTTATGTCATCAGCCCAGGTGAAACTGGGGTGGTGGTTACTTGTAGCAGTTCATTCATTATCTTGTGGCCTAGTCTTAAGATGAGAAAATGTCACCATGCTCACCATTGGCCAGCTGGTTTATTGGCTGATTCAACAAGATGGTATAGGCTCATGTGCTTGGGGGATGTCCTGGTTTGGCCTAAACCAGGCCAATTTTCCTTTCAGTGATTTTTACTTTCAGCTAAGTCTCCTCTAGGTAACTGCACTTTCTGAAACTAACTGCATGTTTTGCAGACAGTGTCTGCTTCCAGGACTGATAATGCTCGAAGCTTGTAGTTATCGCTGAGGCACTGGTAGGGATGTTATGCAGAAAGGCTCTTGCTGTACTTATTCTTGAGAGAAACCAAGGTCACTGCTAAATTCCTCACTGCTTACGAGTGAAGAGCCGAAGGGGGGTCGCAGCTGCAGGGGGGAGCGGACAGGGCAGGTGACACAAAATTGACCAACGAAGGTATTCCATCCCATACACGTCATTCTCAGTATAAAGCAGGGGGATCACGAGGGTCTCGCTCTCTTTCTGCTATGGCCGGTGTCCAAGGAGGACTCCGTCTGTTTTCCTGCTTCCCCCGATCCCAATCCATGCATCCCTGAATCCAGTTCTCGACCGTTGCTGGGCCCAGCCTGGGCCTTCCCAGAGCCTGCCCTGCAGTGCCGGTGGTGACGGGGCTGACTTCAGGGGAGCTCGATCTTGGTTTTGTATATATATTTGTATATATTTGATTATTTCTATTATTATTATTATTCTCTTTTAAAACAGTTTTAATAAACTATAATAATGAAACTTTCCAACCCGTAAGTCTCTCTCCCTTTTCCTTTTCCCTTTCCCTTTTGCGGGGAGGGGGGGAGGGTTAACAGAGAGCATCTGCCACAGGTTTAATAGCTGGCCCAGCTTTAAACTGTGACAGGGGAGTGGGTGATTGGGCAGGCTACACTGGTTTTTGCATATTTAGAGAGTTCTGGATCCATTATATGATATACATATCTTTTATGCTGATCATCAAGAACCTTTGTCTTGCTATTTTGTATAGCAGTTAAATACCTAAACCCAGTGCTTTGCAAAACAAATAAATAAATAAGACGAGGACATGTGTGGGACAAACTTCTCCTTCCATCCCAGTAGCTATATGAAGTACTGCTTATAGGCTGGGATTCATCTCACCTAACTTTGGATTCAGTATCTAGTTGTCTAATTCAGAGTATGACATCTAGGATCCCTCTGTCATCACTGGAGAAAAATACATCTGCACTCTCACAGGCGTCTTGCTGGGATGGAATAAACTGCTCTATAAATGTGTCTTTTAGATGTCAAAAGACTGGGTGAAATAAATTAAAGTAATGTATACATAAGGTTTTATTTTTCTGGCATTTCTGTCTCTTATGGGGCATTATTAGTATTGACTCTGGAAGCACATCCTGAATCATGTCTGAGAGCAGTGAGATGTTTGGCCATTCTTACCTAGGAACAGAGCACTGGAATCGGCAGCCAATTATCAAGACAAGTCCTTTGAACTCATGGTTTTGACCCTGGAAACTGGCAGAAATCTGAATGAGCTCACAAGCCCTGTGGGAGGAACACTCTTTTACAAAGCTTGGGTTGATGCCATAGAGGACCATAGATGTGATGACTGGGTTTTGTTAATGACCCTACTATTCTCTCAGGAGCAATATTAGCGAGTATTATGAGTCAATGTTTTCTGGTAGTAGCCTTATTATTTATATTTGGAATTACAGGAATGAAATGGTCAAAACTTTAAACTTCAGCTAAGAAAATAGAGAGCTGGGGAAAAGTTTTTGCCAAAAATAAACTTTTCTTTTTAATCGCATTTATATCAATACAAGGTGATGTGTTGTTCACAATGAGTGTGTCTCTAATACTGCATTTTCAGTCTGTGATATTGTGTCCCTGACCAGAGCTGACACTGGCAGGATTCTCCTACTCTTTTTGTAGAAGGTTCCAGAATGGCCAATAAATAAAACTAACTATTCTCTAGAGATATTAAATTTGCAGAGTTTACAGGCACTAACTTCATACACAGTAAGAGCTAGGTCACTGGATGGAGTACCAGCAATCCCTCTTTCCTCTTCAAATCTTTAGAACCAAGTTTCTGTTATTGTGATACATATTCCTCTCCTCCCCTTTGCAGCTTTTTCTAGTACTACCTACCTTGAGAGTGCCCGGAGGCACAGAGGGCATATGCACACTAAATGATGGAGTGAAATGCAGATATATCCACATCAGTGCCAACCTTAGCAAACACATCCTTGGGGGTAAAGGACCTCCATGAGCTTGTCCCAGAACTGTCTAATTGAGTGATTACAGATGTATTTTAACATTTCCAATCTAAATGCAGCCAACTTCTGTGTTTGTTCTGCTTTGCATGAGTTAGATGGCACATTAAAAGATACAATCCATATCCTAAACATCTCATAGCCCAAACAGATGATAGGTCATTTGCAGGATAATTCAGTACCTTGCCCTCTTCCCTTTAGTCAACCTTCTCTTTTCCTCTAGTAATCTGGGAACAGATTTCTTGCTTGGCTAATTAGCTCTAAACTGCATTCTACTGTCACATCTTCAAGCTTGCCCCTTAAATATTATGTGCATGTTAGTGAGATAATGAGTACAGGTTTCAGATTATCTGCATTTTCCAGGTGGAAGAACTGAGACAGAAAAATGTTAAGGTTAGGATTTGCCTTACCTAGCTTTAAAAGTCTCAGCGTTAGATTCCTCAGCTAGTAATATTAGGCACAATTTATATTCATAAAGCAGCTGCAGAAGGCAATTATTTGACCTACCTTATGGTGAGATGAATTGTCTTCTCTCACTTTTATTAATTATAAAAATCTATTATTGTCAGAGTGTAAACACACACCTACACTGTGGGTAGATAAAAATGTCATCAAAGCAAGTGTGTAACTGAAATGGTAGTTTATGTTCTTTGACAGTATTTCAATGCAGGCACTTTCTCAGCTAAAGCCTTTCTGTTAAATTTTACCCATCACTGTTCTTTGGGTGCAAAAAGAGACTTCTGAAATATATCTAGGATATACACTAGGAATACACTAGGATTAAGACAAAGCAATTTATAAAGTAGGTGGCATATTTTTAGATGTTGTTATTATTATTATTAGCCATTACAAAGGAATAGAAATGTTGGTAGGTGCCTTGTAGAAGATGTGGAGAAAACCAAGTGCTTCCACGAAGGTACCTGTACTATAAGTGATAACAACATAATAAGTACTGTGGGATTTACCTGTACTAGAAAATTAAGCACACTCAGGACCACACTCTGGCAAGGAAGGAGGATGTTGTGAAGAGCCTACATACTTATTGTTAAGGTCTTTTACCCTCCAAACTAGGGAGACCACCAGCTCTCTTAAGAATTGCCCCATAATATTTCAATTCCCAAATTCTTCAGAGGAAGTGTTTGGGACAGTTATTTGCCGATGGCCAATATCACATCAGGGAAAATTCTAGCAGTGTGTCAGTGTAGATTTCAATAGTAACTTGATTTATCCCGAATTAGCAATACTATATTAATGCGAAAGCAAAGTTAAAATGCAAGCGGGATTTTGGAAGAAATTTCTTGTCTAAGCAAGTTATTCTTATATCTTTTCACTATCAAATTAAATTCTTATATTACACCTCCAACATAATATTTATTGTTAGTGATATACCTCTTGGAGATGAGGAACTGATCACAAAGACATGATACAACCTCAAAATGAAGTCTGGAATTGAAGTCCTATCTCTTTCAACACAAAACACGTTTTAAACCACCATACTATGTTGACCACTGGTCTAATAATGCATGAAACAAAAGGAAATAAGGGAAGAAATCTGACTCTAATCTTTGATGAAAATATTAACTGAAAATGAGAGGTCATCATTCATTTGGAGGTTAAAGTAGCTGACTTCAGAGAGTCAGAATCTTGGTTTTCTACCTACAAGTGTTAACTGGCAAAAATACTTTTTGAAAAAATACCTTTAAAGTAAAAGATGTAAAATATTCACAAGACACTAGTAGAAAATTCCAGGAGGTGCTGCGTTTGTAAAGGAAATGCAGACAAAAAAGTCACAGCATTCTGATATGTGGGGACAGAAATACAACATATATTATAGATATATATTAAAGCATAATTTCTCTGAGACTGGATGATCTTAGGAATGTGTTCTTGTGAATAAATTACAAGACCAACAGTATTCAATAAAATACATTTTCTGTCTTAATCCAGAATGCATTGATTTTCTTCATTAACTACAGAGAGTTTTGGATTAGGTTCTGGATGGAATAAATTGACTCCCTTTGCAAGTAACTCCTGAACAAAGAAATAAGATACAATTCATGAGAAACACTAGATGCGTGTTTATCTTGAGACCTGAATCTAGATGACTCCCAAGTTTCTCTAATGTTCAGCTTCATTAGAAACCAGGGGTAAAAATGAAAATGAACTGGTGATGGAAACTCCCTAGTTTTTCCCCTCAGCTCAGTTCTCTGTGATAAAAAGTGCTCTGATTGCTTTGAATAAATAAAAAGAAAAGCTGTGAAATGGTTTGCTGTATGTGAAACATAGAGGCAATCCGTGTGTCAGATCTGCAGGGGTTGAAATGTCCACAAAGGGCACTCGCCTTGAACCTTTATCAAAATAATACTTACAGAAGCAGGTAAAGGAGCTTCGAAGCAGGCTACAGAGAAGGAAAGTATTGTTATCTAACACACCAGAGACAGGGTAAATGAGAGACCAAATGGATTGCTAAATGTTACCATGAAAAAACAAATATAGCAGCAATCAAAACTGCGACTCAAAAAAAAAAAAGCAGCCTTCCTTCAAGTTAATTAAAATAGAATCTAACGTATATCTGGACTGTGGAGAGTAGAGACTTGTAAGTTAGGTCCTTGATGTCTTCACTCAATTCAGCAAATATATTTTCTATGCAGGAGCATTTCTAAAGGGACAGAGGGGGTACTGACTGGCTGGTGGCTTGCTTGAAATGGCTTTGAGGCAATTGTAAAAGTTTCCTTAAAAATTAATATTGGAGCTTCCAGCTCCCATAGCTCCTTTCTGCTTCCTTGTTTAAGGATTGTGCCAGAAAACCAACTGCACCGTCCCCTTCAGAAGCAGGTGCAACAGCCTGACAATAATCCAATAAAAATCCTATTAGCTGTATCTCCATCACACTCCTGGTATCCATGGGATCCACAATATCTTTAATGCAGGCAGTAAATCCAGACCATTTCCTCCTTCAATTGCTCCTAATATGGCTCCACTCCTAGCACTGTTCAGCTAACCTTTTCTTGCCACATTTTCTCGCCACATTTTCTCATGAATGCTGAATCACTCTCTAATCTTTATAATGAAACAAGTGGAGTCCCCACTAAGTGAAACACATCAGTCAGGTTTAGTTATCCAAGTACAATTGCATCCAGGTGCATTGCTGTGGATTACAACCAGCAGAGACTCAGCACTGACTGTAAAAATATCAGTTCCGTGTCTGCAAAGTTTGGGGAAGGCTTTGTGGCAATTACCGCCTGACCAAAACATCCCAGATTATCCCCAAAGCGGCCAGAGCAGAGAGTACATCACTAGGTTAAAAGGGTGTCTATGTGTGGATGGGAGGTATAAAGTGAGTTAAAACAAAATGGTGTGAAACTGATGCCAGAACAGCTTAACCAAAAATGCAAACAAAAGCAAAGTGAGGACAAATGCAAGAAGGAGGTGAACTGACAATACCTTGTCTTATTGGACACCTTAGGAGCTGTGGATGTTTGTGGACATTCGCTAACTTACTGCTTTGTTAATTACAGTAGCTGAATCCAACCCATGAGTTAACTACTTGTGAGGGTGTGGGACAGTGTGACATTGCTAAATGAAAGGGAATTTTATTGTTTGAACCTACACTTGCCAGTAGTCCACCTACCATCTGTGCATGGCACTGTGGCAATTCTCAAGGTAAGACTCACCTCCGTTGCTAACAGAGGAGCCCCAGCGAGCAGTGCCCATGCACACCAAGAAGTTCAGTACACCACCGGCTGCCTTCATTACTAAGTCTGCAGGTTAGCTTCATGGCATCTGTATGGCCAGGAGATGGATGGGAGGCAGAGCCTGGAGTACTCAGAGACCATTTCAGAGGTTGCTCTTTCAGAACAGAAAGTGATTATCCTTCATCCCTGAGGATCCTGAAGATCCAGCGCCTGGCGATAGCTTTGCTGGGATGGAAAGTCAAGTTGCAGCTCAGTTATTTGCAGTCTCTTCCCAGTATAAAGTGAAGAGTTTTGAGGGAATGGATTTGATCTCTCTGTTTATATGAATGCTTACTCTGTAGAAGCAGCAAGTTTTAATATGTAGTTAAAAGAACCAACAAGTGATTGTGAATGACTTAGCTAAAGTACAGGGATACACATAGACAGGCTATTTAAAATTCTGTGCACTTTGTTTTGATTTAGACTACCTCTTTAATTACTTTTTATGGCTGGCTGCTTAGAATTGCACATTGTTTACAGACCTATTTCCATACAGGTTTTGTCATATGATCCAGTTTTGAGGGGAACTAAACTTCTATGCTCTCATTCCAGTACAGGCTCAGCAGTAGCAGCTCTGAGCGAGTACAACCACCTGTGAATGAAGAGAGGGTGGAGGAGTTCCTCCTGGGGCAGAGGTGTATTCCCCTAGGAACCTCCGATGTGTAATAAGCTATAATGCTCATTATATATTGTCAATGAAGTTGTCTCTGTGACTGCAGGCACATGAGTAGTGAATATTTGTCCAGTGATGCTGCCTTATGGTGCTCCCTGTCCTGCTGTCACCTAAACCAGAAAAAAGAATCTGTAGCAAGAAGGTCATAAGACTCCTTGAAAATGAATGGAGGGCTGGCCTTGTGGGCTGCTCATATCCTCTATTTGAACACAAATGCGTACACAGAGAAAAGAAGATACAGATTGCAGCTCAGGGCAGAAAACTAAGTTTTCCCAAGTTCAGAAAGGAAACATGATTATTGGCATCTGCCAAGTCCACATGATTGAGTAATTTAAAACTTACAAGTCATTTGCACAGGAGCTAAGAATTAGGGCCACATGGAAGAGTTAAGCTCTGGTTCTCTACTACGTTCAGCATAATGATCATTACAGTATTAACAGTAGTCTTTTAAGGTAGTACTAAGGGGATGGTCTCAATTCCAAAGACCTTTACAAACTGGGACAGACAGTCAGAGGGACTGAAGAGGAAGAGAGATGCCAGCAGCAAAACTGGTTTAAGTAGATGCACAGTGCCCATATTGCTGAAGCGCTAGAAGACGTCCTCTGTGGATCAGAAGACCAGATCAGACATTCTTGGTCACAAAGACCACAATTCTCATATTGCTGACAATCACCTTAGCAAGTCCTTTCTAAGGATGTGAGGGTCCCACTTAAAACAAAGATCCTTTCTTTCCATCCTTCTCCTGTTAGAGGGTAGTCCTGAACTTCTCTTATCTGTAGTTCCTGTTGTTTCCAGCCAAAATTATATGTGGTCAGCTCATACACATTTCCTGTGTAACTGTTGTCCTTTCAGTTCTCTTTCTTTGCTCCTTAGAGACTGCAGTCGTTTCCCTGCCACCTTTGTTTTCACTGGGCTGAGCAATCCCATGAGATTTCATCTCTGCTCATTCAGTAGTTCCTCTTTCTGAGAGCTCTCCTCCAGTCCCTTTGCTAGTCCTGAAGCCCTCCTCTGCCTCACTTTTGGACTCGAATCACCTCCCTTGGTTACAGATAACCAGAAGTACACCCCACTCCAGTCCAGGCTACAGTGACATCTTGAATTTACTGTGATCCATAGCTTTTCCGGAATTCATCTCACCTTTTAGGAAAGCAGTCTCCACCATCCTCCAGCTACAGCATGTGCTCCATACATCAGGGAAGCAAGAAGAAAATGAAGGAATTTTTATTGGAAGATAGGCTAATGGGATGTCAAAAATAGTTCCACTTTTTATAATCTTTACAGATAATGACACATTAGTGAAACCCAGAAAAAAATTGAGGAGGCAAGAGGCAAAGCCTCTTCCTGGCAGCCAGATGAGTGGTGCAGTTGGGCATCTTCGTACTGAAAGAGAAAAGGATTCAGTGTTTCTTCCTTCTTTGCATGTGTGCATATGTGTGTGTGCACATGTGTGTCAATGATCTCTTATTGGAGACATTGACAAAATATTTTTGCTTTGCTCTATCTTTTTTCTGTTTGCTGAGCTTTGGGGATACTCACCGTTCTGCCATTTCTGCTAAGGGGACAGTAATCTTGGCACCCAGTGGGTTGAAAAGTCATGTACAGTAACAGCTTAAATATTTTTCAGGTAAGGTCTCCACATGTCAGTCATACCCTTTACACAAGCATAGTGTTTGCTCAGGGTTTGTGCAATATGGGTCATTTTTGTGCCACCTTAATAGTATACAGGAACATACATGGATGCATGTGGCAGGATTTCCAAACACACACACACACGCAGTTACTGTGTGAAGTTCTTTGAGAAACTTGATGGTGAAAAGTATTGATTTGTTGTAAAATATTATTACTTATCTAATGTGCAGAATGCGCACATGTACAAAATTTAATTCCATCCATATCTTCCCATTCTGCACAAAGATCAGCCATACCTTATTGCTGACATCTTTAATACAGTGTTTACCTAGGTACACATTTAAAAATAAAAAAATTCTTTGTTTATAAAGGTTTGCAAAAGCTGTAAGATAATAATATCTGTTTCTGAAACTTTACATTCCCAGAATCATCCATTCTGATTATTTTTAAGTTCATAGTTCTTTCCTTTTCACAGCTGGCTTCTCTCAGTCCCATCTTTTCCCTCCCAGATATACTAGAAATGAGTATCCTCAGCAAGATATTTCTTCAAACACCCTGCCAAATATTCTTCAATACCACTTTCTATTATTATTTTGCATTCCCTTAGGCTTAATATAATCTTAGGATTCACCATTTCCTGAGCCAAAGGTGCATTTTGTCACTAAACCCATCTCTCTGATACAGTTCACATCTACCCAATGCTTTCTGGCATTCCAACAACAGAATTTTTGTGCTCTTCTGCTCTGCTTGCACTGAAATAGTTTCCCATGTCTGTTCTTGTCTGTACTTGAATGACAGAAAGACGAAAAGCAACTAAATTAGTAAACACAATCAAAAGATACAGGGGATCAAATATTTTTAATTGCTGCATAAAAAGAGTATGACATAACTTAATCGGAGTAGGTCAAATGTTTAATTGTTCAACTACTCTCATTAAGTCTTGACTTGTCAGGGAAGGCCTGGCTCCTTAAAATCCCTAGTTAGTACCTTTAGATACTCAACAAAGTTACCAACAAAATGCTTTGGGATTGAGCTCCGTTGAAAGAGGGTGGACACATTTATTCAAAACATCTCCAGAGAAATGGTGCACCTTCCAAACCAGATTAATTATTTAGGGGCTCAATTTAGATTGGAATAAAACATTGGTGGGATGTCTTCTCTGACTGAGGATATTAAAACACATAGAAGTAATGAAAATAACTCTGAGAGAAATATTATTTTCCCTTTTATTTGCTCAGGGTGTTCCTACTGATCCTCTTCATCAGTCAAATACATTTTGTTCACTTACCACTGTATTACGCTCATTCCTTTGCAACCATCTAAGAAGTAAATCCTACCACATCCACCCTGCTACATAATACAAGTTCTTATGGCTTGATATATACACACAGTCAGATCTGGGCTATCCACACTCTTTCCTCCTCCCATTCAGGGTGGAGGTCTAGATCTGACAGTCAGGGCATAAGAATATAACAGGAAATAAGAATAAGAGGTCAAATCAAAGGCTTATCTAGCCCGTTGTCTTATCTGTACCAGTATTAATAGCAGATTCTTAGGAAAATAATTTATATCTGAGCAATGAGGTAGTAGAATAGTACCCTCCTCTTGGTACAACCTCCTTTTTCCACCATCTTATGAACTTTCTAAGCAGCAGCTTGTTTCTCAATGACTATATTTAATAATTAATATCTGACCTCCACAATATGTTCTGGCAATGAGTTAATAGTTTAACGATGCATTTTATTACAAAGTAATTCATCATCACATTTGCTTTAAACCTCCTGCCTGACTATTTCATTCAGTGCCCTCTGATAGTTATTTTTTTAACTGTGAAACACTAATTATTTACTATGCATTTTCCCCATAAAACATTCATGATTTTATGGACATTAGTCATAACCCACCATCCGCTATGGTTGTCTCATTTTAAAGCTGTAAAGACCACAGCCTAGCATCTCCTCAAATGGAAGTCAGTCTGCACTGCTGTACCTTTTATACTAGGACTATTCTTCCATAGTCCTTCTGAGACTAATTTCAAATATAGACAATCCACGAACCTATACAATAACTAGTATTTTTTTTCTTTATTTTTTCTAGTAATTTCTAGTATTTTATTCACATTTTTTACCACTTTTGAACATGAGATGATATTGTCAATGATGTTCAACACTCACTTAAAGATCTTTTTCCTGAGTAGTGATTCATCTTTGTGCTTTTACTGTGCACACTTTCCCTCCCTATGCATATACTTGGAATTTATCAGCAAATAGAGTGGTTCAGCTTGGCACATGAAAGTTGCTGATTGTGGGGAGAAGACCTACTCAAAATACTTCTCAGTGACCAGAAATATTTCCACAGCTAAGCATAGCATTCCTCCTTGTCCTAGCTGACATGCTGCATAATTAGACAAAATGTAAACCCTATGGAGTTTTTCAAATTTCAATGCATTCAAGCTTTTGTTGATCTTGTTAGCTTTTTCCCCCCCAAGGTCCTTATAATGTGGTGGGGAAGAAGTGTCCAATAGGACACAGAATTCTCCTTTTCATCCTATTGTTGAGACAGCACCAAGCAACTGTCTCTCTGGACAAAGACCAAAATCTGCGCTGATTCTTTTGATTAAGGTTTTATGATTGCTGTTCATTAAAAACAATTTTCAAGGTCTCTTTGAGACGTGCTGTGAGCTTCAGCAGAAGTCAGAGATCAGCTCAAATTTTCTATAGGAGATTTTATTTGCACTTAGCAATTCACCCTAGAGATCTACTAACTCATTTCATTAAACCAGGGTACCATTAAGCTTCTGAGGGAGTCCCTCTCCACCTCTCTCCTTTGCATGCCTGACTTGAAGTCTAGGGGTAAGGTCTAGAATACTTGCTGACCCCATAGACACACTTTGCTTCTGTATGTGACCAGAACTGCTTCTGCTTTGTCAGAGCAATAAAGTAATACTTTCTGAATATCATCCTTAGACAAAGCTTTGAATGAGAAACCACTCATAGAAGATGAGAAGATCACAAAACAGAAGTCATTTGAAGAAAGAGCTATCCAAACCTGATAATTTCCTCCACTGCATCAACTCTTCCTTTCAGAGGGTGAACTTGACAGAGTAATTCAAGCCTTCATCACTGTCAGATTGGGTTATTCCCATGCATTCTCAATGAACCCATGCTTATATTGCAAAAGAACTGTTTGATCACTATACACACAACAGGAAAACACTGGCGAATTAAAACCATGGTGAGATTCCTCCCTCCTGATTGAAGATAGCTTGTATGGATAGATATTGATACCACAGATATCTGGGTTCCCACTACAGGTAAATGAAATCTAACATTATTTTCAATAGCATTCAGGGGCAAATTCCTCCGACCACATTTCGGCATAATTTCTGATGAGATGAATTACACCTTCAATTTCATATTGCACCCAAGTAGTGACTAGATAATAGAAACCTAGAAACCCAACTCAGACGGACACACACGGACCATAGACACCTCAAGGCAGATGAAAGAAATTGCAACACAGTCTCAGCTCCTGGATAAAAATGAGATTTTTGAAGACTAGCCCTTGATGGAATAGTGGAAAGTTCAAGCCTTCATTCCACAAAGGTGTGACACAGGAGGGGGTGAGCAAAGGGG